>NC_137971.1:12364220-12687113 GCF_963924665.1 Micromys minutus
GTCAAGGAAACAACACATCTCCAGTGAAGTTATTCAGTGTATCTACAAGGTGTTCCCATGACACTTGGGTAACTATGTATTGTTCCCTCAACTCCCTGCTCATGTATCAAAGGAAACACAGAACTGTATTTCTGTATTTTCCAAATGTTGACCTGAGGCTCATTAGTATCTGAAATATACTAAACTGGAATTGAAACTCAATTATTGATTTCAGGTCCTTTGGGTAAATGCCCACGACTGATAAATCTGGGTCATATGTTAGATTTATTTGTTTTGTTGTTGGTGGTGTTGTGCTGCTGCTACTGTTGTTTGGTGTTTTTGTTTTGTTTTTATAGAAACTTCCATATAGATGTTAGACTAGTTTACAATCCACCATCAAAGTATATAATGGTCCCCTTTACCTACACCCATACCAACAATTTCTGTTGTTTGTTTCTTAATGACTGACACACTGCCAGAAGTTGTAAACTCAATATAGTTTTCTAATACCCAGAGACCTGGAGTGACTTTAACAAATATGATGACTCACCAATATTATTGTAACTATACTCACAATAGCAAACTTATGAGGCCAATTTAGGTGTCTGACAATTGAAGAATGAATAATCAGAGTATGGAATTCTTTGCCATAAAGAAGAAAGTTCTATGGTCTATGGAAAAGTAATGTAACTGAACCCAAACGTTAAGAAATTTCTTTAAAAAAATAATGCTTTTCCTTATTTGTGAATGCTGAATTTAATTTAGAAACACAAAATCATATATACATATAATATACATTATATACTGGTATATATGGTTGCATGTGTATTAAATAAAAGTATAAGTAAAATTATACTGGGTAACAATCGAAACAGAAAAGAGTGGGGAAAACAGGGTCGGAGAAACTGGTTGAGGTATGTGTGTATACCTTTAAGGAAAAAAGAATGAAGGCTGAAGAGAGGGATCAGCCATTGAAGGCTAGGTTCACAATCAAAGACATATGAAAAATAGTTAAATAACTAAACTTTTCATAAGATAAAAGAGATTGAAATGAAAAAAAATCAGCTTAAATACCATGTGAATCTCATTTTAAAAGGCTATTTTTTATGAACCATTTGTCTAAGGTTACAAAATGTCAAAGGTTTATACTGGGTTAAAATATAATGTAAGTCCTAACAGAGAAGCAGTTATAAAAACAATCATGATCTAATCTAATTTAATCTAACATATTTTCAAGTTCTACAGGGTTAGAAAGAAATACCTCAGCCCAGTGAAGTACATTCAGAATAGATCATACACATTGAGAGGCCATTTGCAAAGACAAGCAAGTTCAACTCTGCTGAACCACAGTGACCAGAAGCAGAAAAATGGTATTTGTTGCCTGTGGTTAGAAACTGAGCCGTGGTCTCTGGGCGCTCAGGACTTGGCTTTGCAGTAACAAATCTGTAAGAACTTGCCTATGGACTACTGGAACACTTTGTTATTAGGAATATAACCAGCAAGCTTTTAACTGAATAGCTACCATGGATCAGTACTAAGTGTGATCCAGAAGATACATCTATTTACACACAGGGTAGTTACAATCTAAGTAACTCTTGTGAGTAGGTCCACATTACCGAGTAAAACTGTATTAAGTGGCAAAATCTACAAAGACCTGTGGTTCACAGACAACCTGTTTATTCATTAAACAGACCCCTTTCAACTACATAGGCCTAAACCATTGCAACCTTCCCTGAACTTAAGCAAAGAACAAACGAAATCACTGTTTCTAACCCTTGGAGCATCCTGTCTCCCATCTCATGATCTAACACCTGAGCATGCTCTGTGTTAGTTAGCTAGTTAGTTGGTTAGTTAGTTAGTTAGTTAGTTAGTTAGTTAGTTAGTTTTTTTAATATGGTGTTTATCAAGTAACACATTAGGAGAATGCTGAGAGGGTAAAGTAGACCAAGAACGTGTCAGACAGAATAGGGATTCAGGGTTAGAATTGTGAGATTAGGAAGAACACAGTGGGGATGGGATCTAAAGCACGATGTTGGAAAACGGTGTGCTAAATCAGGTATCTGGGAAGAAATCATAAGAAGCCACTCCAGAAACAAAATAACAATTATCTTGGATAAACTGCAGCCACTGTGCCAGAAACTTAGGAAAATATGCTTTTAAAATATTTTAATACATATGTATGTGTGTGTGCACATAGATAGCAAATTTTAAGAACAAATCCATATGTAGACATGTATGCAAATACATACACTTAGTTTATGGGTTGTACACTTAAAATATATAAAATACCAAACCCTGCACACTGTATGACTCTTAAGCAGCAATAACTTGTGGATGCACTGAATGTCAACATTTATCACGCAGCCCTCCCTGCCTAAGATTTAGTCAATGCATGCAACCATTAACATGGGGTGTGCCAAAGAGCAAGTACACAAACTAAAGACTAAGCTAGTATCTACTGAAAACTCTTCCATTCAAGACTAAGGGGGACATTTACATTGGCAATGATGTCTAAATTTGACTGGGGAAGAGGTACCTCTCTGTGATGCTCATCACCACAGTCCTGAATCCTTTCAAGGCAGATCATATCATCCGAACAATCTGTTCCTCTTATATTCAGCTCTCGGGTACCCACATTTATGCCACAGCAAAATAGAAAGCCAAGAGTAAAGGATGCTAAGAAGAGGTAGAGCAGGTTCCAGATGTCTAGAAGCTCACACTCATATAGGAAATGGCACTAAGGGACCACATACCATTTGAAAATTATGACATGCACCCCAACATCTGGCAATGCTGTTGGGTTGCCACAAAGGGCTAGCTCTTTAGACGTGAGTTACAGATATGCTCAGAGAGTCAGAAAGCACAAATTGGAGGAGACAAAGTATCCTTTCTATATTTTGTCTCTGATGTCTGAACCTCACAGCTCAGGAGAATGGAATCCTTGGAGGGTCCCCCTTTGTACTGCCAGTCTTTATGACTGACCATTGTGGATTCTCCCACTCTTGTCTCATCTTTGCCTTCATCAACTGAATGCATTAGAGACAAGGGAGACTTTCTGTTGCTGAGGACTGGAGGTCTCGCTGACCATCAGAGAGTGTGTACCCATCACTTCATCAAAGACCAGAAGACAAAAAAAAAAAAAAAAAAAAAAAAAAAAAAAAAAAAAAAAAAAAACAGGATCTGGGCAGATACTTGGTTCTTTGCAGATCACAGCCGCATGCTTGTCTAATTTCCACAGACATTGTTCCTGTTCCCTGGATGTGTTCATGCAGGGATCTGAGTCCCTGCAGATTCTTCAGAGAGCTAACCCAGAGCTGGAGTTCACACCAGGTTCTGCAGACTAAGTCCACTACCCTCAGGGCTGAGCTTTTGAGTCTGCTTCACAGATAAACCACAAGGCCACATGTAATTAGATCCAAGATTATGTGGTACAGGCTGGAAGTGCAGAAAGTACTCGGAGAGTTAATTAAAAAGGCAAAGGGCATTAAGGAGACAGCTTGGGAGGGTGGGGAGGACAGTTTGTAGAGTTCTACAGAAGAAAGAGCAAAGAACCAGGTATATTTATAGACTAATAATGTGCAAAGGAGGGGAAATGTGTAGCCTTGGGCAATTCTCATCAACTTAATGGATGTTGCCAATTACCGTGGTAACATTTTTAATTGTATCTCAACTCTAAAGAGAATAAAACCAGAATTTCACAGTGTTTGCCTCAGGACTGTTAGGGGTCTGTTTTCTGGTACTATATATAATGGTGTAGACACACTAGCCTGGAGTCTACACTGACAGATGCCTTGCAGCTGTCTCAGATTAAGACCTGGGCTTTGAGAAAGGACATAGCCTGCACACAAGTCCATTTAAATAAACCTATCTGGATGACATCAGACAACTGTATTAGGGAGCAGAGGATATACCCACAGGGAAACTCATAAAGTAAGCATTGCTCCACACTCTGTGACAATATATTTTTTTCACTATCCACAATCTCATGAGTCATCCTATGATCAAATGATGCCTTGGTTGGTCATCTTATTTACTACCTGATATACTGATCTGATTATTTAAATGACACCCCTCTACTCTAGATTGAAGGAAAGAGTTTGCTAGATGTGCTGACCCTGATAATACCATCTTTTGCTAACAACAGCGGCATTCAGAATTTTGGGACAAAGCTTCAACATGCCAACAATGGATGTACAATTTTGTGTGCATTTTACCAACAAAGGGCAAAAACAAGAAAAATGACTAGCTCTAGATTCAAACTCGGAGCAGACAGATTTAGCTTCATAGCTCATTCTATGGTGGATCTGCAGATTGTCAGTCCTCCTCAGGAAAAGAGGAGAGAGGCAGGTGAGTGTTAATGAGCCACTCTGTGCCAACGCCTGATTCCCTTTGTAGAATCTATCACTAACAAGGAATGTTATGTTATGGAGGATGTATTACCAGCCCATAAACCAGAAACACAGGAACAGAGGTATGCTGTAATGAAGAGATTAAATGCATGTTTAGCATTCTTGTAGGTGGGACACAAAGCTAAGAGAAAGGATTCAAATAATGAAATTTAACTTCATTTCTTTTTGGATGCTCAGAGGAACACTCCTAATTTATACTAAACTCAGAAAATACAAGATATTGGGGAAAAATAAAGCTACATTGTCCTCTGATGTCACATACAATCCTTTTAGGGACAACATGAAATCACTGTGGCAAAATTTATTCATCTATGATACTGTTTTCTACCCCAAACTCTGTTTAGCTCCCAACTCATAGTCATCTCTCTGATTTCTGTATCAAGTGGTGTCATCCTCATCCCTCCACCTCTTGCACAAGACCCGAATAGCTTTGCTCTTGTCTAGAACCCAGAAGGTCACAGAAGTACTGAGCCTATTAGCCAATGGAAGCCAAAGACTAACATTTGAAAGCATAAGGAGATCTCCTTCTGTAACAAGCTAAAGCAGTTTGGGAGGAAAGGTGCTGCAAGCCACTGGTAAGCAGCTATACACACTAAGTACTCACTGGGTGCCATTTCCACTTCATTCTCTGAGCAGAGAAGACTTGGATGAAGTATTTGCCAATGCCTGGAAGCTGTCATACCTATGATTAAAATATGCAACCTGCAGAAAGCTCATACTAAAAACATAAGCTTTTCTGTTTAGAAGGTTGACCCTACTCTTGAAGCTAGCAGGATTCCCTCCTGCATCTTCTTCATGTCTACTATATCTTTGGTACAAACAGATAGGGGCACTGGCAGACAGTGGTGGAATAATTGTAGGTACTATACTCAGAGAGACCTGGATTAAAATCCCAGCCAATAAACAACATCTAGCTACACAAGTTTCTTGTACCCTGACCTCTTAAAGATTTAAGATACTTCTGAAGAGAAAATAATACCAGTGAAGATATATGTGTGTGTGTGTGTGTGTGTGTGTGTGTGTAAATAAATGTGTATTTATATATACATAAATACACATATATATGGGATATATATATATATATATATATATATATATATATATATATATATATAAGTGTCTACACTTATCAACTCACTAAGGGAATAAAACATCAAATTGGGAGCTCATACTCATAGACAGAGCTCATTAACCTACGCTTTATATAAGGTTTCCACCCAAACCCCAACCTACTTCAGAGGCAAGTTGGAAATCCTCTAGGACCTGGTAAATTGGAATAAAGATGAGTGTGTACAGCCCAGGCACACAGCACCAGCCTCCTATGAAATGATGCTCACATCTGCAGCCATTGGCTTGGGAACAGGTGCCTAGGGGAAGAGCAAGAGGTCAGACCCTCCGGGAAGATTAAAATTAAAGTGAACCAGATGCTCCAGAGCCCTCCCATGGGAGTCATTCAGACTAGTCCTGGGCTGGGGCAAGATCACTTAATAGGCTCTTTTTCATCTTTAATTTCTCTGATTCAGAAAGTTTACAAGATCAATTGCTAAGAGAGCTAATGGGAGGAGATGAGGCAGCAAGATGCAGAGGACCCAGAGTCAGCTAATTCCTTAGCTTCTAACTGGAGTCCATAGGGACCCACTTATACAAAGCCTGAACACTCCTTTTTCTGCTCAGTCGCCCCTCCCATCCCAAACCCCTCTAAATAAAGAATTTGAATTGCAACCCAGCAAGAATAGCATATAAACCTCAAGCCAAGCAAGCACTTGCCAGGAATCATAGTAAATCACAATTCTGCTGAGGGTAGGGCTTGAGTTCAGGGTCCTGCCTCTTCAGTCCTCACACCAAGAGTACCCAGGGTCCTTATATCTTCAAAGATTATCCAAAGCAAAGGCAGCCTGTGATCAAATCAACAGGACCCCGGTCTGTGTGGGTTTGAATCCCATTTCTACTTCTTTTCTTAAACCTAAGCTCTGGTTTCCTCACCTACTGATGAAGGTAAACACAAAGATTTCCAGCTATAACACCCACCACTTACTGCTTGCTCTGCTCCTGTACCTGTATCATGGGAATCTGTGGATTCACAACCATGGACTAAGAGACCCTGAATAAGTGTTATACATTTTTTTGTGTGTGGTGAAGGGAAAGGAGGCCTGTGCTTGGATTAATTTTGCCAGTGTCTTGTGACAGATGATCCCTTAAGAGGGATGATGAGTTCTTGTCTTTTTCCAGTCTCTTTTACTCATAGATTAAGATCAACACCCTCCTCCATGCCTGCATCACAGCACACCACAGGAAGTATACCAAATGATTTCTGAAACAGCATGGAAGAGGAAAATCTGCCTCGCAAGCAGGAGACTTCCATTCTCAAATGGAAACATAGCCCAGAAGAACAGCTCACATCAGTTGCTCTGGACGATGCGTCCCCCAGGATGCCTCAATTTCCATAACAGGACACTTGCTTTTCCTCGCCATCATGGTGTACATATTTTCCTTAATGATGAAAGAATTAAACCGAACTTTTTCTGCACAGCTGGCTCTGGGGGATTCTGGAAAGCCTGGGAAGGAAGCTTTCAATTTGTTCACTTGCTGAGAATGAATTCTGCCTCATATAACTCTTGACAAATTGCCATTTTTAAAGAGTTTGTTAATTTCCAATGAGCAAATGGCACATCAGATATCTTGTTTATTCAACAGATGCTCCTGAACTAAACAAATGGTTCTTGTTTAACAAACATGGAAACATCTTGTCAGCTTTGCTGAGATCATCCGATTTGACTATCAAGGGAGGATCCTGTGGTTTGTGGGGAAAATACAAGGTGTCTTCTCCAAAGCAGAGTTCTCAAAGGAGACATTAGTTCCATTGAAAGTATAAATGTGCTCCTTGTTCCTAAGCTGCAAAGAGACTGTCAGGCAAAGGACCTAAGTTTAGAGATGCCACATAGGTCTTACTGGGTTTGTTCTTGGTGAGGTATATTTTCTATAAACTGAATGTGAAGTACACCTCAAAGGAGACAGAGTGATGGCATAGAGTCATGAATAAATGCCAGCTCAGGTTGGATCCTGAATCTGCCACTGACAGTGTAAACTTGAATTGGTTGTTTAATCACACTCAAGTTTAGCTTCCTGGACAAAAATATAGGTTTCCTCAAGACATGACGGGCATCAATGCTGATGATAGCGATATACATTCAGCCTCCTCATCCTGACTATTTCAGGGGATTTTAGGTGGCACTGAACAAGCTTCAGGAACAGAGATGGAGGGCGTGAGGAGGAGCCTGATTCTATATCCTCTGATAACATGACTGTTCAATGATTCCAGTGGGAAATGCAACCCAACCAGATGGTGGAGCCCGTCTAAGTCCCCCAAAATCAGAGAAATGTCAATGACTTTAAGCCACTAAGCTGAAAATTTGGCTAGACTGAAGGATGCCCTGAACATGAGGGCTCAGAAACGTGCAGAAAGGAAGAGGCCAGCTTGCCCAGGAGCACATGAGGACACAGAGAGAGACAATGGGTGACCTCTGTCAAGTCTGAATGCATGATGATCAATGCATCTGCTGATGGGTACAACATAAAACTATGTATTAATTATAGAAGAGACAGCATTCCAAAGCCTCCCTGCTGGAATGTCTCACAAAGAACTCCCTTGGAACAACATGTAACTCACCAGAGAATTAATTTGCTCCACACTTGGAAAAGCTACAAAGTAAAGTCAACCTCGGTTGAACATGGCAGGGTTATATAAGGCCTGGAGGAGCTGAAGACTTATCTCAGCTTGCTGAAAAGGCTACAGAGGGACCCTCAGGCATGGTTAGTTTTATGATGGAATCCTCACAGTTGCCCTTTGAGGAAGACATCATTGTTATCAGCATTAAGCAAGGCAGCTCAGAAAATCTGCGCATAATATTAAAGATTTAATAGGTGTTTGGAGGGGCGGGTATCTCCTTGAACTTGCTCTTAGCCACTCTGAAATGAGTGAGAAGGGAGCCTGGGAATTTCAAAGAAGAGCATTTTTTTAAAAAAAAACAGCATAACTTAAATGATAATAAACTGATTTTCTGGGTTTATTCAGAATTGCATGATGCCTTCCCACCCTGCCCTGTCAAGGAGAAGCCTGACGGAGGTCCTAGTGATAAACAGTCTTCGAGGAATGTGGCAACAGTATAAGGTATCAGTGGAGAAAAGAGGCTTAGTAGATAACTATGAGTTCGGATGCTGCCTCGGGAATGTGGCACTAGGATACCCATGCCAAGGTCAAGGGGGTTGAACATCTGGGGATTAGTATTTTTCAGCTGTAACTCTCTGAAAAAAAAAATCCACGTGAGACACTATTCACACATAAAGTGACCATGGGCTGGGGAGATGGATACTGGCTGATGTATAAAATGCTGAATTCAAAATCCCAGAATCCCCATTTTTAGTAGTCAAAACCTAGGTGATAACACTGAACACCTATAACCCGAGAACTTGGGGCAGGCAGTAAAAGACAGATCCTTAAAGTTGATTGGACAGCAAACCTAGTCCAAGTGATGAACATCCAGTTTAGTATCAAAAGTTATGTTAAAAAAAAAAAAAAACAAAGGTTAGATAGGATCACAGAAAGTTATTCAAGATCTGCCTTGGGACTCCATATGAATATGTACCTATGTTCATGTACACCTGCACGTGTGAGTGTACATGTTCTCACTAGCAAGTTAATATACCACACACACAACACATAGGACATACACAGATGCATGTACAACATACACATACACACACGGACTTGTGCATACAGGCACACATCTCCCACAAAAACATTTGAGTTTGAGCAAAGTCTCAAAGAATCTTTAATGAAACTGCATTGAAGTGGCTTACAGCCTCTAGGTCACTTACAGTTATTTTAAAATGTATCTCACTGTGGTCAATAATAGAGACAGAAGAGGTTAGAGACACACTTGTGGCTCTTCCATTGATTTCTGTTCATTTAGAAATGCAGACATGTAAGAATGACATAATTTTTGCCAACCTTGAATTGCTTCAAAAGTACAAAAACCTTTTTACAGGTGATAACTCATCGACATAAGTTCATAAATGTTGGCACACATTTTTCATGATGCACTTCACAAGTAATCATGACACAATAGTGTGTCATTATACTATCTATTTGAAATTTTGTTAGTTTTCTCTTGTGTGCAGTGGAAAATTTTAAACAAAGATTGACCTCTTTCAGACTGAGTTTTAGAAATGAATAAGGGAACAAAAAGAACTTCTTTGGTAGTAGGAAACCTGAGAGTAGAAAAAGTAGACATTGTGCTAAGAATGGGAAAAGTGTGTCTGGAGAAAGGCATTTGCATGAGTAGTAAATCCAGCATAGGAATCAAGGACTACAGGGAGACTGGGGTGGATGGAAGACATGAGTGTTGTCTGTGAGATTTGGTATTTCTAAATTAGAGAAGGGGACTCATGCTAATGTGACAAAAAAGACAATCTGAGTTATCTCTGGAAACCATCTGACCAAATAAAGGGAAAGAGATTATGCTGTTTTAATAGTTTGGGAATGATGATGCATTCTGTTAAAAATGGCTCAGGCTTGGAGGTCTGAGACACATCACATGAGAGCTTCTCACTGTATCTGAGTTTGTGTGTGCCTGTGAGTATGGAGTGTGTATGTGTGTGTGAGACTGAGTGTGTATTTGAATGTGTGCATGGGAGTGTTATTGTGTGTATTGTGCGAGTGCATGTGACAGAATATCTGTGACTTGTGTGAATGTGCACATGCTGGTATGCACAATTCTGAAAATTTGAAGCAGGGTAGAGAACTCAAAAATCTGTACAGATACTCTGATCAGTGGTGAGGATGGGCATAGATTTCTGGAAAAATGTCCTTTTGCAAACAAAGAAGACATGATAAAAATCATCCTGGAAAACACACACCACTGAAAGTTTCATAAGACTTTAGAAAGAGTATTAGCAACTGCTGAAATTGGGTGGGATGAGTAATGAGAAATGATCTTAAGATCTGGGCATCACACATGATTATAGTCAAGGGTGTAAGTCCTAAACAACAGCCAGACCATTGTGAGTTCAAAAAATGGTAACATACATTTGTCAGTAATTTAAAAGATATGGTATCAACTAGAAATGACTCTTACAAAACTATTTTTTTTTGCTTCTTAAACTTTTAGTTGGCAGATAAAAATTATGCTTATCATGAACACCTTGATGTTATGAAACGAACAAAAGATTCTATGTAGAGACAGACAGACCTATGATAGATAGATAGATAGATAGATAGATAGATAGATAGATAGATAGATACATAGATAGATACATAGATACATAGATACATAGATACATAGATACATAGATACATAGATACATAGATACATAGATAAACTATCAATAAAAAAGATAAATATTCAATAGAAAGATAGATCATAGATAAGGAGATGGATGGATGGATGGATAGATAGATAGACAGATAGATAGACAGACAGACAGACATAAGAGAGAATGGAGTGACTCCTAAAAAAAGAGACAGTATCATTTGAAATTTAAGCTCACAAAAGAATAGACATTCTTCCAGGACAACAGGAAAATACAGAGAAGGTGAGTGAGCCAAGCAGATGAAGAAGAAAGCAAAGTCATGTTTATGTACACATTGTAGCTTGTTTCCATTGAGATATGGGAGATTCCAATGCTGCTGGAAGGAGTGGGGAATAATGGTCAGAGGGAAGAAGTAAAGTCATCACAAAGACTGGGGGGGAAAGGAACAACCAACTAGGGGGTCACATTAGAGCTGAAACAAAGGCCATTTGCTAATCAAGAGGAAGTGGATGGGAGCAGGTGATGGGTTGTTACAGTTCTTTCCTCCTAGATGCCACAGCATTGCAGCAAGTGTCCAGCACAGGTATGGCAGGCAGTAAGTACCAGCTAAGATACTTCCAGCACCAACCCCTCCCAGTGTGACTGTTCTTCGTTCATTTATTGCTATACATTCAACCAGGTTTTAGCAAGAATATCTAAAGCAAACCTTCCTGGCTAAAATGATAAAGAAAGAACCAACAAATAGGCATTCAAGGGCAGAAGTATCAGTGGGGTTGACACCAGGCTGGCACTTGTCACTGATCACGCATGTCCTTCATGCAACCTGCTCACAAAATGTCAGCCGTGGATTGTTCCACTGGATGAGTCTGTGAATGAATATTATTTTTACAAAACCCTTTCTGAGTATTGGCTTTTTATAAAGCAGAAAGTTTACCCAGGGGGCCATCCATAACAGCAGTTTAACAGAGCACTCCAATCCATTGCATTTCTAGGGTCTTAGGAAATGGAAATCCTTTAAGTACCTTTACTCTGCTTCCCGGGAGCTATCTTTCAAAGTTTAAATTGTTTATTTTTCAGTTTCCTAACTTCCTAAATTCCATTTATAAATCAAAAGTAGCTTTTGAGCCATTTGATGCAAGTGAAATGGATTAAGAAAGAACAAACATCAAATAATATATATTTGGTCATTTGGAGTTATTGGATTTTTCTTCCTCTCCTTTTCTCTTTGTTTCTTTGTTTCTTCTTTTCTTTTCTTTTTTTTAATAAGGATTCTCTGTCTGAGTGTAGCCTTATCTTTTCATTTTGTCCTTGTAATTAGCACAGCAGAAAAGATCAGCTTTTGATTCCTTTAGAATTATCACTTAAAATTCTTTTATTATGATGACTTCCACTTTCTAGTCCAAGGCTAACAACCATCTAAAGTTCTTTCTAGAAAAATACCTTCTCCTTGGTAAACACTCAAATCCGAGCTATAGAACACACACTGGGTACTTCGCAGCTTGCTAGCATTTCAGAAGAATGTACTTACTTCCAGTAGAGCTAAGAGCACAAAGAACCAAAAGGCTCTCAGAAATCACTCCACACAGCTCTTTTTGTTTATTTTGCTCACTCTTTTGGACTCTTCAGTGCTGGGTTCCCAGCTCAAGGCCACACACATGCCAGGCAAGAACTCCAGCCAGCCCAATTACACCCCCAGTCCCTAAATCTGGTTCTAAAACCTCATGGGATGAATTAATTTTCTGATCTCCCCACTTTTAACAAATGCAATGAAATACAGCACTCTTCCAAGCTTCTAAACAAGTTTCATACAAGTTTCTAAACACAACGGAGAAGCTGATCTATGCTCTTTTCAGAGACCAGTGGTGGTATTTTGCCATTTTCATTTCCCTGATGACCTTATGTATGGGACCAGTGCTTTTAGGAAATTTCTACTCTCCAGGTAAGGAGCTATGTGCACTGGAAGAAGGTATGAATTGCAAGGAGTTTCATAGTTGGATAGTTGGGATAAAACCCAGATCTACAATGCCAGCTTCAACTACAGCATCACCTCATAGTCACTTACACAGATTAAGGGATGGATTGCTCGTGTGGATCCCTCTGTGTTGGTTAGGCTCCCTGTTGACATCACTCCTGAGTGACATCACTCACCGTCCAGTGTACTGAATCTCTCAATTTTACATGCCGCATGACAAATACTAATGACATTAACCTGCTCCAACTACAATTGTTGATTACAGTGTTACTTGCCTCATGATGGCACTGATTTGAATACTTTTACTTCCTGCTGCACTGTAAGTGTTAAGATCAGGTAAAGATCATGTATTCTGTGTCTACCATGGTGTCCCAGTGTCTACTACAGTGCTTGGCTTCCAGTAGACTGGCAGCATAAATATTCTTTGAAAGACCAAATGAGAAGTGGAAACTTGGCCACATGCCTAGAGCTCTGGTCCTGAGGAGAACAACAGAAAGGTTATAGGTCTGAGATTGTACGCATGGGCCACTGGACAGCTTTTGGAATTTTCTATAAGGCATCTCAGCAAATCGAACCTCGCTACTTCAGGTTCCTTACACACAGCCCTTTTAATACCGTAGGAAAAAGAGTCCTTTGCTCCTTCCTTTCTTCTTTCTGCTCTTGCTGTGTTTATTGAAACTGTGTAAGGGAATATGCACAGACATAATCTAGCAGTATTTCTGCCTAGAGGAAGCTCATAATCTAGTTAGAGATAGGTAGCCTGAGCAGTAAATGAGAGATCAGCAGTCCTAACCACAAAGACAACATGAGTTGCAGGAGGTTCAGCCTTGATTTTAAGCCCGTCACAATCAGTCTCTTGCTTGCTCCGGCTTCCTCAGCAGGCAATAGAAAATTTCTCACTCCTCATCATCTCCAAATGATAACGATGCTCATCTCTGACTCCAAGCTTCAGTCCCTTCTATGGCTCTGAGCATCTCCTCCTATAAGGCCTCACTATGCCAGACCATCGATGAGTCACCAAGAGAAGAGGCTTCTCACTATCTATTGCTTTGAGTAACCGTATCACATGGGTGTACAATGGGTCACTGGATACCTGAAGGTCAAGTCTCCTAGACTGACTGTAAGTTTTCTGATAGAAATGACTGTCGCTGGTGCATGTTTGCTTGTCTCCACAGTGCTCCATTCCAAGGGTGTAAATGTTGGTAAAAGCACTTTGTGAAGTCAAGACATATTGGTCAATTTGCAGTGTCTACCTCCATTTATCACATGAGGAAGCAAAGTCTGGACAGTGGATGCAACTGGGTGAAGGTGAAAGACCCCACACCTTATCTCAGAGGTGCTTTTGTTCAAAGCTGTGAGTAAAGGAGTTTACCAAGGTTTAATTTGTCTTGTATGAAACCAGGACAGAAAAGATGGCTGGAAACGACAGAGAACATAGAATTTACCAGGAACAGTGACAGGACAAGTGTAGTGATTCTGACTGAATCACTTTGTATCTCTGGGGCTCAGTTTCCTTAGCTTTGAAATGAGAATTCTGGGCCTATTTTCCCAAGACTCCCAACTCTAAATACCCATGTGTCCCTTAGAAAGCAGCATACTTCTTAGGTAGCCAGGGTGGACGTCTTTTGGAGAAATTCCTGTTGATTTCCTGAGAGCATCTGGAAGGAGCCAGTCTTAGTCCTTCCACAGTCTCATCCATCAGCCCAGGCCACAGGATGTTTAATACGAAAT
Organism: Micromys minutus; assembly: GCF_963924665.1. Taxonomy (NCBI): domain Eukaryota; kingdom Metazoa; phylum Chordata; class Mammalia; order Rodentia; family Muridae; genus Micromys; species Micromys minutus. The sequence goes on from NC_137971.1 coordinate 12,378,621, forward strand.
CACTTAATTTAATAGTCATTTTGACATAAGGAATTGTTTTCTTAAAGCTAGAACTGGCTGTAAAACCTCAAGTGATATTTTATGGCTGCCATATAATAAAATCATTTAGCAATTAGTGATTAATGGCATACAACAGCACGTTTCTCCATGGCTACCTCCCTGGCTGTCCTTTCTCTCTGGTTTCACTCACTTCCCAGTTCGAAATCATGTCCACAGGTATCAAACATCTTTACAAAACCAAGGTAGCTTTCTGAGCCTAAAAGATTGTCACATCCATCAGAAAGTGTCTCACAGGGGCCTGGCACAGTGGTGGGGCCAAAAGAAAGAACTTACATAAGTATAAGGCATAGAATGGGAGGAAGTAAAATCAAAACACGGGGCTTTGGTGGATGCCTACAGTGATAGTTCTAGTATCAAAAAAATGGCGTTTTGACTGGCTATATTTTCATTCTTTCTAATGACAACATTAGCCCTTACTGAGGAGGGTATATAGAGCATCTGAACTTGACAGCCTCTGCCCCCTTCTGCTATTATCTTCCCGCCCATTCTTCTGCTTTCTGCTTCTGTTCTCTCATGGAGAGTGTTAGACAGTTGCCTGGCCAACCCACCCACAAACACTAGTGATTAAACCTGACAACAGCATTTTTTGAAATAATAATAATAATAATAATAAACCAGCCCACTATTTTCTACTTCACAAGCAAGCCCTGCTATTTTCTAGTTTGCATAATGCCACGCCCCCGTGAGATGGGTTATTATTGCTATCTCCACATTGTGAATGAAGAAGAGGGGCTGTGGGGAGACCAAGCCTACCCTGTAGCACAGCAATCATGCAAACCTGAACAATCCGTGGCCAACCCCATTCACTGGGCCACTACCTCATGCTGCAGGCTTGTGTGTGCTGAAGATGATGACAGGAACATCTTTAATGAAATTAGCATATGGCTGAATACAATATAAGTCATCGGAAAGCACGACAGTGTGTATAGCACCCCATATTCCAGCCATTCACTGCTCACAGTTGATATGAGCGTGGTCGATCAGGCTAAGGAACATTTCTGCAATTGATGTCACTTACTGGGTAAATTCACACTCCTCCCCGATGGCTGCCCACAATGTATTACAGTTCTCTGTGGAAATATAAAGGCCTAAGCCCTTAGTTCAAGGTCCTCTCTTGAGGACACTTCAGGAACAAGCATCCAAGAAGTCTACTATTATATCTTAAAAACAGCTCTATGTTTTCTTTTATCCAGTACTTTCCCCTTGCCCCTTAGATATACAGTCATTCCCATGAGGTCCCCGTAAATCCGCTGTATACACTACTCTCTACTCTAAAGTCTATTTGCCAAAAGAACAGCACTGCAGTTACTCGTCCCATCCCCCCAAACACAGAGATTAAAAATCCACTCAGGGAACTTTTCTTCAGTGCCTTCTTACACTGGAGAAAATTACACCTTAGTCCAGAGCACACTTTCCAAGAACCGTGTAAACAGTATGCTGAATTGAAGTCTTTGTTTAAAAATTTATTTGTGAAGTCTCTAAATCTGTGGTCACCTTGCGTTGTTGACTTAAATCCCAGTAGAACTTGTGTCTAAATTTTACCCATTCTAATATCAACATTCTGCGATCTGAGGAGGAATTGAATTTATTTTTCCATAAGATGATGTCCCTTGACATTTTTAATTGTAGGAAGAGTACATTTTCTAGAATTTCTCAGAATGCCTGTCTTTCCTTTTGGAATTAATCATCTCAGGATATAGGACTCTGAACTGGCCCCTGCTGTCCCCAGTTTCTTCTCCTGAGATTTGCCTTTTTTCCTACTGTATGAATTTCCACAAAAGGTCAGTCCTGAGTATGGTCCACCTTGAAACAGAAAACCTCTTAGTAGTCCATGTCTTAATGAAAATATCTTCTGTCTGACATAGAAAACTCCATGGTCATTATTTTCATCTTTCCCAACCTTCTCTGCTTCCTCTTCACCCTGAATATCTAAACTACCTGACATGCTAGCAGCCTCCTGAATGTAAGCCATAAGCTCTTTTTCTGAGGCTCTCCTTTTCTTCTTTCATGTGTAATGTCTACCACTACCCATCACATCAGAGAACCCTCAAGCATACAGAGACTCTGACCCACAAACCAAAGCCTTTCAAGTCTCTCAAACAGTAGTTCTGCCTGGGCACTGCTTTGCTACAACCTTCCCTGGCCCTGCTTTCTTGGGATGTATAACTTGTTCCCAGAACTGATCATCCTTTCCCAAGATCTGCCCACTTGTCTCAACTCCACTGTCCTGCTGTATTGTCTTTACAGTTTTGGCTTTAGACTAAATTACTCTCAACCTGTGCACTAGTTTAAAGCGACTGTTGGTCATATTGCTGTCTGTCAAGTCAGAGAACCAGCAGAGGGGTTGCTTCTGTTGACTAAGCATGAAGGGATGCCATGCTTCATTCTCTGAGTATGGAAGAGCCTGATCTTCACAGTGGAAAAAGCTTAATTATGCTCCATGGATTTACTATGAAGCTTGGAGTATGGCAGCTGTGGTTACAAAGTCCCAGACAAGAAGGACATGCTCAACTCTAAGGCTTCTGAATTTATCCAAAGAAAGCTGCACAGATAGATTCTAAGCTGTGAAATAAAGGAAGTGACTACTGTACACAGAGAAGGCATCAAGAAGTGACATGGCAATGGGGTAATAGTTTCAAACTAAGCTGGACACTTGACCATCAACTCATCTACAATGCCATTGGTCCTTTAAATTTCATTGTATGTGTGCACTTTTCAGAGTGGGAGCTCAAACCTGCCTCTTAATCAGAATTCCTAGTAACTACATCTAACCATATCAACATGAAATCAATAACCTATTCATGACATGGGGTTCAAAACAACTACAGACTTTCTTTTAATAACGTCTTACATTTTATTGATACAGAACATTTTAATAACCCTCTGAAGCTTCCATAGCACACTTACATATGTCCCCTCATTCAGCAGGAGTATATGCAATTTTTTAATTGCCTGGAGGTGACAATGTCTTTATTGACTTTTGGGAGAAATATGTTTTACTGTAGATTTCAGAGTTTCCAGAAAGGAAGGGGATTGTAGTTGTGAGGTTTCAGTCTGTACTAGGCAGGCAGGAACAACTGATAACCTACCAACATATATCACTGATTTTTCAAAAAAAACCTTCTAGCCAATTTCTCTAGGTGTCCAAACCAAATTTGCTAGGGAAAGAGACCTTATTTCCTGAAGCTCAGGTCTAATCATAGAGACTTTAGAACTTCTAGGTAGGGCTCAATAATCTGCATTTCCACAGGGGGTTCAGGTCAATGTGCTATGGGTTCTACTTTGAACACCATCTGATAAGCAAAGTTGCGGTTGACTGTTGAAGGGATGGAAGACATTCCCAACCAACACCATCTGGTGAAAACTCATCAACTGAGCTGCAAAGGATAAAACTCTCGGGATGCAAAAAGAAACTGAATCTGAGAGCTTCCACCTGAACTTGGGAAGCTTACAAATGGGGCATCAGAAAGCTCCAGAAACCTTTGAGTAACCCTGTGGTGTAAGTATGATGAGGAAAAAAATACTTTGGTTTTTCCTCAACTGTCTTTTTGCTACCCACAGGGACCATAGATTTTTCTCTTCCTAATTTGAATTTCTCAACTCTGGATAAGTCCTAATAAATAGAACCATATGTTAATATCAAAATAAAAAAGATATAAAGGAAAAAATATTTCTTTTCCTATGCATAAAATGTGTGTGCTCAATTTTTCTAGGGGAAGACAGTAGGAAGGCATGAATTGTAGTGTTTTTCTCAACAGGTGATTATCCATTTCTACCAGTTCTGCATTCAGAGACTCATTCAACTATAAATGAACCATGTGCAGGGGAAATCTGCATCTGTATTGATTATGTATTAGTTTCATTACCATTATTAACGCTGATAACATTATTCATTAAAACAATATAGTTTCCAATTTTAGTATCCAATATTACTGGTATTATTATCCACTAATACTGGTAGTATTATTTAGTATAGAAAATATTAGTAAAGATTTTGTGGGTAAGCATTGTGATATTTCATATACAGGATCATTGGATCTGTAGATTCTGACAGCCAACTGTTTTTCACTGTTAACTTCCTTAAATGACACTTACCAAATGAGTATAGTGATATTAAGAGATGGATGAAGTAGCATCTCTCAATCCCAGAAGTACTTGCAAAAGTGCATAGCCATCCCACTTTTAAAAAAATAAAAAAAGTGTCTTAGGTCTCCACTTTAGCAATCACTGCACATACTGGTGCCTTTTTATAGATGACACTGGTTACAGGTCTGACCTTTTCAATGTTTCCATCTCAATGCATCTATCCAAACTGCTGAGTGGGCAGAGCAAGGATTCCCCAGGGGATCGCTCTCCCTTCTCTCTGACTCCATTGTAACAGTACTGCCCAAATTACTTGACAGCTCTCTACAAAACTGCCTAAGTTAAAGGTTGGAGAATGTCTGACTATGATAGGACTCATCATCAGTGAGATGGGAAAGACAAGGAAAGGCCTTAATCTATCATTTATGTTTTTTTTTCTAAAGATCAGGTGAGGATGAGATGCTTAAAGATGAAGAGTATTTCCCAGTTTGGGAAGCAGTACCATGGGTTCTGCAACTAAGATGAACAAGATGGCATTGTTTTGAGTTAGTAGATTCATAAATAGACAAATACATATAGAAGAATAAAAGCATTGCACTTGAAAAGCAGTCTTCTGATAAAACACAATTTCTAATGACATGAGGGAAGCTCCCTATTGAGGAGTCCATTTCTGAATAAGACAAACTAAAGTTGTCAAGCAATCACTGTGTTCAGGACCATGGCTCCCACCTCCACTGCCTCTTGTGCCCCTTTGCTGACTTCTGCTGACTAGTGCTCAGTTCTCCAATGCCCGTCCATGTGACCATAAACAGATGGCCTTGCCAAAGTACAGTGCCACATGATGCAGCCATGGATCTCAGGTGCTATCCTTACAGCACCTTCATGGTGAATAGAGACTGGCAAGCTCTGTGCCATCCGAGTGAGAGTAGACATCTCAGCATGTCGTAAGGAGCATTAAGGATAGAACATGAAGAACATCCTACCCATAGATGCCATCCAAACAAAAAAAAAAACCATATTTCATAAATTTTTCCTGTACTTCTTTTCTTATACCTCTATTTTATTAGTTCATCATGACTTTCATGCATTGTATTTTGATATTGCCCTCCCCTCTTCCCTACCCCTCCAGAAATCCCCATCTCATTTTTATATTTAATGGAAATCATATACTGAAAAGTAGCATATAAAACAAATTAAGAACCTGGGTAGTTCTGGCTAGGGATAAATGGGGGGGGGGGTGTTGGCAGCTACTCAGTGCACACTTCGCAGGCTTTTCAGAGAACATTGTCTCAAGAGCAATTTATCAGACACTGGAGAGAGCTTCCAAGAGCACTGTTAGGTAACTCATTAAAGCAGACGGTTTCCCAGGGTCCTTCCCACCCTAACTTCTATATAACCCTTCCATTAAAATGGGAATGTATCAGTTCAATGGACTATTCGGCTACCACCCAAATCATCTGCATGAATACCACGCATGCATAAAACTGTTTAGATTTAAGTGCAACTTTTTCAAAAAGGCATAAAACTATGTGCTCTAACTATAATTTTCGGAAAATTTATTTTCAGGTATACAAAACTAGAAGACAAACTAATTAAACTGCTGTGTTAAAGTGATTGCTTTTAATAAAATTCTTTAATGCCACCATGTGACTATGGACAAAATAAAACCTGTGTCTTTATAAAGTAAATGTGCATGAGCTAGATAATTTTTAATTTATTATTTATTTATTTTAATTATGTGTGTGTGTGAGAAACAGAAACAGAAACGGGGTTATTTCAGGATTCCCATTTCCCATCTTGCCATAAGAGTTGTGTGACCACAGGGTTGTCTCCAGTTTTACATGGGTTCTACATATTAAAAAACACCTTGTGCTTTATAACTGCAAGTGTTTTACCTGTGAAACTACTTGCCCAGCCTGAAATGCATACTTGTAAAGTTTACAGTTTCCTAACACTTTGATGGAGAATAGAGAAATGGAATCAGAATACCTTAGAAGATTAACATCTTCCCTGAGAAAGAAAAAAAAAAAAATCAGCATCTTCTATTGACAGAAAACACACCTGAGTATCTCCAGAAAGAACCAAATACTAATAAATCTTCATAAAATATGAATAGCATGCCATTCCTCTGCCCACGAGATGAATATTCTCCATTAACCAGGGAAACAAGTCTATAGCATTCTCTAGCATTTGAGGCACAGCACGATTTGTATTTGGTCTACTTCCTCGGCTTTATTTTTCAGTATTCCTCAGCAAGAATTCTCTCCCCATCCCCCTCCAATAAACTGATTCTCCAGGTAGGAGTCAGGGAAGATAAAACATCTTTCTGCTCAAAGATTATTCGGCAGTGTCTTCAGAGATGATAAGGTTGTCAACACTGGAACTTAGAAGCTCATGACATGGAATCTGCCTAAATATATTTAATGCATAAGGTAATTATCCATCTCAAAATGCTCTAGGCGCAGAAGGTAGAAGAGCCCTTTGTTAGTCGACAAACTGTTCTCTGTGATAGTCATTTTTCTGGTCTAGGTAACAAAGCATCTCAAAGAAAGAAGCTTGGGGAGCTGTCACTTATTTTAGCTCACACTTCCAGGGGTAATCGGTATGGGAAGATGGGGAATGGATGGCAGAGCATCAGTCAGCTGCATCCCTGCTGGTTGGAGTTGGGAACTTGAAGCATGAAAAGATCAGAAATCAGGAAGCTCAGGCAAGAACCAGAAAAGGTTATTATCTTTCCCCCAATGCCTACTGCCTAAGACCTACTTCTACTAGCTAGACCATAGTTCCCAAATCCAACAACTCAGCTCAAAAACAGCACCACCAGCTGGAGACCAGATGTTCAAATCCCTAAGTCTATGGGGGAACACTTCCCATTCAAGCAACACTCTCCAAACATGCTGTGACCTCACCTTTATTCCATCTACACTCCTGTTCTTATTGGACAATCGGACACATGGTTCAGAGTTCTTACTTCTGTCTCCCATAAGCCATCCACTCTCAGAGTAATCTCAATAGATCACCCATCCAGGTCATTCATGTCAAACTGAAGACAGTTTATGCAAAAATATCGAAATCAGAAGTGCAAATGGATAGCAATAACATTATGAAAAAATATATTGGGTTATCGGGAAAATCGTTTATAGCTATTTACTAAAGACAAAATAAAAAAGACAGGCATACACAGTACTCAAAACTGAAACTTGGATATTAAGAAACAACTTGATATTTACCAAATGAACTGACATCTCCATTTTAATTCTCACCAGTACCCTAATTAATGTTTCATTGAAAGTGGGAGACTTGGAAATCTTAGTGAAGGTTTCCATTGCTATGACCCAAATCAATTTGCGGACAAAATGGTTTACTTGGTTTAAACTTTTAGACCATAATCTATCAACAAAGGAAATTGGGAAAGGAACTCAAATATGGCTGGAACCTGGAGTCAGGAGCTGAAGCAGAGGCCTGGAAAGGTGCTGCTTACTAGCTTCCTTCCCATGGTTTATCCAGAATGCTTTCTTTTCTTTTTTTTTTTTTTTTCATTTATACTACTTTAATTTTATTTTCTTTCGAACATATTCCAGTGGTATTTGTTACAAGCCTTCTTTCTTTCTTTATTTTTCCTTATAATTTTATTTAAAAAAATATAGAACCCAGGACCAACAGCCTGGAGGTGGCACCACATACCACGGCTTTTGCCCTGACATATCAATCACTAATTTAAAAAAAAAAAATGCTTAGGAAAGCATTTTCCCCATTGAGATTTCCTCCCTTAAAAATAACTCTAGCTTGTACCATGCATATATAAAACTATCCAGCATACGAAACTTCACAAGATGATTTCTAATTCATTTTAGTGCATAACTGAGAAAGAAAAATCATAGATATTTAACAAAGGGGAGAAAATACTTTATAGAGCCAGAAGAACAAGAAGCTAGACCATAAAATCCAACAACATGGCTGCCTAAACAGAAATGGTCATGATCTTGTCGTGATTGCTGAAGAAGAAAGACAGTAATAAACCTGCAAATGTGGAGGGAGGAAAGTCCACATGGCTCAATGTAAAATAACGGATAACTGGCAACTAAAGAAAACTGAGAAGAAGAAATAGGCTTTATCAGGGAAGAGCACATCAAGTGGTTATCCAATACCAAATGGTCAGCCCTGAAATCATAGACATACAAGCAACATTATACATAATAAACAGTATTTATTTTTTTAGGAATAGACACACTACACACACATACTAATACATACTGACACATACACTATCACATTATAACATACTATCACATACTAACATGCACACAAAAACTAACACAGATATGTACTAATACATACTAACACACGCATGCACATACATATACACACATGCATGAACATGTAGACATATACATCAACTAAAGAAAAAGAAGCTATGAACTTTAAAGGAAGCAAGGGATACACAAGAAGTTTTCTAAGGAGAAAACAAAAACGGGATGTAATCTAATTATATTATAATCATAAAAATTAAAAATAATTTTTAAAACCAGAAAACTTTTGATTATAAAACATAAGAGTTTTGTTGAATTTTCTAATTAACTTCGAAATTATAATCATATTTTTACTTCAATGTTAAAGTATTTTTCACCACACCTAAAGAAAAGAATTGGGGCTCTATTTTTATATTATGGAGATTTGAGAAAATGATTCACCCTGACAGATATTGTGCTCATCACAAACAGTAATATACATCATAAACACAGCTGGGCTTCAGAGCACAGGGTAAAAACATCAGCAACCTCAGAAGTCCCTACCCCTTATCCCCCACAGAAAGCTATCAGAGGCAAGAAACAGAATGTACGGGCACATAAGTAATTGGGAAAACGTTCCTTATAATTTATTTTTATATTTTATTTATATATATATAATTTATTTTATATATATATAACATATATATATTTATATATATATAATTTATATATATAAAAAATATATAATTTATTTTATATATTATAATTAATAATTTATATAATTTAAAAAATTAAATTTATTTTATATAATTAAAAAATTATAATGCTATATTTCATTAAAATATACATCAACATGACCATGTATGTTAAATTATTAAGTTGATGTATGGTCATAAGATCCAAACCACAATGTAGATGATGGTTCAGCCTGTTATGTCATGCATTGTCTATCCCATATAACTAAAAATAAAAATAACACGAATAAATATGCCCACGATAATGGCTCAAAGCACAATCTTAAAGTAAAGTAACAGGAGACATTTTGATTGGAGAAATGAAAACATTTGAGAACCTGATCCTTTCCATTTAAACAATAAGGTTAAAATTATAAAATGATCAGTAGCTGCAGAATAAATTTCAGACAATAGTGAAAGGCAAGGAGAAACCATACATTAAAGAACACATGGTAAAACAAGACGTAGGGCAGATAGCCACAAAGAAAAAAATACAACAGGTAATGAATTCATGAAAATAATCCAGACTCACCAGTCTGATAAGAAATGCAAATTAAAACAAAAATCTATTTTTATAATAAATTTAATTATTTTTGAAATTGTTTTTCATAAGAATCAATTAAAGGATGCCTTTGTTAGAGTAAAAACTTATCCAAAGAATTCGGATATATATAACTTTAATAATTTATTATGAAAAATAATAATAAATGCTAAGATAATTACTTTGAAATTTTAAAACCATTATAATGATTTTTTAAGAGTAAAACTGCAGAAATGAGATCAATATAATGACAAATAATTTTTAAAATGTTATTTAGCTCCCCATTAAACACAACAAAAGTTTTAAGACATGTTTAGGAAAAATGGGGGGTTATTAAAAAATATATTCAATTTCACTCTAACAAGAAAAAACCTACAAAGAGCTTTAGAACAACTCTGGTAGAAACTAAAATATAGTTCATATTAAAGTCTTCAGATAAGGATAGAAAGACAAATATAATTTTTCTAGGTATTTGAGAAACAATGAAACTAAAAGTTTTTCTTTTTAATCTTCCCACTGTCCTTGGAATGTCTACAAAAGCTTTATTATGTCTACAACAAAAAAACATATATTCATATAGTTTTATGCCAAAATGCTTTTAAAAATCTGTACGTTTATCTCTCTTTTTAAAATAAAGTTGTAAAAGAAAAAGAAAAAATCATAATAATAAACAATATAAACCACTTGGAAATCCAATATAAAGAACGTAAATTTACACCACCTTCCCCCCCCCAAAAAAAAAAAGAAAAACGAAAAAGGAATATTTTGAGGTGATTCATCTGTGTCTTTTAAGAACTAATTTCTCTAGTTCTAGTGTTTGCTCTACCTTTCTGCTGCAGAAGTTTTCTTGATAGGTCTTCCTGTAGAATTTTTTGTAGATTCATTTCCAAGCTCTTCCATGCTCTACACTCTAAATTGGGCCACGCAAGTACATATGCACAAGCCCTTCCTCTGGCGTGATAGCATTTGCAGGTAGGCCAGGGAGAGCTGATCACATCTGGAGGACGGACCCCACCAGATGCAATAAGCTTATAAAGGAGATGAGCTGTCAGCTTACCGGGAGAAACTAAGAGAAGGTGCCTCTCTAGGAACCATAAGCGCATGCCTTCCAAAGACAGCCATGTTAGTATTCTGTAGACTGCAGCCAGTAGAAATGTGAAAGGGGAAATCTCCGTGTGCTGTCTAAGACTCACAGCCTCTGACATACTCTATGACATGTCGTTAGAGTCCACGGCCTTAACACATGTCTCTAGACCAAATAGAATTAAACACTAAGATGCCCTTGGGTGAGAAAAGGAACTAAGTTTCTGGTACCTACAGCCTGGTACTGAGCCCGCAGTGTTAACAGTCCAAGTTCTTTGGTCCTTTACATTGTGCCTGAGATGCTCAGCTTCATATGTTCCTCTTCTCATTTCTTTCTGGACCTGTTTCCTATTCATGGTCCTGCTAAACAGTTCATTGCCACTGACATTCTCAGCTTCTCCCTGTAGCCTGCAAGTGGTTATATGATTCCAGGGAAACTACAGCCATCAAAGGCACTACACTTTGTAGGAGTGTCTCTGATCTATTCCTCTGGATACGAGCTAACTACAATATGTATCTTTTGAGCACTGCATTTTGTTTAGTTCTTGTACAGCCAAGATTCCAGTAGCCACACAGCACGGGTGGCCTCCATCAGCAAAGTTAAAACTAGTTTCTGCTTGCAAGCTGAGCTCTCATATCTCCCTTCCTGACCTTGCATGTATTATTTTGAATATAATGTATTTTTAAATTGCTGCACCATTTTAAATATGTAAGGGAGAGCTGAATTAAATATTATTTGTGGCATACCCTGCTTTGCAACGGGCCTCTAAATCTGATCCCTTATATCAGGTCGATGCCTAAATCCCATTACTTGCGATTGCAAATGACTATGTTTGCAAAATTGTGGAGGCACATTTGGAGACAGCATCAAAAATTCAGCCGATAATGTTAACGTTGTTTGAAAAGATCTTGATTTTTTCCAGGAAGCAATCTCAAGGCATCCTGCCCATTCCTTAACTCTGTCTCTGTCAGGGATAATGCAGTAATGGCTTAAGGATGATTCGGCAGTTGGTTCTTCAGGAATCATAATCTATACTCAGAATGAGTTCTCAGCTGAATAGAAAGAGACTGGTTTTGAAGCAGTATGTAGGCTACATTCTAGGACAGTGCTTCTCAACTTTCCTAATGCTGTGACCCTTCAGTACCATTCCTCATGCATTCGTGACCCCCAACCATAAAATCATTCTGTTGTTACTTCATTAGTGTAGGTTTGCAACTGTTATGAATCATAACTATCTCCTATGCAGGATATCTGATACGTTACTCTCAAAGTAGTCAGTACCTACAGGTTGAGAACCACTGTTCTCCAACAGTAAGATCAATAGAGTTCAAGTTTAGATGACAGGTTTCAGTATTCATTCCAGTCACATTACCTTAGGCCATTTATTCCCTAGTTTTACTTCCTGTTTCTCCTATATTTTTCACATCACAGCTGTCATATGACTAAGATGAGTGTCTGGAACATGAATTAATGAGATTCTTGTGCCTTAACTGAAATTAGCACTTCTCTAAATGGGATACACACACACACACACACACACACACATAGATATATAGAGTGTGTATATACATATCTACATATATCTACATATATACATACACACAAACAGTCAAAATTGAAAGAACATTTCAATTTTGTTGTCAAATGCAAAAGCACATAAGATAGAAGACAGCCTTACTATGGTGAGTGAGTCATTTGGACTGATGACAAGAGTTGTCGAGTCTGTCAGCTAAACTTCAAACACCAGAGTCAGAGAATCAGACAATCGGAACACCCACGCATAGAGATACTTCTGTGTGGTAAAAGTGAGCTGGAGACTTGGCAGAGGAACATCAAGTTTGAGATCAAAGAGGATATAGTACCGAATACAAGTAGGGCATGATTGGAGGACAGTATATGTGGGCAGAAGTCCACAGTTAGAGCCTAAAATGCACACTGGAACAGCAGTTGGCCAGCTATTTGTGGGCAGCAAGTCACCAAACGTAGAGGCTAAAACCAATAAATATTCAGCGAACTGTTTCTGTGGCTCAGGATTGGGGAGCCGTGCACAAAGAGCTTCCAAGAAATTTCTTTCAAGGTATTAGCCAGGATCTCTGTCTCATATAAAAACTTGGTTAGTGACGGATCTACTTCAAGTTCATTTGCACGTCTTAAGTTAGCATTTGTCTTCGAGCAAGCATTAAACTGTTCAGCTGGCAGCCTGGTTCCTTACTACCCTGGGAGCATCCTTCAGTTGGCATATAGCCTTCCTCAGCATACAGAATAACATCCTGATTTAGCATGAGGATACACCCAAGATGAAAATCGCTACCCTCTTATACTCTAATCTCCATAGAAAAGTCTCATCACCTCTGCCATGTTCTGCTCACTAAAACGTTCTAAATGAAGCCTTCCCTAAAGGGGAGGAATGACAAAATACCAGGAGGCAGAAATCATCCCAGAGAGGCATCCTGACAGCTGCCTGCTGCAAGGAGGGAGTAAATTGGCAGTAAATGAGCTTTTATTGTTATAAGGCATAAGTGGATTGTAAAAAACAAAACAAACAACAACAAACATGTGTGGTTTGAACAATGTTTGAAGGGTGAACCTTAAAATACTAAATACCTGGGGGTTTTCCATGTCATTATCTCTCCCCTAAAGGATCCTTCACTGGGACTCCTGAGTGCTCACAGAAGGGTGGGGCGACTGTTTTGATTTCCTATTCTTTCCACTTCCCATTTAAGAAGACATGCACAGAGGACAACACCCAGGAAAAGTGCAGGGCCATAGAGATGAATCTCTGAACTGCAAGTGCTAACACGAACCGTGTAGAAAACAAAAGTCAACAAACAAAAGCTATCCTACTACAGAATGGGCCCATTTGCTCAGCATCTTCCATGAGGACCACTCATGGCTCAGTGGAATTAAACGATAGAAAATGAAAGCCCAGCAGGCAAACTTCCCGCCTGACTGTAACTCTTCTGTAACATGTAGTGACTAAGAAATGTGGAGAGAGAATATTAAGACACTTCTCCTCCTGTGCTCCTGTAAATTCCCATTGCTGGAGCACCTGGAGAGATAAAGAGGGAGCACTGTGCAGGTCCAGAGGTTACAGGATGGCCAGGTATCAAGTGAAAAAGGGGATAACTCGTAAACACAGAGCTTTTGAGTCAGCTATCTCTCCTGATGAAACATGAATGATGTTATCCTGCATCTAAAGATCCCTAAGTGAGCTCTTTGATATGGTTAGAAAATCTGTTTTAATTATGGAGCTGTTTGTTATGGGCAATAGTGAATATTATGGCTCATGTCCTGCACTGTCCCACCAGCATTGGGGGCTCCGCTAAAGAAGAAATTCACAAAGGAGGTTCTCAAACATTCCGATAACCCCCATTATAGCAGTTTGGGTAGAAATCACCTCTGGAATACAATATCCATTCTCTTTCCCCAGATTTTTCTCTTAGCTTCTGCTTTTGTTGGCCAAAAGAAGCAGGAATAAAGTCACATTGACAAAACTCCACCCCTCAGACATTTGCAAATGCCCAAGTCTTAAGGAGCAGTATTTAGAGACATTTCTTACATATCATGCAGTCATCCTGTGTCTAAAAACTACAAATTAAAACTCTCCTTGACTTTTACTTTAGAGTCTATTGATACCATGGCTCCCATGCCTCCTCTCAAGTGTGCCCAGCACCTCCTTACCACACTCAGGAGCCTCTCTCCAGAAGAAGTAGCTTTAGAACATCCATCCCTCTGTTTGGTTGTATTTTTATTACATCATAAGGAAGCTAGTGAATAGTGGTAAAAATAGCATTGTGCTTATGGTATGGACTCCGGGTTGTAAATAGATCCTTTGAACTGTTATCAAATGTCCATGAGCATGCAGCCCCAGCATACACTGATTCTTGTTTATGCACCAGCAAAACAGTGAATGACTTAAGGGTCACCCTCTAAAGACGGTAACCAAACACAGGACTTAAAAGCACTTGCTAGTAACTTTAAGTAACGGAGTTATACTGTACAAGTTAAATGTCTGAAGTAGAGATCTAAAACCATTGACTCTCACCACATTCAAATATCCTCCTTTCGATGACCCTGTGAAACTTGCAAGACAAACTCTCTTTTCACTGCATGTATGTGGAAAACACAGGGTAAATAAAGCACACCAACCTTTGCCCTTTTATCTAGAGAAACACATACTTTGAATTTTCTCAAAGGGGTAGAAGATATGCCTATTACACACGCCAACCATGTGACTTCAACACAAGTGGCTAAAAGCCATAGATAGCCTTGGATTCTATCTTTGGTGGGGAAAAAAAAACAGAAAGAAAACTATGAGCCCTTCTTCTGTGACTCCTGTGACACCTGAAAGAATAATCACAGCAATTACACATCAGAAGAGGAGTGATAATTGCAAAAACGAAACGCTCAGCTATCCCTCGGCTGGCTGGCATGGGCACTAACTTTTATATTTCCCCATGGGGGAATATATGAAAGGAGCACAGAGTGGAACAGAGATGAAACACAATTATCAGGACCTGGGGATTTATTGTCTGTTCCACAGAAGAAGGGAGCAGAGGGGAAGCAGCTGGAACATTCCTCTCTGGCTCTTTGCAAAAGATAGGAAAATGCTCTTCTTTGTCTCCCATCCCTGAATTCCTTGTAGACGGAATACATTTTGGGTCAAATTTTTGAGGGCGACTCAGTGTCCCTATGGCTCCATTGGGGCTCCGGCCTGGCTACAGGGAATGGCCTCTTCAAGTTCCATATATGCAACACTGTAAGTCATAGCTAAGGTCACCCCCCCATTGATTGTTGGGCTCCTCTCTTAACCCAGGTCTCTGACTCTTCCTGGAGATACCCCATACCTCCTCACCCTCACCAGCTGCAGACTGCATTCATTCTCATGGCCATCTGGCCATCCCTCCTGTCCAGCCCCACAGCTGATACTGAACCCCCATTCCCCTCCCCTTCCCCCTCTCACCTAGTACTCTCCTTCCATCTACCTCTTATGACTATTCTATTCCTCCTTCTAAGTGAGATTCAAATACCCTCACTTGTGCCTTCCTTCTTGTCTGTGGAGTGGAGTGTGGGTATCCTCTATGCCTGATGTCCAATTACATATGCATATATACCCTGCATGTTCGTCTGTCTGTCTACATCTCCCTTCAGCAATGATGATGTGGCTCATGCCACATGCTCTGCTTTCTCCTTCCTTGGCCCACTGCCTTACCGTCTCAAGTTTATTCCACAAACACCAGAGGGATTTTTACCTCTTTACTTGAATAATAGCACACTGAGAAACTGGTCCATTTCCATTGAAGAAAGGTCTACTATAATGCTAGACTATCGGTGGGGTAAATATTTCCTTTTTTCTGTCTTAGTCTACTGCAAAAGATTAATAGTTCTAATAGTAATAAGAGTTATGGATGAAAGAACTCTTGGTCTGCAAAAGGCAAAAACAGTAAGAATAGGCCAGGTGTGGTGTCAAGAACAATTTATTTCTCTCTTCTGTTACCACTGAGCTGTGCACAACAGAACTCGGTGGGTTGCCATTGTATGCATGAGCAACTATTGTTTTTAATTCTGGAAATAGTTTTGCGACTACAAAGGGGAGCTGTTCATTTACAGCTTTGTTAGTGTGACTGTGCAAATGTCCAAAGCAGTTCTCAGCATCTTCCCCACATCTCCAACTATTCTGGATGTTGTCTAGAGTACAAATGACACGGGTGTGACTTTCTACAGAAACTGGAAGATGTTTAAAATAAGTTGTGACTAGATACTACTTTTGAGTGCTTTAATCTTGTTTTCACTTTTAATTAAGCATATGATTTAATGTATTATATATGTTGCTCTAGGCTTTTTCATTCCTATTTCTCTATCTATTATTTCTGCTGAAGTAAGCAGGATCGAAGAATCTCATGATTACAGGGAAATGTAGAAGACAAATGGACACTGAATTTGCCTTAATATGGTAAAATAGTATGCATGATTAAAGGAACAGTACTTAATAAAAACACTTTCTGATTAGACAGAAGGGCTAATTTCCTGTTCAAAACACGAATTCACTAAGAACAATGTTTTACAATATATGGCCCATGGGGAGAGTTCTATGGCATTTATTGGAGGTGACATAAGAAAAGATTCTATAGTAGCTTCAGGTTTGGCATACTTCTTCTGAGTCTTCCCTATCTTAACATGGCTCCCAAGTCTGGAATTTTAAAATTGAACAGTTGTAACCTAAAGTTTCTTGACCACAGAAATTTTTATGAAAAGAGAAAAAAAATGGTAGAAATTGTTTTTTGGAGGATGTCTTTGGGAACAGTGTTCTGTAGCCAGGTCCATAAAATATGTACAATTCCAAGCTGGGGAGAGCTTGGTAGTGTATCTAAGAGCGCCTGGTGACAACCCTTCACGAGCTCAGTGCTTTGCAAAGTTGATGGACACAAGAGGTGCTGAGGAACCACATTCCAGTTCCGTAACTCATGCCAGGGCCTTGGATTCCACACTTCTAAGGGGCCCATGCTGCTGCCCATGAACTTCTCTGTGAGTAGCAAAGAGCTCATCAAAGGCACTTGTCCCCCACTGCTGCGGGTGCCCAGAATGGTCTCGGCCTCTCCATTATCCCATGTTTTTCTTTATCCTAGAGGTGTAGACTACAGCAAAGGTGCTTACCAGTAAAACCTGTTGGGCGTGATGCGCTCATGCATGAGTTGCCACCTTCGGCCAAAGTCCATGGAGCTATAAAGCTGAAAGACAGTGAAGCAAGAAATACATTGAATAAGGTGAGGGCCAAGTATGAAGAACAACACATGTGTCCCCCACTAGCCAGTGACAAGACCAGAGTACCAGCCAAGTAGATAGCCAATCTGCTCAGATAAAAATGCAAGAATCATATTGTGCCTTCTTGATCCACTTGTTAATTGACTAATGCTTAATGCTTTTGATCTGAGTATAAATATATTTCTGGTGGCTATCGCTCATTCTTCATAGCTAAAAACATCAAAGGCGATTCATAAAATTTTGCATTAAAACCACTGATCCATTTGCACAATGAGCTCTTACCCTGAAGAACGTGGCAACGTGTAACAGTTATATTTTGTACTGTTAGTGAAAAGGTTCGTGTGTAAAAATATTCATCAGTTGCTATCTAAGGTAATGTTCCAGGCAACATGTTATATTCTTTGATTTCTTTGTTTATGATTTATATGATGTAAGTACTGTGAAATGGAACTCTTAAATGCCACCAGAAATGCCAGGATGGTAACAACCCCATGTCTTGACAAGATGTCAGGAATAACCCCCAGAAAATTTCCTTCTTCCAAGCAATACAGTCACAAATATGGCCTCCCCCACATACCAAACAAATAAGCAAACAAACAAATTAATTAAAACTTTGTAATTATTTCAGCCTATACATCTTTTTTTTCATTTCTTATTTTTACTTCATACTTATTATGAAGTACACTATATCTTTCAGACTGATCTACTTTTGGTTGTATATCCATCTGTTACATACAAAGTGTCTGTGAAATGCTCATTGTATTAACAATAATTTAAAAACAGAAATAGGCAAGTCAAACTATACAGCAACTTGTAGGAAAAAAAACCTTGATGAACTCCAGGGCTTTGGAGAAACATCCGAAAGAATCTCAGGCCTGGCTAGTACTGTCTGATTCCATGACCACTTTTGTGGTTATCTCTATAACAACCTATGAGAGACTGACCATGCGTCACTTTCAATAGAGTAAGAAAATTAAGGCACAAAGATTGATTCTTTATGACAATGAATAGTGATAGTGGTGGTATTAATAATTCTACCATGTTGTGCTTTCAAATATATACCAGACTCATATCGCTAAGATAAAGGTGAAGTAGTTATTACCAACATCAGAACCTACTTGTGACCATTTTCTGATCCATCAAAATAGACACAATCATTCCACTCACAATCCTGCCACCGCATTTACTATCTGCCTCATGGTACTAATCTCCTGAGAAGCACTATAAGCATTTATAAGGTTTAGTCATCCATGTGAGAGAGAGAGGGGCTTTAGGCTGACTGGCACTTCACATGGGAGCCCTATTTTCTGAAACTCAGTCTTGAAGAAGTTGAATTTGGGTTAAAAGTTCCAGGACTTAAGATTTCTAATGGCACCACAAATTCTGCTTCTAAGAATTTTGTATCTAATCTGCCATGATTCTTATACCATATTTGGGTAGTTCTGCACACAAAATTCTACTTGTGAGAAAATCAGAGGAATCCAGCAGTGAAAAAGGTGGCCCTTAACATATAGAAATAGAAACATGTGCAATAACATCCCCAAATAGTATCCCCTCTAGCTGTCACCTGTAAGGTTGTACAAGCCAGAACCTCACTACCAGGTCATGTGGCCACACTACAAGTCCATCACTTCACATTGTACATGATTATCTAAAAATATTTATGGCATTTAGAAAAATAACTTGGCCAATTTATGCTTTTATACTTTACCAGGCTGATAGTTATTGAAAAGTGGCACCATGAAAAATTATAATTTTCTATTGGCAAAATTAGTTACTCCCATAAAGTTATAAAGACATATATAGATTGATACTATTGATACGTACTTTGGTTTTCAATAGGCTTATATAAGATAGCCATGGGTGTATGCTATTAATTCCATTTTAAACATGAAGGCATCAACATTTGATGCTGAAGGTGATGGTGGCAATGCCACATAAAACCAGCCTGACCCTCCTGGGTTAATGATCTCAAGTCTCTGCCATCCAACTATCTATGTAAAGACAGGCAAAACTAGTATTTACAGCTCCTATTGTCCTTTATGTGTCAATGTAGAGAACAGAGCAACACTGACTTTAAACTATTACCTTAGGTGACATTCAACAGCACATCCCATATTTATTAAAAAATAATTATTGTATGCATTATATATTTATGACTGCAATGGGACACCTTTGTGTGTTTGGTTGTGAAAATGATCAAACGATGCTCAATAAATCTATTGTGTCACCATAGTAACTATAGTTAGCACTTGTAACATAAAAACACTTAAATTCTACCTTTCTAGAAATGATACAAGGCATTGATCATGCCACTATTCTGGGAAACAGATCTCTAGAAAGGACTTTTGCTGTGTAGATAACTTTTCCCTTTAATCAGTTTTCCCGCACCCCTCCCTACCTTTTGGCCTCTGGAGACCATCTGCTTTTGACTGGTCTTTGAGGCCAGCTTAAGATTCTTAAATCGGTGAGATTGTGTGGACTACAATTTTCTGTTCTTTACATCTAATTCTTTAGAAAGAAAAGAATGTAACTCTTCTGAGAAGACCTGCAGATATGCCCTGTGCTTTGTGATAGGGGAAATGCTATTAAAACACACATACCTGCATACACACAAACAGGCACACACACACACGCACACACACACACACACACACACACACACACACACACACACACACACACACACACACCGGGAGGCGAATATAGAGACCTGATGTATTGACCGAGGAGAAATGAAACAATGAGATTCCAAGAATAAACAAAACTGTAGGAAGTCCATTAGAGGTCCTTAAGAGCAGCAATGCGTAAAAAGCTAGACAGAGATTTATGAAGCAGAAGGGACAATAATAACAAAAGGACGAAATGGACCAAAATGACTAATATCTTGAACCTGACCTGTAGAATCACTCTCAGTTTGAAGAAAGGATATGATGGCTCTTGGGGGCTCAATGGAAACAGAGTTATTCCTCCCACCTACCTTCCGGCCTATCTTCAATCAGTTTGCCTGTGTCTATTTCTGTTTGTTTGTCTGCAGTATCTATATACTAGAAATGAGATGTGTCAGACCAGTAATTGGGAGGAAGCTATCAATTACTTTCTTGCAAGAATTGACTTTTCTTAGGAGGTCTTCAAGAAATAATTTATTGTCCTTCCCATGCAGTTATGGGAGAGCCTGATGCTCAGACTGAAATGCATGTTTCCCATTTAAATGTAGGAGGCTCCTGATTCACATATGACACACATCTCAACCTTTGTCGGGCAGTGAAGAGATGACTGTCATGTCTTCAAATGCTGACAAGCCAGGCAGAACCCAAGAGGCTCACCCTGGAATGCTGGAGTCTCTACCCTTTGGGGAGGTGATCAGTACCTCTGCCATGGAGGGTCATGTCAGAAGGAGCGTGCTTCCTAGGGACCGTTCTGTAGAGACATATAGCTCCTCTCATCGCATGATCTTTCTACCACAGGAAGGATGAGCAGTACTGCCTTCCTCCACCGTTCCTGCTTTTGCTTTCTCAGCTCTTCAACTTGACTGATGAGGAAAAAAATTAAATTGAATTTTCTGCCCATGGGCATATTTGGATGAATAGAAAGAACAGGCTCCCCTCCATCTAGGGCTCAGGCTTAGCTACCCATGTATCTCAATGTAAAGTGAGTAGCTGAGCCTGAAATGTATTTTCTTTCTACCATGAGCTTAGGTCTTTGTAGCCTCTTCATTCAGAGACTCCATTTAATCATTCATGCACTTACTCATTTATTCACAGAAAGCATGGGAAACAACTCTCATACAGTAGGCACTGAGCTAAGAGCTAGGGTTACAATGATGAAAACCATGATGGCTGATGGAAGATAGAATTTCATATAATTATATCACCCTGAAATATATGTCATTGCAGTCTCTGACAAATTATGGAAGACTGGGATTTTTGTCTTTTTATCATCCACACTTTAAAAATTATTATGAACCTAAATGACTTTTATAATTAAACTGTAATATTCAAAAGGAGATAAAATTGTGATTTTGCAAAAGGAAGTGTAAGAAGAATATTAATGTTATGAAAACATTCCTGATATGCTGCTCAAAAAGAAAAGAATAAAAATGTTGACTTAACTATTAAAATCTGAAATATGCTAAAAATAAGCCAAAATATTATCAATGTTCATCTCTAAATTACAGGATAATGAATTGTTCATATATGTATGTGTGTGACTATGTGTGTGTGTGATGTTTGTGTGTGTGTGTGTGTGTGTGTGTGTGTGTGTAATTTAAACATTTACATCAGTTTCAGTTATTTGTTTATGGTGGATAAATATTATACATTAGCAGTTGTGAAAGTACATTCTATGTGTATTTTATATGGAAAGATTTTTATTATAATGGACATATTACTCTATTTTTATTCTTGAAAGGACAAGAATTAAAACCAGTTTTATTTTAATGAGGTAACTAGTATTAGACAAAATAATAAGGTACTTCCCACAAAATTGCCTTCCACATAAATTTCCACACATGGTGTTACAGTCTTACTTGAATAAGCAATGGATCCGCGCATAGGGTGTTTATACAGCCTATATGGTTTCAACTTGATGTTGTTCATGCAACATTAAAGTACAAGGTGTTTTAGAAATACAGAACAGCCCTAAATCAGACCATTGTTTGTAGAGTGCTACACATAGGAAGCCATATTTGCTTTGTATCCTGCTTCATGCTCCCTTCTGACAATGACATCAGTCTCAGACATCACCAGGGAACTAATCTGATTTTCTCCCTTCCCTGTCTTTAGCTCATGGACTAAAGTGGCAATTTAATCAATAGGATATTCTGTAGGGAGAGCAACAGGTTATACCCTAAATTTAAGTTCAATAAAATAATGCAAGTTTGTGAGAAGCATCAGGCATCACTACAAGCTGACACGGAGACATGGTGGAGTCCTCTATTCCCAGTGCATGAAAAAGTTATTTTATGTAGAAATAACATCTTTGCAGATGCAATGAGGTAAAACTGAGATCATTAGGGTAGGCACTAATTCATGAGACTGTCTTCTGATGAAGAAAGATGGTAACACATGAGGACAATGGAAAAACATTGAGTTGGAAGTAATTGTCCCTGGAAGACAGCCAATCAGGGGAAGCGGCTGCAAGCCAAGTATTGCCTCTGGTGGTTGATAAACTCCTCGACTAGGAAAGCAGGGAGGTATCTTCCAAAGGTTTGAAAGGTATTGGAACTCTATCAAATGTCTTGATTTTAGAATTCTACCTTCCAGAGATGAGACAACAGCTTTCTGATGTTCTAAGGTAGTGGCTTGCGGTATTTTGCTGTCTCCGTACATGAAAAGTGCTGTAGGTATTGTATACCCAGGGAGCAGGCATCTGAAAGACAAGCATGATTGTAGGTCTTGATGAATCTCTCTGCCACCCTTTATTTTGATGGAGGCATAAATTATACTGATAAAGTCTTCTACAAAGTCAGATCATTGTCTCTGTGACTGGAAAACCTATACTATTTGCCTACATTTCTCTGCTCAATGCATTTTTCAGAGAATCTGAATCCGAAAGATATTTTGCAAGAATTGGGGATCATAATAATTCCATGTAAATAACAAATACAGTCAGAGGGGCAAGAAAAAACGTCTTTTAGAGGAGAATTTGGTGTTTAAACCAGCTCTCCTTCAGATGGTCTATGTCCAACAAAGAAGAAAAAAATGTATTATAAAAATGTCTACATAGAAATTTTTGCTTACAGAAAGTCTAGGCTTGATGTTTAAATGCCCTCAAGAATTTATGTTATACACGACGGCTTTTGAAAAATATTATCTCTGAAATAAAATAAGCAGGCTGTGTGTAGCTCAGCACACACACACATGTGCACACATACACCACATTTTTACTCTAAATAAAATGGTCTCTGTCTTTTCCTTTGATGGCAGAAGGATGCGTGTGGGAGGGCTTAGCTGTCCAATGCCTGACTACAGGGATTGTGACTATGGTTGCAAGAAAACAAAGAGAATTCAGGACCAGAAAGTTCTAGAGATTTTTTTTCCATGTGTACCTCTGTATAGAGCCTCCAACGGTCTCTACAGAGTCTCTGGCTTCACTATGAGAGATGACAAACCCCATCCAATGCTCCTTCAAGTTTCAGAGAATAGACTATAGCCTTTGTCCCCAGCCATTGGGAGACATTCCTTTCTATGAAGACATCTATCTAAAAGAGACATATGGTGTTCCCTTAGCCCTGTCACTTGGCAGAGAACAATG
Source organism: Micromys minutus (assembly GCF_963924665.1). Lineage (NCBI taxonomy): Eukaryota > Metazoa > Chordata > Mammalia > Rodentia > Muridae > Micromys > Micromys minutus. Next base: position 12,402,369 of record NC_137971.1, read on the forward strand.
TTTGTCTTTTCTTCTTGAAGATTTTCACCCATGGCGATTGCTGTCTCATGTATTTTCCTCTGATGGATTTCTTCAATCATTCTCTTAACAAATACAAATAATGTAGTAAGAGCTATCCATTTTATTTGGGTTTGGGGATATATCTTCAAATAAAATGAACAAAAACTTTCTGCCTTCAAGGGCCTGGCCTTCACTTAAAGATGCAGGACTAAAAGGCCCTGAACCCCATAGTGCAGCTCATGAGGACTGTGAGAACTGTTTTGCCATTTGTACTTGTTAGACACAGGCTAATCTGTCTGACACTTAACACAGAGAATCTTACTCAAGAGGAAGATATTCTCATTTATATTGAACCTCTTGGTCTGCTAAGACTGGTTTCTATTTCCGTTCTTTTCATAGAGGCAAAAGGCACAAAATATTTTCTCTTTCCTTTTGATTTCAAGGAGTAAATACAATGACACTCAGCAGAAGGCACTGCACACAAGGCTGGTGACAGGGAGTGAGCCCCATCTGCACTGGGCTGATCTGCACTTCAGCTTATCAAAAGCTGATCAAGTAATCATTAGGTTTAATCTTATTTTAAGGGAGTCCAAAAACTTGGATTTTTTTTCTGTGAAATCTTCATTTTAATAATCCCTTTGGCCAAAAATTCAAATGTCTAATGTAATTCAGAAATAAGATGTGATTTGACGCAAATGGGCAGATGCTGCCTCAGCACCACCAGTGACATTGTTCTGGTTTACTTGCCTCAAGAAGCATGGTTAGAATATGCAATTGTCAATCAATTTTAATTTTATAAAAATACTAGTAGCAGTTTATGCATCTCTTGTAAAATATTAGATCCACACTTTGGAATTTGAAATCCAAACTAAATTAAGAATCTCATTTTCTGATTAAGAATCTCCTTTACAGTTTCTTTTATCTAATTTCTAGGACCCTAGATGGTAAAATGCATTCCACTTAATTATGTGTGTTCTTCTTTAACTTTGGGATCCTTGTTGACTGAGCTAACTGAGAAGTTTGGAGCTGAATTAAATTACTACCTGTAGTCAATGAATTGAGAGCATTTTACTCAAGCGTCTATTTAGTATCATGAGAGCACCATATGATTCTATGTGCAATGACTCTCAAGAGTGGCACAATGTCTGTTACCCCTAAAAATCTACATCTAGGCAGGAAGAGAGAGGTGTCAGCAGTTAGGTGAAACACAGAGTCTCATAAAACACCAGAAACCATGCTCAGCTCTGTCCTCTGGGATGGCTCAAAGCTCAGGCATCATGGATGAGTAGGTTCTGACCTAAAGAGTTCCACCTCACCCTTGTAGATAACCAAGATGAAATATCTTATCATTACAAGAGATGCTGGAAATAAAACAGCATGATGTCATCCTCCACAAGAATACAATTCATTTGGCCCAGATCACCAAGGGCTCTGGAGCTCAATGAAGATAAAGCTGAGATGGAAAGAGATCCAAAAAGATGGTCAACGTGACTAAAGAGGAAACAAAGGAGACATGACCATCAATATGTACTGGAAGGGTATAACAGATTAGAAGACTGACCTTTCAGAGTGAAATAGATCAAAATTGGAAGGTGGGGAGGAGCACTGATGCAAGCAGGTAGGTACTTAACTAACAGAAACCGGAAAAAAAAAAAGCAAATTACAATCATGAAGTCAAGGAAATAAATGTTCTTAGTGGAATGAGATTTGCCTATGAAGGAATTTAGCACTGGATTAGGGGGAGGCAGGATATCTCCAAATAAAGCAAACAATTTCAGATTGAAAACTTCTTAGAGCTCTTTATCAGCCCATACCAAACCCCTAAAGTGTTCCATTAACAAATTGGACATCTGACCTGGAGCTGTTTGAAAGTACAAATAGGCCCATGTCTTGGAGTCTTTTCTAAGACATGTATGTGCTTAAAATTAATGACAATGATCTTCACAGATTTTCAAATGACCTGGATTATCTAGAAAAAAAATTCTACATCTATGACATACCTATTTCAGTTCTTCTGTCAGAGAGGAGAATTTTCCATTTCTACTTTGAGGAAGAATGGCAGATAAACAACAAGGGACTGGGTGTCCTATCTGGAGCCAATATGCATGCTTTAGACTATCTGTCTTAGGTACAGTGTAAGGTACTATACTAAGAATTTGAGCTCTCCAAAATCCTCCAGAAGCTACATCTCACTGGGTAGTCATGTAAGACCACAGAACCAACAATTTTAACAACTTAAATAGGTTTCAGACCTATGTCCAGATAGGTGCTTTGACATATGGGTGATCTAAGTCAGTGTACTCGCTGGTTTTATGTTACCTTGACACAAGCTAGAGTCATTACAGAAGAAGGAACCTCAGTTCAGGAATTACCTCTATGAGACCCAGTTATAAGGCACTTTCTCAATTAGTGATAAATGTGGGCCTGCTCTGATGGGCGGTGCCATTCCCTAGGCTGGTGGTCCTGAGTTTTATAAGAAAGCAGACTGAGCAAGCCATGAAGAAGCAAGCTAGTAAACAGCATTTCTCCATGGTGTCTACATCAGCTACATCAGCTCCTGCCTCCAAGATCCTGTCCTGTTTAAGTTTCTGTCCTGATATCCTTTGGTGATGAACAGTCACGTGGAAGTGTAAGCTGAATGAACCCTTTTCTCGCCAACTTGTTTTTTTGGTTGTTGAGTTTCATCTCAGCCATAAAAACTCGAAACAAGACAGTCAGAAAACATGAGTGAGTGTCCTTCACACAGACATAACTAGTTAGTTCTGAAAGTGAAATTCAAAATCCAGGGCCCCAACTCCAGCACAGTGCTCACTTTTCTAACTATCCTGACTTTTCTGTTAGTTGCAAGATGTTAAAAACAAGTTTATATAACCTTGAAGAAATAATGTTTCATTTGTGTGTGTTGTGAAGGGCTGACATTGTATCCTGAATTTAGCCAGTGCCTCTATTTACACAAATTATTTTTACAATTTCTTTCATCCTCTTTTATGTTGAAGAGTATTTTCTAGGCTAATAGTCACGTAAGCCAATCTTGTAAACAATTTATGTAGTATTTACTGAAATCCATTCTTTTGTCTCCAAGGCCTTGTTCCCTTGACCATTTTCCTGTGCAATCAGAGCCCATTCATTTTTAGATATTGCAATTCAGAAATAGTTCGCATTAAGGCATACCCTTTGAACAAAAAGGCTTGTTTCTCAGTGAGGTGAGCTGACCATACTGGTGATACTCAAACTTTCCTCCCCTCATTTTGTCAGTGTTTTCTCTCTCCTTATTGGCTTTGGCTTCACAGCGCTGTCCACTGTTAACATGCCCTTTCCTGCCCACTCTCTCAGTCCTAGACACTGTCCAATTTAGCTTAAACTCCATCCCAAGGTCAATTTTTGCTTTGGTTTGTTTGTTTATTGTTTTGTATTGTTTCTTCTCAGAGATCTAGATCTATAGGTTTCCGAGCTGAGAAGAACATGTTTCATTTACACCATGATCTGTAGCAAAGCGCTGACAGCCACCCTTCATTCAGTTCAGAAGAAGTGAAAACTCTACTGTTCCTGCATCAGGAAATGTTAGTCTCTGTGGAAATATGGGCCTTCATGTTGCTTAGGGTTTTAGGAGTAATGATGTCTTAGAGAATGCAAATTCATTCAAAGTTCAAAATTCTTTGAGTTTTAAATGATTTTTAAAATTAAAATACAAATCCTCTTCTCTCCTCTTCTTTCCAATTGCTCCCATGAGCCCCTACAAACACTGCCCTCTCTCAAACTCACGTCTGTCTCTTTTTTTAAATTGTTGTGGTATATGTTTTTCTTTTAAGTGTCTAAATATGAGGAAAATGGTCTACATTTCAAAGACACCTTTTCAGAGGCAAAACAAAGGACAGAAACAACCTCATGCCCTGCACCTCCTAGATCCCTCAATCACTGCACCCCTGCACTCAGGCACCCCTGCACCCTTGCACGCTGCATTCCTGCAATCCCTGCACCCCTGCACCTCAGCATCCCAACATCAGGAATTTTCCCAGACCCACCTTTCAGTATGTCTTCTCTAGTTTATCTGACACGGTATATTCTGCATGTTGCTATTTCCTGTCAGTATTTCCTGATGGGGACATTAAAGCTCCATGGTGATATAAATTTGTCAAGATTCTAAAGGATAATTCCAGAAAAATTGGTTCCAAATACAACATGCGTAGCATTCCTACATGCCAATAGCAATGAGTGAGGGGTTTTGACAAATAAAAGTAAACAGAAAACTCAAAAGTTCACCCTAAGAGGAAAACTGTAGACACATGGAACAGAAAACTGACCAAGCAGTTGGAGATTTACAGTGTTTTTTGAATGTGTAAAGTGGCTGAGCTGGGAAGTAGCCACGCTTTCTTCCCCACAGCATCAAATGGCAGAAATGAGACCGAAAACTGACATTCACACTGAAGCAAATGTTGGCTTTATGGAAGAAATAATATTACATGATAAGATCTCTCCACGGCCGGGAGGAGCTGCTCGCCATCCCAGCAGGGTCTCCTGGGAGCTTTGTGATTCGTTTCAGCAGAAGACGGATGAACACTTTGATTAAGACAATATTATCTGGAAATTAAAGTGTCAGATGAGGTTTAAACTTGATGAGTTTACTGGTCCCTTCAGGTAGGTATATGACTATTTGATTTTTAGTCCAAGAGCAATAACCACATAGAACCCAGGAGGTACTCGCACTGATGTTTCCCTAACATTTGTGAAAGATGCTTTGTAAGGGAACCTGAGTGTTGTTGAAAGAAACAAGATTGTGCACCACCTGCAGGTAGAAATCTCCTCCCTGTAGCTAAGTCCTTTCTTTGTCAAGGGGTTTCTAACATCTCCCTGGAGGACCTAGAATTATTTCTTCACTCTGCATCTGGGTTGCCTTTGTTCCTAGTTTTGGCTTCATGCTGTACTGGGAGTTGCACTGTCCCAGCTCTGTGTGGTCTATAAGAACAGTGGACAAGTTTTACCCCCACCAGGTAAGTACACCTATGCTGTTCTGTCCCAGCTCTGTGTGGTCTATAAGAACAGTGGACAAGTTTTACCCCCACCAGTTAAGTACACCTATGCTGTTCTGTCCCAGCTCTGTGTGGTCTATAAGAACAGTGGACAAGTTTTACCCCCACCAGTTAAGTACACCTATGCTGTTCTGTTGGAAAGGAAAGACCAGGTAGAAGAGCATCCAGATCAAAGAGCGAATCTAACTGAGATAATACAAATCTCCCCACCAACCCTACTGTTTTATGCAATGAACTCACTATGCTGACTTGAGATATATGTATGTGTGTGTGTGTGTGTGTGTGTGAGAGAGAGAGAGAGAGAGAGAGAGAGAGAGAGAGAGAGAGAGAGAGAGAGAGAGAGAGAGAGAGAGAGAGAGAGAGATCTGTGGAAGACTCTATACCTGTATTCTGTTCATGTGAACATGTGGGGACACATTTGTATATGGGTGTACATGCACATGTGTGTACATCCTTGTAAAGGGCAAATATCAACCTTGACTGTTATTTCTTGGGTGCTGTCCACCTTGATTTTCTTTGTTGCAGTAGTCTCTCGCTGGCCTGGGTCCATTGGTTTTTTTACCTCACCGAGACTCAGATTACACACAAATGCCATCCTGTCCATTTTTCCACATCTGTTTTGGAGACCAAATCCAGGTTTGCACACTTGAAAGGCAGGAACTTTACTAGCTGAAGCCCTGGAAGAAGTCTGAATTCCTAAGTTTTCTTACATGAGTAAGGTAAAAGGCTGGCTTCAGAATTGCAGCTCCTGGACTTTAGAAGATGCCTGGTACTTCATAACCATATGTAATTTAGTCACAGTCTAGAAATTCCAACTCAGTGGGTCAGGCCTCGAGCCTAGATGCCTACAACTTAACAAACTCTCAAATTCTGAGGGGTTTTGTTATATGAGAACTCCTTCTAGACAATTCTTGAGGAAGTTTATGAGGGGTTATATAAGAACTTGTTCTAGACAATTCTTGAGGAAGTTTAGAGATTTCTGAACAAGCTCACGCCACCCCAGGTGGACAGGGCCAGCTGAACATTTGAAATTCTTAAGGAGGAGAATTGTCACACATTTATTTAGGACCCACTACTACTATACTGAAGGTTGTGGCTCTCAACCTTTCTAATGCTGCAACCCTTTAATACAGTTAGCTCTTCATGTTGTGGTAACTCCCAACTTTAAAATTATTTTATTGCTAGTTCATAACTATAAGTTGCTACTGTTATGAATTATAGTACAAACATCTAAGCCTTCTGATGGTCTTCGATGAGCCCTGTGAAAGGGTCATGTGACCTCCCCAAAGGTCCACAATACACAGGTTGGGATCCATTGAGTCAAAGCCTTCACCGTGAACTGAACACCTCTGATGCCTAGAAACATGTTCAACATTTATCAGCGGGCTTTGACCGTCTGTTCTGCTTGAAACCACTCTGTTCAACTACCGCCATCAGAATGCAGAGACAGCAAATTTACAGCCTCAGCTAAAATCAAGAGCAACAGCTGGGCTATATGCCTTGAAAGTACAATTCATTTATTACACAGATAATTAGGCTTCCCCTTAAAAGCAACGGTGATCGGCTTAGTGCATAAGTACAGAGGCCTGGCAAGATCTGCCGGGTCTCTCTGAGTGGTGCTTGATCCCTCGATGCTAAAAAGAGTCAAGGGCAAAAAGACAGCATCTGCTTTGGGGGTTCTTCTGTTTGAGACTTTAATGATTCATCCTTGGCTCTCAACTCAGAGCCTCCTGACAAAGTTTCCAGAAACACTGATGCCTTGATCCCATACAATAAATTAATTAATATTAAAATTAACACCAAGACTCTTTTGGAGGAGACTACTCGGGCATGAGGGATTTCCACCCCCACCAGGCCTACGTGATAGAAGTACAGAAGAAAGATTTAGTAGCGTTAATATAAAGCAGAAGTGGGCAAACTGACCCACGAATTTGTTTTGTAAAGAAAACACTGATTAAAAATACTTCCAGACATTTACATCTAGAGATGAGTTGTAAAGGAGATCATCTGGCCATTCAACTATAAGCTAGCTGCCATCCTGTCTTTTGCCAGGGACTGTTCTTCAGTGATGATTTTAAAGAGTAGTTAAGGGCTCCTGAGTGCTTCCTGGCTTGGTTTCATATTCCTTTGACCATATCTCCTAGACTAGGCTCCTAAAGCACATAGTACTATGAAAAAAGATATGGACAGAAAGGGTTGCCATGGTGCCAGGCAAGTCTAGTGAAGTGCAGCATCTTTACTTAACCCTCCCAGCCCTGGTCAGCAAACCTCCAATTATTCTCATCTTGTGGACCAAACAATAAATCTTGGAAGAAGACCAAGCCACTTATTCTAATATACAAAGAGAACATGGAGTTAGATTCAAACCTAATTTTCTGTGTTTATAGCCTGTGCACTCAAAGACTGCATCTACCAGGATTTGCAGAATAGACAGGTGGGGTTTCTGAGTCCAAGTATTCTAAGCTTTGTTGAACAACATGGAGGGGGGTGAGACCTGTAATCCCTCCTAAAAAGGGTCCTGGCCAGCTGGTCTCATTAGCATAATGCCTAATGAAATGAAAATCCCTGAAAGGAGAAGTTGTTAATTTTTAGCTTTTCCATAAGAATATCTTGGCTACATTTACCCTCTGGAACACAGACCTGATCCCTTGTTTCATGAAATTTACATGGTAGTGGAGAAATTGGCAACAAACCACTGTATATTTTTATAGCCACAACCACACATCTGGACACAGTTGATTTCTGCTAGCTCTGGTACTCAGACCCTGCCAAGACTGTGTGAGTGTGGATGTAATATAAAAATGCATTGCTTTTAAAAGAAATACAGAAGTCAGCCTCTGTGGCTCTCTGGAGGCAACATTTCATCAAACAATTAGTGCAGGACCTCGTTTCAGGCGTGTTTCTGTTTAAGACTCCTTTCTATTCTTTGTTGGTTCACAAGCATTAAACTTGTGGCAAGGAGCACTATAGGCTACCAGAAAGCTTGTGGCTCATTCCCATTTTCTCCACAAAGCACATCAGAGCCTTATGTGCTTAGGAACATCACACAGCCCCTCTGTACTATGCCCGAGGATCACTTGAAGTATGAAAACATCTCCAATAGCAGAAAATTATTTTAAAAAAATGTAGTGTAAACAGACTGCAGAGGGGGATACTGTCTGTAGCATGAGAGAGACCTGGGACAAGCAAGCAGAATGTGCCCTTAATCAACTGCAAGGGAAGTCCGTACATTGGGTGCCCCATGCTTTCTTCACTGTCTGCAGATGCCTGTGACTTCAGGGATTTACAGGGATATTTCAGCAAGTCAGCAAATTGACAGATGCAGGATCCATGAGTAATGAGGATGAGCTATGGAAGGCCATGCAGGGAGAGCCACGGAGACCAAAGCAAGATAAGGTCACAGAGCCGAAGAGGAACTCTTGTTGAGGTGACCAGGGCAGACATCCCTGAAGAGGTCATATCTAAACAGAAACTGGGTGAAGTGAATAAGTGTTTTGTGGGCATCTGAGTAAAAGAGCCATCCAGAAGAAAGCAAGTGTGACAGGGAACAGATCTGAGTGAGTATGCGTGTGGTACATATACGGAACCTTGCAGACTAGCATGAGTCAAATGTAAGAGGCCATGGTTCGGGAGAAGAATCATACCCCAGATGCAAACAGTATGCAAAAGCAAAAAGCATTTTACTCTGCTCAATCTGGATTCATGCTGGAATTTCCCATTCCAAGATGAAGACACCCCACCCCCCACTCACCCCATGAGCTTGCAAGCCCAATTTAAAGCACATTAGGGGAATTCTGGGAAGGGGTAGGTGACCTTAATCATTGGCTCTATCTCTAGGGATATTCCAGAACCAATCCTGGGATGTAGTTGGCTAGAAACTGTTGCTGAGGAAGTCTGGAAACTTATGATGAACCATTGTCCTTGCCTCAAACCAGGTGCCATGACAGCTTCTGAAGCCTGAACTTGCCCAGTTCTTGGAAACAGAGATTTAGGTCTAGTTTCTTGAACTGCCAATTTGAAGCCTGTCATGGAGTCAACTTAGCCTGTCTCATTAACAGGGGACATACAGGGAAATAAATTTAAAAAAAAAATCAAGAGTGAACCTTAGGATCCTTCAAGGCCAAATATCCTGAGATCTATTTGGGGAGAAGACTATATGGTCTGGATAGAAATACAAAGATTGCTGATGGCTCTCTTGAAAGTGGGGGGACTGTGGGGCTCATAAGGCCAGGGGCAGCAATGCTTGCATGCATCCTGGAAGAGGGAATAGAACGTGTCCTGGATGTCTGAGACAGACTCCAGGGATGGGCAGTAAGCAAGGTAAGAAACACCAATAAGGCCAAATATACTCACAGGATAGCTGTGAGTAGTGTAGGAAACAGGAGTCCTTAGGAGGTTTGGATCTCATAAACATGGTGGTCTGGGAGGAAAAAAGACTTGACGACATGTGGGCTATGTCTTAGAAATGGAAGCATAAAGGATTACTGTATTGAAGATGGAGTTGATAGAAACTGACAACCCAGGGAGGAATTTAAGGTTTGAAAACTACAGAAAGGAGCATTGCTGTCCTAGTTCAAATCCGAGCTGGAATGAGTCTGTCGGCATTAAGAGTTGCAGGTACTGGGCTAGGCAGCCTGCTCAGAGGATAAAGCACTTGCTGCTCAAGCATGAAGACCTGAGTTGAAATTCCTAAGGATACACAGAGATGGAGCCATGAGTCTGTAATCCCAGTGTTTCTATGAGATACAGGGCAGAGACAGAAGAATCCGCAAAACTAGGTGGCCAGCCACCTTGTGCAACAGCCAGAAAAAATGAAACCCTGGTTCATACAACGTAAAGACAGGGAGTGACACTCCAGGTTTTCTGGCACGCCTTGCACATACAAAGATTTTAAAAAGAAATGAAAAAGACACAAAGTTGCGGATAGTAATGTATTCTTCTGAATGCTGGTATGTGCTAAGTAGAAAGGAATTACAAAGGAATATCAGATCTCAACCAGTATTTATAAATAACCTACCATGTGAGCTCTGCTGGGTCCTGAGGAAGAACCACAAAACAGCCTCCCAAGGTGAGTCTGAACTCTTTTGTTTGGGATTGGGGGCAAAGACACAGGTAGCTATTAAAGAAAGAAATGTAGATACAAATCCTGAAGCCCAAAAACGTCCAAACAAAAAAAAAAAATGCTGAAGGCTTTCAGATAAATAATTCTGGAGAGAAATTCAAACACTTTTCACATCTTTGACAAGCCTCTGATTTCTAGACTTAGGGAGGATGGTTGTGCTCTATTTGGAAATACAAATGCTTTCAACTTAGGTAGTTCAGGGGCTCCCACAACCACCTTGAAGAACAGGCATAGGAAAAGAAACCTGAGTACTCAACACCCACCAATACACTAAGTGCCACATAAATGGCCCCTTGCCCAAACAACAGTCAGTCCTGGGAGGTTCAGAACTCTGATTCTCCTTCTACCTGCATAACTCTACTGTGAACACACCTGTGGATTTTTACAGTGAAACCAAGAAGCTATTCTGTTCAAGAAAGGCCAGCAAAGCTACAAGCTAAAAGCCATTGCACAAGGGAATCACCACCACAAACAAAGCCCACATTCCTCCAAGGCTTGAGCAAGAAAATCAAATAGCCCCCATGAAGCCTACCTCTGTTGAAGTCAGAGCGCATTTTCCCTATGAGTTTGTTGCTATTTTAGTCTCTGTCCCAGTACCGACAGAGAGTAAATGGGAAACAAAATGAGGTGCATTCCTTTCCCGAAGTTCCCTCAGTGCAGCTACTAGGGGTGAACATTTTCAGAAAGAATTCTTCTAGAAGTCCAAGAGGGAAATAAGCAAAGACATTTAAAAACATCCTATGAAAGTGTTGTGCTCACACATCCAGGGTCCATGACCCCACAATAGCTCACAGGGTCCATTTCATTGCACATTATGTCTGAAAGCCCCATTTGCAAGAATCTCTAAATAAATGCTGTTGTCTAAGCACTCACACACATAGCTTCCCACTACCAGACAATGTGTGACGTCAAAACTCAAATCAAGGGGCTCTCTAAAAGAGTGCGTAGAGACTCAAGTTTTTTAACATCCCCACACAGCAGCAAACAGAGCAGAAATCACAAAATATAGGTGAGCCAAAAGACCCAAGTTTCTCCATTTCCCTGTCCAGTCTTTAATCCCCCAAGTCACGTAATCTTTGTCCTTAGTGGTTGGAAGGCTCATAATAAGATCTATTCTGAAGTCCCCTCTGGCAGCTTTGGCTCAGCCACTTTTCCTACTGATGTTTTCCACTCAGAGAACAGCAAAGCCTACTTGGAATCCCAGCTCACTGCTCCTATGGACACGAGATCAGAACAGTGCGCAAAACACTTTCAGGAAGAGCTGTGGGGTCATCCAAGCAGAGTCTTAAATGTTCCCTGCCTGAGAGTTACACTCTCTCTGGCTGTATTTAACATATGCAGGGTGCATCTCATGGAGAGGATGAATCCTACCTCTGCCTTGTCTCCTGCTGTTGTTGTTGTCTGTTTTTCTTTGACTTGTAACATTATTGCACTGAGTATACTAAGCTGACAATGTTTTCATGACACAGGCAACTTACCAGGATTAAAAAGAGTTAGGCTGGGAAAGGGGAGGCTGGGTGAGGGGTAGGAATTGCTGCTTCTGAGCTTTCCCTTCCCTCTCCAGCTGGGTTCTATGGTTTGATAATTTCTTGCTATTAGCCTCCCTCCCATCTTACTCCCATCTAGACTTCATAATCTGGCCAGGAAACTTCGAATTTGTTTTCTATTTCCTCCTCAGTAACCAGAGAGATGCCTTTGACTATTTCCTAACTCTGCTTCCCCATCCCCAGGCGAGGGTCACCCGTTTCTATTGGACCCAACCTTTGGACGGGCTCACTCTCTACGGCATGATTTATAGACAAGCAGCCTCAATTACAATTCCTCTTACTCCTTGCATTGACTAAACTGCTGAAAGCACAGAATTGCCAAGATGGCATGGTACAGAGCTCCTGACTCAAACAGCTTTCTGCCCACAGCCCCAGGCAGAAAGAGCTACATTGCCCAAAACAATGAGTCAATCCATCAGTGCCAAAGGGGAGGGGGTGAGGAAGACCAGAGCTGCCACGCTAACTCAGAAAGTTGGCCCTCATCACAGTGCTGCCCTCTCTAACCAGAAGTTGCTCTCTCTGCTTTTCATGCTGGAAGCTCAGAGGCCGTTGGTACTATGGGCCAAACAATTTCAGGAATTGCAGCCAGCATACAGGAATCGGGAGATTAAAAACAAATCTGCATATGTACTTCTGCTTCCAATCCTTGTTTATGCACAGCAATCAAAAATATGAAACCAGTAACTGAAATGAAAATAAATAGACTGATTTATCTACTGGCTCTGAACTCACTCTCAGGCTGTAGAGTTTAGACTGGTGAGCATTTCACCAGACAGGAGAGTTTGGGGAACATTTTTCACCTTGGGCATAGCTAAGCTCTCCTCTCTGAAGTCTGCACAGGGACAGGGATAACATATAGAACAAAATCATCACAGGGACAGGGAGAACATAGAGAACAGAATCATGTCCTTCGTCAGTAGACGAAGGATGTCTTAGGGTATTCTATTGCTGTGAAGAACACACCCTGGCCACAACAACTCCTATAGAGAAAAACATTTCTTTGAGTTCTTTGAGGCTGACTTATATTTCAGAGGTTTAGTCCATTATTTTCCTAGCAGGAAGTGTGGCAGGATAAAGGCAGACAGGGTGCTCAAGAGGGAACTGAGAGTTCTACAGCTTGATCCACACGACAAGTGACTGTAAACCACATTGGGCATAGCTTGAGCATATGAGACTTCAAATCCTGCCCCCACAGTGACACACATCTTCCAACAAGGCCACATCTATTCCAACAAGACCACACCTGCTAATAGTGCCACCCCCTCTAGGGCAAGCATTCAAACACATGAGTCTGTGGGGGCCATTCTTATGTAAACCACCACAGGAACCTGCTAGAATCCAGGCTGCAATGGCTTGGAGAAAGTAGACAAAGTACCTGCCTATCAAGTCCTGTGACCTAAGTTTGCTTCCCAGTCCCACATAAAAATGCAAGGAAGGCAGTGTATGCATGTAATCCTGTGGTTGAGGAGGTAGCAACAGAAATGTTTCTAGGGTTCACTAGCTAAACGACCAAGTGCAACCAGTGACTCCTAGGTACCAGAGAGACTGTATTTCCCAAAGGTGGATAATTCCTGAGGAAGGACACCAACGTTTACAATAAACTCCATACAAGTACAAATATGCATGGTGCCTGTACACATACACACACACACACACACACACACACACACACACATACACACACACAGCAAACAAGGACAACAGAAAACAGGCTGCTTTTGAGCCTTACCAAGCACATAGTGATTTTATTTTTTAATTCCTTCCTCTTCTAAAGTCTCTTTGTCAAAGACTTAATGACTTTCATAGATCTTTGGAAGCATATATCCAAAAGTTCTATCACAAGTTCCAAATTTGAACCAGGTATCCAGAGAAAGATGTTGACATTTTAGACTCACTCTGATTCCAGTCAACTTAAGCACATTATAACACATCCTTTTCTAACCTCCTAGTATACCCTAGAATCACAAGAACTTATCACTGTCAATACAAACAGTATAAGCATATATAATTTCAATAATGAAAATAAAGGATAATTTGCAAAAAGCTTTACAAAGGCTAGTAGATTTACATCAGGGAGATTTCAACTTAAAGTTTACTACTTGCATTAATAAAACAGAAAGTTCCAACATATCCTCTTATCACTCCTAAGATTACTAAATCTTTCACAAATGTCATAATTGATGAATTAATGCTGAGAAGTATGAGTAGCTAAACCCAATCCTTTGCATAAGCTTCACTCCTTTCTTATAAAATATTCAGGTTTTAACAAATGTGTAGCCAGAAGTGTCTAGTGTTGTATTATGATATGAAATAGTGTTATTCTTGTAAAACTCTGTTCCATGGCTAACTTTACTCCCTATGAGCCTCTAGTGACCATTGATCTTTTAACCAAATCCGAAGTCATGCATTCCCAAGATATTCCAGAGATAGAAACATAAAGTAGGCCAGCCTTTTCAAATTGCTTTCACAGAGCAGTAAGATTTTAAGCAAAGTCTATGTTTTGGTTTATTTTAGTTTGTTTCTTGGTCTGTTTTGTTTTGATATTTTTTTTTTTTTTTTTTTGAAGAGCTCCTTTGCTTGGATTCTGGTGGTAGAACTTATAACCACGAGACTAGGAGTTTACAAGACATTTCCTTGACAACTCCTCTTTCTTAAATGCAGTCTCAAAAAACCAGACAGGTATGTGAGCTTTATGATACTTACAGAGGTAAAGCCACATAAATTGACTTAATTTTATCCAATGAGTGTTTATAGATGGGTCAAGTGAGCCAGCGAAAGTACCTATCCTAGAGAACATTATCATAATTATGAGTTATCAGAGTCAGTCATTACTGAAATTAGAATGTGTCACAGTTCAAATGGGGAAAGAAGAGAAAGTGCTTGAATTCTAAAGCAGCCGAGAAAAAAATAGCTGATCAACTGGCAAGTTAATTCACCACCCATCTCTGCTCCTCTCCTCTTCTCTCTGTTACTTGCCTTCACCACACCTTCTCTTTCTCTCTTTCCCTTCCATCATAGAATGAAGCACCAAGAATCCCTTTTAAAACTCAGTTTCCTCCATTTTGCACTTCAAAGCCACTAGAATCATAAGACACTGGATTGCTGTTTATAGTAAATTATCCAGCATCTGTCTCAACAAACTTGCTCAGCAAGTAAAGGCACATGCTACAAAGCCTGACTACCTCAGTTCAATCCTGGTGGAAGAAAAGAGCCAAATCCCACAAACTACCTTCTGACCAATGTCTACATACATTCTATGGCTTCATGCACAAACAAAGGAATGTAATACAGTTTTTATATAAATAACTTGTCTAAGCCCAGGCATCATTACCAAACTATAAAACTGACTTTAGATCCAAGTTTTTGGGTGACTGAAGGGAGCTTCAAGGAAGAATAGCAGCCAGTCATGAAAAGACACAAGTGTGAAGTTGGAACAATGAAAGAAGAGATGGAAATGGGAAAAACAGTAAATGTTGATCAGGAATACAATGTCAACGTGTCTAGAACATTGAGAGGAACATGAGGCAGTGCCCATCTGAGAACACCACCTACTAGCTTACTGTCCCAACTGAAGAACAGCCTCTTGTTCTGAATTGGAATGGCCTGCCTCAACACAAGGTAGAATACCCCTTAAGACGTGAAGCAATGGTCCTAGTCTCCCTTCTGTTTCCTCACAGGTGAGATGAGTGAGACTGGAAATGACTTCTAAAGAATGGCCTGACCATCAGCGCTGCCGGAAAGTTAAGGAGAGGGGGCAGGGAGGATCATTGGAGAAATTTGGAAGAAGTGACAAGCACCAAGTAAAGGTAGAACCAAAAGACAAGCAATGGGATAGAAAAAAAGTAAAACAGGGGCATGGTGGCAGGATAGAAGGTTCTCAACACAGGCAATGAGAAAGAGTAAAAACCAAAGATGGAAACAGGAAGAAAGAACAGATAAGTGATATAGCAAGGGAAGAAAAGGAGAACAATACAAGGTAACAGAACAAGTTGGAGTCTAGCATGGTCTGCGGTATTGGTTTGATATTTCCTTTAAGCTCCTAACAAACCTAAGATGGAGGAGTAGAGGTTGATTTAAATGTCTGTAATTATGTGTTACAGAAGAACATGGAGAAGCAACTATGGCATTGTCCAGAATCTCCTGATCAAATCAACTAAGACCTATCTTCTTGAGGCAGCATTCATTCATGTTTTCATTATTGTTTCCACAGTTTAAAAAGCAATGCGTATGTGTTTACATGTGTATGGAATCCTACAGGACATAAAATGTAGGGGGAGAAATGTCAGGAGCCACAATAGAATATGCTAAATAACAAACAGGTAAACTTCCTGAGATGGTCTGTTTCAGGTTATAACATAATCTGCAACAAATTTGTTCTTATGAGGCAAGGCCATAAGGGAATTCATTTTAGGAAAAATTCCTGCTGTTAATATGCTTGTTTCATTATTATTAAATAAATATAACAGTCACTAAATATTATCCCACCACCTTTGAGTAGATCTCTGTAGATGTACTATATAAAGATGTACTGTCATGTAGTGACATTAAATACACAAATAGATGACTTTTTAAGTCTTAATGATGATCCTATAAGAATTCCTAAAATTATACCAGTGACTATTAGGCTCTTTTATAGTGGGACTGCTATTTGGTTCTTTTCTGAGAGTCAAATTGTAATGAGAACTCTGTCAGCTTCCATGTGTCACCAGTTAATTGCTCTTAGATAGTAACCAGACTCTCTTCTACTCAGATCACATTCCAAGAAGCTGTAAAACAATTAACCAAAGGTCATAAAATGGGAACTAATGATTTATTATAGGTGCTAGGACAGAAGATAAGATATTGACAGGGTTTATCTATACAAAACTTCACTAATAACTTAGTTATGGTTTTAAACCTTCAGTGAACCTGTGGAGCTGAGACAGGTGAAGGATATTTAGCCAGATAAATACTCATAATGGGTATGCATGCAAACATTCTCTGCTGTGAGCTTCTATTTCAATTTATGATTTGATTTTTTGTGTGTGTGAATTTGCGATGAACTTTTAAACATGTGATCGTGTATTCTGAAAGATGTGTAAGTACTGAGGACAAAGCAATGAGAAGCAAAGAGAGAAAAAATGTTTAACTTTCATCACTTAGAAGAATTTTTTTCTCTTTTCCAGTTTAGAGAATTGTTCTTCTTCTCCTGCTTAGAATCTTTCTGATTTTTTCCTTAGTTAGGTCTCATAGAAAACTTCTTACAACTTAGTAATAAAAACTATAATCACTTTTCTAAGTCTTCATTTCCCCTTTATATTATTGGATAGTTTATTATTTACATTGCAAATGTTGTTCCCCCTCCCCCTGATTCAATGAAAATGCTGCCTCTCCCATTCACCTACTCCCACAAGGATACCCTGGCATTCCCCTACACTAGGAAAACAAGCCTTCACAGGACCAAAGGTTTCTTCTTCTATTGATGCCAGACAATGCCATCTTCTGCTACATATGTCTCCCCATATATACTCTTTGGTTGGTGGCTTAGTCCCTGGGAACTTAGTGGGGTTCTGGTTGGTTGATATTGTTGTTCTTCCTAGGAGGTTGCAAACCCCTTTCGCTCTTTCAGACCTTTCTCTAACTCCTCCATTGGGGTCCCTGTGCTCAGACTGATGGTTAGCTGCAAGCATCTTAACCTGTATTAGTAAGGATCCTTCAGAGCCTCTTAGGAGACATCCATATCAGGCTTCTGTCAGCAAGCACTTCTTGGCATCAGCTCTAGTGACTGGTTTGGTGGCTGCATATGGTGGGGCAGTCTCTATATGACTTTTCCTTCAGTCTCTACTCAACTCTTTGTCCCTGTATTTTCTCCCATGAGTATTTTGTTTCCCCTTCTAAGAAGGCTGAAGCATTCACAATTCTGGTCTTTCTTCTTCTTGAGCTTATATCACTTATGAATTTTATCTTGGGTGTTCAAAGCTTTTGGGCCAATATTCACTTATCAGTGAGTGCATATCATGTGCATGTCTGGGTTACCTCACTCAGTATAATATTTTCTAGTTCCATCCCTTTGCCTAAGAATGTAATAAAGTCATTGTTTTTTAATAGTAAAGCAAAGGATGCTGTCATTAGGACAAAATGGCAACTAACAGACTTGAAAATGATCTTTACCAGTCCTCCATCCGATAGAGGGCTAATATCTAATATATACAATGAACTCAAGAAGTTAGACTCAATAAGAACCAAATAGCCCTATTAAAAATGAGGAACATAGCTAAACAAAGAATTCTCAGTTAAGGAATATCAAATGGATGAGAAGAACCTAAAGAAATGTTCAACATCTTTAGTCATCAGGGAAATGCAAATCAAAACAACCCTGACATTCCACCTCACACCAGAATGATCTTAGTTAGAACGGCAAAGGTCAAAAACTCAGGTGACAGGAGATGCTGGCAAGGATGTGGAGAAAGAGGAATACTCCACCACTGTTGGTGGGATTGCAAGCTGGTACAACCACTCAGGGAATCAGTCTGGTGGTTCCTCAGAAAATTAGGCATAGTGATACCTGAGGACCCAGTTATACCACTCCTGGGAATATACCCAAAAGATGTTCAACATCTAACAATAACGCATGCTCCACTAAGTTCATAGCAGCCTTATTTATAATAGCCAGAAGCTCAAAAGAACCCAAATGTCCTTCAACAGAAGAATGGATACAGAAAATGTGTATGTGTACACAATGAAGTGTCCCTTTTTCTTCAAGAGACTTCTGACTAGAAGACTGTGCAGTTCCTGCTGAGATAGAACAAAGGCCACATTACTTAATCCCCTGCTGTTAGGCTACAGGTGTCAATCACCTAAGCCAGCAGCCTTTTACCCTCAGAAAGAGGAACAAAGACTTTAGGACATTTTAGAAGTCATCATCAGCATTTAAGTACAGTTAGAGAGCTAGAACATCCAGAGACCCTCAGCCTTTATAGCCACACCAGAGTCCTACTCTGTGCCTCCACCTTTACCATCTTCTGGTCAGGAGGCTTCCTGCAGAGAAATGCTGGATTCATATTTATACACACAAAAGCAAAGCATCAAATGTTCATTATTTACCTGCCTATGTCCATTTTTTTCTTTCTGTTTTATGGAACCCCTTTTGCTCTGGGGACACTACACCTGGTGTCACCATTTGAGTTTAATTATCTTTTCCCTGGAATTGGGTCAATGTATGACCCAGGTCTACCTTAAGTTCAAAGATCTTACTGGCTAGCTGAAAGTGGACACATGACGTCATGGCATAAGAAATAATCAGAGTTAAGTCTAATACTGTAAAAGAAAAATACCTTTCTTCCACTGGATTGTCTGAAAGAATTCAACAAAGGCCTGCACTTAAGGACATCCATCTTGCTTATGATGCAAAGGATAAAATATTTACAAAGAGTAAGAAAGAAAGAGAGGAAGGATGGGAGGGAGGGAGAGAGGATGGGAGGAAGAGGAAGAAGAAAAAAGAAGAGGAGGAAGAGAAAGAAGAGAAGGAGAAAAAGAGGAAGAGGAGGAGTAGGGAAAAGAAAAGGAGAAAGAGGAGGAGAAAAGGAGAAGAAAGATACTGCAAGACTTAAAGATGGCCCAAGTAAAATAATCTCAGCTCTTAATCCCGATTTGGTCTATTAAGTCAACTTTTCTTGGTTATGATAGCCACCTTAGACTATAAATCTATAAATTAATCCATAGTTCCCGCCAATCTGGTCTGATTGTAACAAATTAATTAGTTATGTAGCTTATCGGGTAAAAATTTACAATACATGAACTCAGTCAAAGCAAACAGCCCATTTCACAGGCTACAGCAGCAGTGAGTCGGTCAC
Organism: Micromys minutus; assembly: GCF_963924665.1. NCBI lineage: Eukaryota > Metazoa > Chordata > Mammalia > Rodentia > Muridae > Micromys > Micromys minutus. The sequence goes on from NC_137971.1 coordinate 12,421,897, forward strand.
CAAGGAGACTCCCATCTTCAAAGCTGGTCCACTATGTTTATTTTGCTTCTTCTACGGAATGTGGCAGGGTGGTGAGCCGGTGTTGGGGATATGAAAATAAATTCAGAGAAGGTACTTGTCGTCAAGACTCTATCATTTCCAGCCGGAATCGGGCGCATGCCTAGACTAACCAAACCAATAAACAAACAAGAGAGCGACAAAGTTCAAGAGGATGATGGAGGAATTCTAGCAGAAAAGGATCCGACTTCATGAAGCACATGAAGCACAGGATAAATGGTGGCACTTTCAAATGCGACCGTTATTGACCATCATACTAAGAACTAGAGTATTTCACATTTACTAGGCCTATACTTTATCCCTTGCAATAATGATGATGATAATAATTCTGACCACAGAGTCTGTAACAGCCTTCCCCATTCTCCCAGATTGCACTGTATAATCTGAGAGTCTGTGCTTTAAACATATGTTTACGCTGATAGGAAAGCATGTACACTAGCTGGTCCGCCCAGCCTCTGCTGTTAACTCTACCTCTGTCATGTGCCTGGACCCGGAAGGAAGTCAGTTTTTGTTCTCATTTAACTGGCTCTTTGAGACTTTCATATAATATACTTGATCACTGTCACCACCCACCAACTACTCCTAGATGACTGCCCCTTTCCATAACCACCCAACTTTGTGTTGAAAAACAAAGCAACAAAACTAACAACAAAAAAACAAAGACCAACAACTATCTAGTATAATTTATACTGTCCCTACTTAGATGTATGACATTCACTGGAGCATGATTGGCCTAGCAGCTATACCCTTAATGAACTCTTTTTCTTTCCAGAATCTACCAACTGCCAAAGATCCTTAGTGTGGGTGGGGTGAGGAGATGAACTTTGTGCTGATCTCCTTACCAAGCAGGAACTTGGTTTGGCCTGAGCCTGTGCAGGTTTGATACGTACCGTCTCAACTGCTGTGAGTTTACGTGTGCACATGCCAAGCTGTGTCCAGAAAAGAACTTCCTTGTACTGATCCACCCTCTCTGGATACCACTACCACAATGATATGTGACCCTTGGTGGAAGGTTTGCCATTAATGCCCCATTTAGGGTGGAATGTTCTGCGGACTCTTATTCCTTGCATCTTGAATACTTGTGGATCTCTGTGTGAATTACCATCTACTGAAAAAGTGAAACCCAGATAACTTTTATTTCATGACATCCGCAGGAAGTGGAAAAAGTTTCCCATCCTGTGTTTACCTCTTGAACTCATTTGAGCCAGTTCATCAGAACCAAACCCTTTTAGGCAGAAAGTTTCAGCCATGGCCATTAGAACGTGTTGGACCCCATATAGACTCATGTATGGCTGCTATGTAGCCATCACACATGGAAACTAACAGGAGCAGATGGCTCCATCCAAGGAATGGGGGGAAACACCTCAACTAGAACAAAAACTATCCCTGAAAGTTCCTCAAAGTGGCGGCAGAAAATATTACTACTATGGGAGGACAAGGGAAACTGATATTGAAATGAGGCAGAGTGGCTTTTCTTACACTGCAGTAAAGTCGTGGTTAAGAATACAGCGTCTCCAACGAGGACACTGTTCCTCTGATTCCAAAAGTCAAATCAGTTAAATGCGTACCTCAAGGCAGTTTTCAAGAATAATAATACAGCACATGTTATTTGGTGAAATCACTATCAACAACTTTTTTTCCTACAGTTCAAAATACTATATATTTGTAGAGCAGGATGATTCTACATTCCCCAGGAATACCGTGAACATAAAGAGAAAGCAAACTTTTCCAGGGGTGATGAGTGTGGGGTGGCACACTGAAGCACTGTGGTCTGCAGTCAGGGTCCACCTTCCAGCCCACAGGACAGGCCTCTCGTGGCCTTCATGTTTTATAAGAGTTACTCATGTAAAAGAAAACACCAAACAGCCAATGAAACTTTTAAAAAGCTGTTGTGATTACAGATGTAACAACTGCATTTTGTCCTACTGTTGTGACTACAGCTGGGCCCTTTAAGCTCTCTAGTTACCTCAGTACTATAGCTCAACAATTTAGAAAATGCTGAAAATATTTTATGTTGATAAAACAGGTACACAAAAGCCATTACATTCAGTATATAAAATAACCACGTTACAAAGCACACAATAAAAAAAAAAAAAAAAAACCAACAGGAAATAAACACCCCTGTTATCCTGATCAAAAGCTTATGGCAGGTCAGATCAGTTCCTAGGTAGAAGGTATTATTGCTGCTCTGCTAAATAGACAAGCTGTCAAATTGCCTTGTAAATATTTATGCTGAAATCTGCAGCACTGCTCTGCTCTCGGCATTGGTCAAAGACACTTCTTTGTGCAGTGAGCAGCCATCTATAAAGAGATGCATGCCTGCTCAAACTGAAAAAGCAAAAGACTAATTGTTCAGCTCTAAATGGAATATCTCAATTAATGCCCCACTACCACCAGGGTTCAAGGAACATCATAGAAGAGGAAGAACAAATATGAGACCAGGAAGTTCGGGTGGGGGTGTTGCTCTGAGACACTGTCTTGGACATGGCACAGCTACCATACTGATAAAATCATATCACCTGCACATGTCCAACCCCAAAACTATGGCATACACAGAGTTGATATTCTCTAGGTCCTACTGATTTCTAATGAGCTATTGGCCATGGCTATTTGCTTAAAGGAAGAATCATTCTCTTTTTGAGAATTTAGACACACAAGTCTCCCATGCTTCAGTGGATAGCCTCATATCCATGAAATTATAAGAAAAATAAATTAAGAAAGTGGTTCCATTATCCGGTATAATTATTACCAAGCTTGGATGAACTCTCAGCTACACCTTAACGTCTTATCCTATGGGCTAACCCTTCTCATATCAGAGTCTTTTAGAATAGTTCAAATGCATAAGATTCAAAGTGGCTGCCTGAAAACTTCTAACTCACCCTAAAATAAATTGTAAGCCCATCCTCACACTAATTGACATTTACCATCCATTCCTCATGCCCTGGTCACCTTGTGGCACAATGTTAATTAACATGTAGCATACAAACTACCAACAAGAACAATAAGGTAAGGAAGAGAGGTAACACCCAAATTCTCAGAAAATCCTCTTCATGTAAATATGTGATAGATATAAATATTGTTCCCCTTTATCATTTTATTACCTCACTTTTTACCCCCCCCACACACACATGAGGTTAAGGAGTCGACGTTCTTTGAGTGTAAATTTTAACTCTACATTTACTAGCTACTAAGTGGAGGTATACTGTGGGCATTTGGCCTAGGTATTCTCTGTGGCTTTTTCTCACTGAATGAAAACACAGCTCCTTTGGGGTCTCTTTCTTAAGAGAGGGGTACACATAGTGGTTCATAATTTTGTTAAGTAGACCCTTACTTTTTCCAGTTCTCTAGTTCTGATTCCCTTTGGACCCAAAAGCAAAAAGGCTTATCATTTTTGGCTATTTCTTGTTCTTTGCCTTAACAAACATCTCAACCACATATGTTTACCTCTCCAAACACTTTCTAAAAATATTGTCTGGTACTGTCTGTTTCTCTGATCCATTAAATGTTTCTCTATTAAAATGGCATTGTGTTGTATAAACCTATTTTAATATGCTTTTCTCCATAAAGAACTATTTTTCTAAGCTCTATCTGTATTTTCAGTGTGGGTATAGTTCATTAATTTTCATAGCTGAACAGCATCCTGTTGTGTCAATAAAGCAGAATTCATCCATTCTCTTATCAGTGGACATTTGGATTATCTCCAGGTTTAGCTCTAACAAATAATTATGTGTGAACATCCATTTTTATGGTTTCTGGCAAGTGTTTTCCCAGGGTCTATATACAAGACTCTTATTTGGCATCAAAGGCACTGTCAGTTTGTTTCTAAAGGGGTTATTTGATTTTATTCTGCTTTCCATGTATCAGAGGGCTCCCACAGAATTCCAACCATACCCATATCCCAATGTCCTCAACTCTGCTGGCCAGGCAGGGAGTAAAAGGAATCTTATTATCATCTTAATTTTCATTGCATTCGTTTCTAGTTAAGTTATTGATTTCTAGTTAAGTTGAGCATTTCTTCAACTCTTCTTTTTCCAGTCTATTTGAGTTGCTGTATTAAAGATCACAAGCCACATATATGATAGGCAACATAAACAATATAGATTTATTTGTCCTACTTCTAGAGACTAAGCCATTCCATACCAAACTGATGATAAATTTGCTACCCAATATGGATCTTTTTGATTCACAGAATGAACCTTTTATCTGTATATTTTTACGTAGGAAAGGGTGACCTTTGGCCTCCTCAGCTTCTTATATGTATGTGAAATGCATTCGTGAGAGCCTCATCTTCATGAAGTAATTGCCTTCCACAACTCTAGCGCTATTACATTGGGTATTAGGTTTTAGAACAGGAATTTGCTGAAACATAAGGACACAAACCACAGGATTTCCATAGGCATTTCTTAAGAAACTGTATGCATGTTTATTCATTTTTCACTATATTCCATCTATGCAATTCTTCCTATTTTTCACATACATCTATTTCTTTCCATAGGGATAAACATCACAAGTATTGTCTACAAGTAGGTGAATTACCCTTTCTCATATCATATTGTTATCTTTTAATAAGCAACTATTCTTAATTATTATGAATACTAATATAGATAGATGTAGATTGTCCTGAAGCTGTTTGTATTTTAATGTTAATTCCACTTCCCAAAGAAGGGCTGCCAAGTCACATGACTCCAACTGAACCTTCCCATTTTAATTAGTAAAATAAAGGAAAGACAGTGACTGGGCGGGACAAGGGAAGTAGAGATGGCTGAGAGGTCTGAGGCGGTCTGAGGACAAAGGAGGAAGGTCGTGGCAACATGGAGCTTCCCAAAAACCAGTTAAACCCAGGTGATATTGATTGGTGTTTAAAAGCTACGAATATTATGGATTTTACAGATCTAAAATCTCATATAGAAGGGCAGTTTGTATCTTTGTCTATTTGATGTAATCTTGTGTAGAAGGTTTGTGGATTGAGAATTGAATATATATAAACCTGTATGAAAAGCTATCAGGCTGTAGAGCTGTGTTTGTAGGATTTAACAGTACAGAAACACCCGGGACAGGGGCAGAGAACTGGTGGTAGTAAACCACCAAGGGAAGAGAGTTGCGCTAACAAGTTGGGTCGAGGTGGCTTGGACCGGGCACCAGAGGTGCCTGTGGCTCTGTATCAGGGTCAAGTCTGAAGAGTGAGACCATGGGGCTGGTAAAGAAATAAACCGATTATTATTTTTTAGCATTTACTGCAACAGATATATTCACTACTGGTTAGTAATTTTTACATCTTAATGGAGGAACTCTTTCCTGTTGCAAGACATAAAATGTAGCTTCCAAAATTGATTTCTTAAAAGTTAGTGTCTGTTTTACAGGAAGGAAGACTTGAACGTGGATGCCTCAGTCCTTCTTAGAAGGGAGAACAAAGCACTCATGAGAGAAAATACAAGATGAAATAGGGATTGAAGAAAAAAATTCATTTAGAGGCTGCCTCACCTGGGGATCCACCCCATACGCAGCCATCAAACCCAAGCACTATTGCTGATACCAAAAAGTATTTACTGGCAGGAACCAGATAGAGATGCCTCCTGAGGGATCTGCCAGAGTCATACAGATACAGCTGAGCATGCTTGCAGCTAACCATCAGACTGAACACAGGGACCTCCAATGATTGCTAAAGAAAGGACTGAAGGAGCTGGAAGGGGTTGCAACCTCATAGGAAGAACTACATTATCAACCAACCAAACCTTCCTCAACTCTCATGGACTAAAACACCAACCACTGAGCAACCACTGAGAGACTCATGGCTTCAATTGCATATGTAGCTGAAGATAGCAATGTCTGGCATTGATGTCAGAAGAAGCCTTTGGTTCAGGGAGGGCACATTTTCCCATTGCAAGGGAATGCCAAGGCAATGGGGTGGAGAGGGTGATTAGGCGGAAGTGCACCTTCCTGAAGACAAGTAGAGGGGAAGGGGGGATGAAAGTAGGGTGAGGGAAGGGGATAACATTTCAAATGTAAATACAGATAGTATCTATTAAAAAGAAATCACACACACACACACACAAAAAAAAAACCAAGTCTGAAAGACACCAGATTTTTATTTTTGTAAATATTTGAAAGGCTAACATCCAGTTTTATTTCCTCAATTTCTATAACTAGTTGTCCCAAACAACAAGTGCTGCCCACAGTCAGGCTGTGCTAACATGAGTATATCAGGTTCTTGTGCACATTTTAATGAATCTGTTCTAGACTGACAATTCTGAACCATTGCCAATTTACCCCATCTCTTTTTATGACATTCATCTCTTTATAAATAAACAAACTGAATGAATGAACATGTAAGTAATCCAGTCTAGGCGCCAAATTCTAGTCTCCTTGGGGTATACCTGCCTTTTGATGAGAAAAATCACCTAAGACAGATGAAGATACTCACAGCTAGTCACTGGACTGAGCCCAGAGATCCCAGTAGAAGAGTTCAGGGAAGGACTGAGGGAGCTGAAGGGGATTGCAACTCCATAGGACGAACAACGATATCAATTAACTGGACCGCTCAGAACTCCCATGGACTAAACCACCAAGTGAAAAGTATACATGGGTTGGTTCTTGGGTCCTGTTACATATATAGCAAAAGACTGTTTCATCTGACATCATTAGGAGGGGAGGTGCTTGGTCCTGTGGAGGCTTCATGCCCCAGAGAAGGAGGCTGATAGAGGAGTAAAGTGGAAGTGGGTGAATGAATGTAGAAGCATACTCTTGAAGGCAAAAGGGAAGGAAATGGGGTGGGGAGTGCAAAGAACAGAGACTGGGAAGGGGGATAACATTTTAAATGTAAACAAATAAAATGATTAATGAATCAATTAAAGACTGTAAAAAAAGAAAAGGAAAAGAAACATTCTTGATAAATCTCCAGTTGCCATTAAAAAGAATTGTATTGAAAACAGCATCCGAAAAATAATTCTTTTTCTTTTTTTTTTTTTTTTTTTTTTAGCTATTGGGGATCCCGATAACTACCTATAGTGGATTTCTCCATTCAGTTTGGTATTCTTAAATTTAAGCTTGTATTCAAAAGAATAACATTTGTTTGATCTTTAATGTTAGGTGTTGCAATAAGATGTACCACATAAATTATATTTTAGTTCTGTTTTCTGATTCATTATTGCTGGAAAATAAAAATCCATTTAATTTTGCCTTAAAGGTACTTTTAAAGGCAAGCACCCACATCCCAATAGGCTAAAGATTTTCTTGCTTATTCATTTTTTTTTCTTGTTTTTGTTTTGTAAACCATCGAGTGCTGAATCTCTTTGCTAGTTGTTATTAGCCAGTAAGATCTTTCTGTAGTATTTTCCCTTCAACCTTTACTGCAGCAAATTTAATTTTCTGATGATTCTAACATTAAAATGTCTCATGTGAATTCTGGAATTCAACCAGTTCCCACTATCACATATTCCCCTTTGTTTGCAACACTGGGTTTAGGTGTCCTACCATCTCTATTAATACGCTATGTTAGTTCTTGTATGGTAGAGCTTGATCTTAGGCAGTCAGCTCTAAAACTCAATCATACACTCATTAGATATGCTCGCCTACCTGGATGCTCAAAAGTTTAACAAATTCTGGATGATGACTCGATTGAGAGCACTTTATATTATCTAATAGATATTTTGCTCGTGGCTCGATAAGATCAATTTTATTCTGTCTGGCTGGTGGACATGGAAAATCAAACTTGTAGATGGGTGTGTGCGTAGGGGGGAGGGGAGTGGCATTATTTTCACCATTAAGGATGGTGGGGATGAAAGGGAGGAGCATGAGTGAAAACTAAAATATGTGTTGAGAGAATGATTATAGTTTAGCAGGAAAGAATTCTGTAATAACTTTTCTACAGAAACTTATAGCAACTGAAAGCTAATTTGCACACCCAAGGTGATTTGCACATCTCTTTACTCTTCTTTCCCTCATTGTCAACTATTTTACACTAAATTCCCGGACAAAAATTATATATATGCATCAGAAAAAAAGTGGGAAGTCCTCAGCAAACAAATCTGTGGTGGTTTAAGTGAGAATGGGCCCCATAGGTTGATCCCATATTTGTATATTTGGACCTGATTTGCTAGAATAGTTTAGGCAGGATTAGGGGGTGTGGCCTTTTGGAGACAGTGTGCCACTGAGACTGTGTTTTGAGGCTTCAAAAGACACACTCTATTTCTGGTGTATTCTTTCTGTTTCCTTCTTGCTGAATAAGATAGCCTACAGCTGTTGCTGTCACCTTACCCTTACTCTGCAACCATTGCCTCTAATCCTTCAAAATCCTAAGCTTCAAATTAAACACTTTCTTTATTATAACTTGTCTTGGTCATAGTGTCTTAACAGGAATAGAAAGATAATTAAGATGCCGTCCAGTGTCAAAGGATTCACTTATATTTTCTCCTCGGCCTGATTTTCCTGTACTTTGAACATGAATGTTTCTGTGACCTATTCCAGTTTCCCTACATCCTTCACTAATAGCCTTTAACAGATCCAAACACCATAGAGAACTCAAATGAACCAAGGAAATATCTGGGCCTAGGAAAACGTTGCCCTGGACAGCTCAGAAACAGAAGCAACGAGGCTCATTCCTTTTGTACCATGGAAATGTGAGCATTCAAATGACAATGCCCCTTATACTAATCCACTCCATTCTGGAAACTCAATGAACTCCCTGAGGCCTTACTTCAGAATATTTTTGCTTCTCTTGCATTTCACAGTCTTGAGATAAGACCCTCCCTAAATATCCCATCCAAAAAACAGCCCTCTAATTATGGCATCTCCTATTTACTTGCTTGGTCTTTGTTTGTTTGCTTTTTGAGACAGGATTTCTCTCTGTAAGTTTGGCTATCATAAAATTTGCTCTGTAGACAAGGCTAGCCTCAAACTCATGTGGATCGACTTGCCTCTGCCTCCCAGGAGCTAGAATTAAAGGTGTGCACCACCACTGTCTGGCTTCTACTTAATATTTTATTCTCCTCTCATCATAGTCAAAAATTCAGTTGCATTAGACCAACTATAATAACATTTACTGCATACACACCTTTGCATTAGCCTGGCACAAAGAAAGCCCCTCTGTTGGAGCAATTTTATCTTTAGTTTTATGGTATACACAAGTGCACATAAGAGTGTGCACTTCCTGAGACACGGTCAGTTTTTAATAAACAGTGGAGGGACTAAAGAGACATCTCAGCAGATAAAATGATTTCTACACAAGGCTGAGGCCCTTAGTTTGAAGACCCAGCACTCATGTGAAAATGCAGACAGGATAGCATGTAGCTGTGATCACAGCACTAGTGGTAGGGAACAGAGACAGGCTTGCTGACCAGGCTGGTTGAAATGGTGAACTTCACATGTAATGAATGACCAGGTCTCATAAAATAGAATGGAAAACATACACAACATTAACCTTTGTCTTTTATACACACACACACACACACACACACACCAGATTAAAGAAAGAGGAAGAGAAGATGGGAACACTAGAAGGAGAAAGAGGAAGAAGAAGAGGAGGAGGAAGGAAATTAGAGAGGGAGAGAGGGAAGGAGAGAGGGAGGGAGGGAGATTATTCTGAGTCTTTTACTAAGAAATAAATGATCACCTCTAGTCATTGGCATAGATATTGTACCCCTAAAACCTAGGAGCAAATTACCGCAGCTCAATTGTTTATATTTTTTTCTGATCCTAAATCAACCTTAGGAGTCACATCATATAGATAAGTAATGTGTGCACCTAAGATACCCCAGCCTGCTCGGCTACCAAAAGGATTATAATGCTGATGTGCAGAGTACCATGGAGAATCTTGGATGTCACTGTGTTTAGTGAAAAGAAGCCGAACAGGCAAAGTAAGCACATACCACCTAATCCCATTCGCATAAAATACAGACTACTTTATGGTGATAAAAATAATGCTAGTTTTAGTTTATGCTGAGGTACTAGAGGGATGGACAGAAAGGAAACCTGGAATATTTATTTGGCAAAAGTGGTAGAAATGATCTATATCTTGGTGCCAATTTTACAAGAGCATGAGGTGGTCGGGATTTATTGAGCCATTTAAATGAATATGGTTTATAATGCAGATATGGCTTTTCAATAATGGTATATAAAACATACCTTAAACAAACACTATGGGAGGTTATGAAGCCTGCTTCCCTCCTAAGCGAACATCTGCCATTAGGCTTTGTGAACAGTTATTGGGTTAAATGTTAATAGAGTGCGATGTTAGTCTAAGAGTATGGTATTCACGCCATATGCTTTCAGCCTTGCTTTCTTCTCCTGACTAAGAAGTCCTCTGATAGCACCTCAAGCACCAATTGCATCATGAGCCCCCCTCTGTGCTCTCATCAGACGTTCTTCTCATCCCTTACCACAATAAGGTTTGGCGAGCACTCCCTGTGAACTGGGGTGGTCAAAACCTCCAGCCTCTCTCTGGAGAATCTTAGTCCTACAGCAGCTCGCCCTTTCCTTCTATAAGAAGTGTTTACACATTAGGAAAGTCCCGTGGAAAGAAAGAGAGAGAAGACGAAGAAGCTCAACTTACAGTGGAAAGATTTTTCATTTAAATGCACTTTATTGTGTGATGTATTCTTTTAATTAAAGTGCGTGTCTGGGTGCATCGGTTGCTATTACAGTGCCATTCCTCATGTTTATTGAATGCAAGAGTAGCTGGGGCAATGCAGTGAAAACTCACATAATAGTCCAGAATGCAGCTTAACGCTGCAGCTTTCTGACCTCTTGAGCTTCTAAGGGGTAGATAATCTTCTGGGTGATTTTGGTCAATGGCCAAGTATCACCAATGGTCTTCTGTCAAGTTAGAGAAGTCTAGTCTGAGGAAAACAAAAGTCTGATTTCCTAACCAGCTTGCATGAGTCCCTGTTGCTGTCTATCTGATGGCTCATTCTTTACTTCCAGCTGGTGTAGAGAAGGAGAAGGAGGGTAAGCCAGGCACTAGAAAGGATTCAGTGTTTCCAGAGGTTGGGCATAGAAAAGTAGAATGATTCCCAGCCCATGGCATTCGTGTTCTCTCACAGCTGACAAAGTGCTTTGTAGTTTCTTAGTGGGCTCCTCTGAAGGGACTTGCAAGGTAGTGTTAGCTCCTACACAGATTTGGAAAGTAGGGCTCAGAGGGAAAGTAAGGTCACCATGGTCACAGAAAGTAGCAGAAACACCCAAGGTGACAGCTCCGAGTCCACAGCCTGTGCTGTTTCCACCGCCGCTGCAGACCTGGAGGGTCAGCTATCTTCTCTGACTGTGCCACAAAATATGACTTATTTGGGACAAATCTTAGAACTACATTTGGGTTTTTGTCTCTACAGCCAAAACAAAAAGTGGTATTTCAGTATCTCTTCAATTGCTAAGTGCTAATGACCTCTAGGTGGTTTCCCCTCCCCCTGTAAAGTAAGATGGAAAATAAATAATCTTCTTGATCATGGGGGAGGGCAGTCAGCCTCACTTCTAGCCAGAGCCTTGATTCATGACAAAGAAATATTAGCTGTCCTCTGGTTATAACCCTTAGTTTCGCCAAAAAAATATTAAAATAAAAATAAAAGGAAATGTCAAACAGAAGATACAATCACCAATCCATAAAATAATAAACCATTTCATTTTCCCCATTGTCTCTGCCAGGCATTCTCAACATAGAGCCATGGATGCATGCAATGGCCTTTCTCACTATGGTGTCTCATAAGGAAAAAAAGACTTGTCTTTCTGCCTCCTCAAATAAATCTCCCCACACTTCTGGGTTCTCTTTTCATTCCAACTAAGTTATAGTTTGCTTGAGGGCAGGAGCCCAAAATAAACCTTGGTTTAGGTCTGTCTTGGCTGTTATCATATATATTCAATACATCTACATCTACATCTACATCTACATATACATACATATTTTTTCAATTCGGTAGTACTTAAAGTATGTCTGTTGCTAATAACATTAAAAGTGTACTTTTCTGATTTTTTTAATTATGTTCCTCCCCAAATTTTATTTTTCCCATTGGCTCTGATATTTAGTAATGTCTGATGGTGTCTAAAGAAATTGATTTCCTTTTACCACATTGCTGGTTGTTTAGTTTGAAAAAAAAAAAAACAAAATAAAACCAAATTCACTAGGCTGAAGTGATATGAAAAGAAACGGTACATATGAAAGCTATTAGTATAATGTCTGGCACACAGCAATTGCTCAATAAACATATACTAAAGCCAAAACTCTGAAACAGTGTGTGTATAGATCCATAGCTTCCCCTACAAGAGAAGCAGAAAGCATGTAGTCAAAACAACTCCACACTACTTCTCAAAATCATCTTTACTCTTCTTTGGGCAGCTGTTAGCACATGGAAAGCTCAAACAGCATGCCTATGTTATATCTGCAAAATGGACATTTATCTCATGCTACCCCATCACTAAGTGAAGAAAGATGCATCCAGAATGGTGTGGTCTTTAAATGAGCCATTTGAGTGTTTCTCCTTAGTTAGACACTGTAGAAAGTTATAGATATGTGTTATACTACTTGCTGAGACCCACAGATGTACAGAAGACACTAAAATACATTTCCACTGTTGGTCAGTGGAAATGATCTGCTGAAGATAGGGCCTCCTCAAAGACACACTGCTGACTGGAAATTTGTTAAGTAGATAAAACTGTGCAATCAAAATTATATTTTGCCAAGCAATCTCTTTTTTGTGATTTAATTTTTTTATTGGATAGCTTATGTATTTACATTTCAAATGTTATCCTCTTTCCTGGTTCCTTCCTCTCCCATCACCCTCCCCCATCTTCTATGAGGATGCGCCCCCTCCCACCTACCTACTCTTACCTCAACACCCTGGCATTCCCCTACACAGGGCAAGCGGGGGGAAGGATAAGCCTTCACAAGACCAAGGGTTCTCCTGTTGATGGCAGATAATGTCATCCTATGATACAAATATGGCTAGAGTCATGGGTCCCCCCATGTGTACTCTTTAGTTCATGTTTTAGTGCCTGGGAGCTCTGAGGAGTATGGTTAGTTGATTTATTTTTCTTCCTATGAGGTTGCAAATTCCTTCAGCTCCTTCAGTCCTTTCTCTAAGTCCTCCTTTATTAGGGTTCCCGTGCTCTATCTGATGGGTCCTCGTCATCTACATAAAGAAATTTTCAACCTATAAGGTCAACCATATATCCTTCCTTCTTTGTGATAAATCACTTCAGCCCCAAGAAGAATTTCTACCTGGGAAGAAGCTTCACCCGATGCTGGTTCTGCAGACCATGTCTTGGATTTCTATTTCTCTCTTTTGCTCCTCTGAGCTCCTTCAAGTCAGGCTTTACCTACAACCCTGTGCCATTTTGGGCACAGCAAAAAGAATTCTGCTTGACACCTAGGGACAACAGGTAAATAAATAGACAGCCAATGAATGATCTAAACAATACAGCAGGCCTTGCAGCCTGATTATTTTTAAAGCATGAAACCATGTGTGTGGTTATAGCTCTGAGAGTTAGGCTGGCAGTGCTTCTGCCACGGCTGCTTCTCACATTGCCCCACCTTCACACTCACCTTGGACAACTTCCTTCTGCTCCCTAGACTTCCCTTTTCCAACTGTTACCTGTTTCTCTGGGAAGAGCGAAAGAGGCAGAGACAAGAATACTTTTCTAAGAGTGTTATTTATGTTTTATTGAAAATAGATCCATCTCTCGTAGAATACATCCCAACCACAACTTTCCTTCTCTCCACTCCTCCAAGTTGCTTCCCCCATTTTCTCTTCCCTAGATCCAGCACACTTTTCCCTTCATTTCTATTCAGAGAAGAGCAGGCCTCCTTCCAAGAGATGATAACCAAACAGGGCAAAATAAGATACAAAAAGACAAGGCAAAGACCTTTATATTGAGGTTGGACAAGGCAATAAAACACAAGGAAAGAGTCTCAAGGGCAAGCAGAAGAATCAGAGACATACCCACTCCCACGTTAGGAGTCCCACAAAAACACCAAGCTAACATATATGCAGAGGACCTGGTGCAGACCAATGCAGGCCCTGTGCTTGGGACTTCAGTCTTTTTGAGCTCATATGAGCCCTGCTAATTGATTAAGTTAACAATGTTCTCCTGGTGTCTTTCATCCCCTCTGACTCCTACAGTCTTTCCTTTTCCTCTTACACGGGGTTATCTGAGATCTGGGGTGAGGGATCTGTTAGAGACTCTCAGACTCTCTCCTCACAATGGCTGGGTGTGACTCTGTACCTATTCTTACCTTTTCTAAAAGAAGCCTCTCTGATGATGACTGAACAAGGCCCCAAACTATGAGTCCAGTAGAATGTCTTTGAAAATCATTTCATTGATTTTAGAGGACTGAGATAGTAGTCTCAAGAGTGTTATAAAGAACTCCATAAGATTGTGAATCAAGAACCTAGTGCTACTATTAATATATTTTTAATTTATTACTATTATTTTTACACAGTCTAATCATCAACACCTACTGGTCTACCCTCCCACAGTTCCTCAACCCAAGCCTCCTCTGCCCTATCTCAAAGAGGATGTCCCCATCTCACCTCCACCCCAAACAGGCCTCCTCAATCCCTGGAGCCTCAAGTCTCTTGAGCATTAGGACCCTGTCTTCTCTCACTGAGGCCAGACTAGGAAATCCTCTGTTGTATATGTGTCAAGGGTCTAGGACCAGCTAATATATGCTGCCTTGTTGGTGGCTTAGTGTTTGAGAGATCTCAGGGGTCCTGGTTAGTTGAGACTGATTGTTTTCCTCCTCCTTAGCTTCTCCCAGCTTTTCCCTAATTCAACCACAGGGGTCTCTGACTTCAGTCCATTGGTTGGGTGTAAGTATCTGTGTCTGTCTCAATCAGATTCTTGGTGGACCTCTCAGAGGACAGCCATGCTAGAATCCTTTGTAAGCACACCATGGCACAAGTAATTGTGTCAGACCTTGGAGCTTCCCCTTGAGATGGATTCCCAAGTTGGGCCAGTCACTGAACCTCCTTTCCCTCAGTCTTCTTCACTTTTGTCCTTGCAGTTCTTTTAGACAATAATAATTCTGGGTCATAGTTTTTGACTGTTGGATGGCAACCCCATCCCTCCACTGACAGCACATGTTGACAGGATGTGGAGGAAGAGGAACACTCCTCCATTGTTGGTGGGATTGCAAACAGGTACAACCACTTTGGAAATCACTCTGGATGTTTCTCAGAAAATTGGAAATAGAACTATGTAAAAACCCAGCTATACCACTCTTGGGAATATACCCAAAAGATACCTCACCATGCCACAGGGACATGTGTTCCACTATGTTCACAGCAGCCTTATCTGTGATAACCAGAAGCTGAAAACAAACCAGATGTCCTACAATGGAAGAATGGATACAGAAAATGTGGTTCATTTAATATTCTGATCACTTCCTTGTATTGTTCATTATTCATGCTGTGGCATGTGTGTGTGTGTGTGTGTGTGTGTGTGTGTGTGTGTGTGTGTCTGTGTGTGTAAAACTAGTCCTTTGAGATCATTGAGATGACAAAGTATAATACACATGTCTATAATAGCCCAATACAAGGCTACAGAGAACATAGACTCCTAGCATTTGTTAATTGAACATGGCTCAAAATGCTCAACCTTTAGTAAAGATAGCCAGGGGAGGGGGTGATACATGAGCCTTCTGTGTTAGGTATCCACCATGGAAAAGAACTTGTGCTGTGGTTTTTTTCTATTAACTCGTCTGTCAACAGATAAGTCAGGAGCAGCTGTCCTGGGTATCCCGGGACAACAAAGACCAAGTCTCTGCTTCTGTGTACCTTTTTTTTTTCCTACTGAGAAATAAAGATAATAAACCTAAGAATTAACATTTTAGATAGTAGCAAATCTGTGAAGAAAAACGCAATTAAAAAGGATAATGGGTCCCAGGAGTGAAGGTAAAGACAATAACTTTTACACAGAGTGGCTGGGGAAGTCATTGCGAAAAATATGAGACTTAGCCAGACATCTGAAGTCAGTGAGAAAGCTAACCAAGTGGATAATTTTCTTCTGAAACTGAATGTAAAAGAAGGGAACTGAGTCAGGACACCATCTGGAAACTAGTAGCAAGAAAGTATGAGTGGGCTGGACAGTATGGGCTTGACATGGGAACTTCTGACATGGAACAATATAGCCAACACCAAGTCCTGAGGGCAGGAATACCCAGGAAAAGGTTCAATGGGGGTGTAGGCTTCAACCCCAGCTGACTGCTGCTCAACCTGAAAAGCATCAATAAACATTCAAATAGACAAAGTTGTTTCCAGAACAAAGAAAGGGGCAAGATTTGTAGAGATTGCCAGGTTGGTCTGAAATGTGAGGATTGTCCCTTGGTCATGGGTATGGGGTTAAAATGTTTTCTTTCTTGTGCATACACTCTGACCCTAGTGAACTTCAACACGTCAGGTCATCCAAGAACTGGGATATATGTTTTCTCAGGGCCATTCCTCTGTATACATCCAGGCTTTCAACATGTTCTACAAAGATGCCTCTAGAGCTGGTCTGGATTCTCTCCTCCTACGGTGTTCACTCAACAGTTGCATTCTTTAATCTAGCTTATTGTTCAGACCTTGCACCAAAGGCAATTGGCTTTCATGATATACCTTGTTCCTTCAGTCAATGAGACTGAATGTAAAAGGAAAGTCACCCACCACATTTTCCATAGGTGCCAGGTCATAAGTTAAGGCTCTGTGGGACTGTGAATCTGTCCTTTGTTCCCCTAGTGAAACCTGTCTACCTCACTGTAACTGAGTAAGACAGGGAAGGGAGATGGGGTGAGAAAGGGAGTTTGGAAGAAAATATGCACATCCTTGTAATCTTTGCAAGTCTTTCAGTTTTGCTCTGCGTGGGGTGTGACCTATAGAAGGTTATTGAGCATATAGACTGTTAAGGTTCTGTAAACCCCACAGCTCGGTTACCTAGCAACAGCCAGGTATGTTCCACCCCAGTTACCTGGCACTATGAAGGGAACTGCATGCCCCCTCTTCTCTTTCTTGCTCTCTTGTGTTCCTGCTCTTAGTTCTCCCTCTCTTGCTTTCCCCCTTGCCCCTCCTCTCCCATTCCCTTCCCCCCTTTCTCTCCACGTGCTCATGGCCGGCCTCTACTTCTCTATTTCTCTACTCCTGCCATGGTTGGTCCTGCACGGGGGAGGGATTCCCAACATGGGTCCCCCAGAGGCATATCCCTTGCCCCCATGCCTCGCTGCACTTCCATGGGCCATATTCATCTTTTTCCTAACACAGATAACTTGGGTTTCAGTGAACTAGACTGGCTGCTCCATGGAGAACTTATGACATGTGGACTAGTGAGGAAGAGCAGAGATAATGTTGTCTGGCCCACACGTGAAGAGTTGGATGAAGGAAAGAAGAAAATGGAATTTTAAGATGTAGTTTAAGAGTACAACCACAACAATTATCTCAGAGCAATGATCAACCTTTTCTATCCATCAAAAGTGACAATTCATTGTGTGTGTGTGTGGGGGGGTGGCACACTTGAAAGGATAATAAATTTAAAGTGAGTTTTCAATTTGAAATGGAGTATTTGGAGTATGTATAAGATGACTCACATTGAGATTAGTAGCAGTTTAGTGAACAAGTCTGGTCTATACCAGACTGATAGTTAGGATGAATAAATGTCATTTACAACCATATGTGTGGCCAAGATCATGGAGATGGTGGGAAGAAGAAGATGTCTAAGAACTACATCCAAGGGATCTTGCCTATCTGCAGGGATCAGAAGAGTGATGTAGACTGAGGAAAGGCTCCTGAGAAGACCAGGGTTGACACACAGCTCAGAGACATCATCTTTGAGCCATCCATTATGGCACCAGCTTTCCTGGCTTCTAGTACATCAAAAGAACAGCTGCAGTGTGCCTGCTTTGGGCTATATAGCCATCCTCCATCCCATAAAAATCAGTGGAACAAAAACTGACTCTTTATCACATCAAAGAAATTCCCTATAACTTCCCTAAAACTGTCCTAAATTTCCCATAGACAAACTTGAAGAAAAAAAGAAGGAAGAAGCATGGACATCTGCATGCAAGCCTGTGGTAATTCTTAATCTTTTCTTGCTGAGTGGATGAAGAATGAAGTACCCACAAGAAACTCAGCCTACCCATGAGCAAAGGCGGTGCTTCAAAAGCCTCTGAGTCTAAGGCACTTAAGTAAACATTTTTAAATCCCAGTTCCCAAGTACAGGGAAGGAAATGCACAAGATAAATTGAATTTCAGTCAAAACCCTGTTAAGGGGATCATTGTCCACATGAAGTTCTCCACCCTAACATACACATGCAAGCGTGAGGATGAGCACAATTAATAATGAAATGGTTTGTGCACTTGATATAAACATATTAAACATCTCTGCAGTTATCTGACATTAAATGATGAGCCAGTTACGTAAGCTAATATTTATACATGATTTATAAGTGTGCAATACAAATCAGGTTTCATTTATCACAGAATCAGAGACTATAGGCAAGGAAACAGAGCCCAGGGCCTTTATAGATCTACCTCCAACCCTACCAATAAGAACATGGAGTTAGACAAAGTAAGCAGCATCTCCAAGTAAGAGAAGAACAAGAGTTAAAAGGTGTGTGGGATGCCAGAGTTTTTATTCCTGGCATATTCTGTTATTTTCTATCAACAAAGTGAGTCCATCTGTCTCAGATTCAGGCTGATAATAACAATTGGAATTTTTCGAGTTCCCTTAATCCTAAAATTGCATGCACTAACATTTGGTGACTTCCGTGCACATTGGGAACTTCGATCACAATTTGGTAAATGATTTCATCCCCTCGGTGTCATCTTGAGGTCTATGTCATTATTAG
This sequence comes from Micromys minutus, assembly GCF_963924665.1. Lineage (NCBI taxonomy): Eukaryota > Metazoa > Chordata > Mammalia > Rodentia > Muridae > Micromys > Micromys minutus. The sequence continues at coordinate 12,440,753 of NC_137971.1, forward strand.
AGAATGGGATAAAGATAAAGAGGGATGATCCAAGTCTCCAACTGCCTGGGTTTGGTACCCAGTCCCATCATCAACCAGCTGTGGGAGCTTTTCTGTGTTTTCGTACTTCTATAAAATGAAGGCAATAATCACATCTACCTGGGTTGTAAATATCACGTTAATTAATGGACATAAAGTAATTTTAATGGTGGCTTGCACACGGGGCATGGCTGTAAGATGTTGCCTGTTTTTGATTTCCACTTATGCTCTCTGTTTTATAGAGAAGGGGAAAGTCCAGGGTGGTATTATGTATTAAAAGACCTGCTTGAGTGAGCACAAACATACAGCTGGTCAGAGACAGAGCCAAGGTCCAGCCCAGGCCTTCTGGCTTGAAAGATAACAGTAACTGTCACTGTCTGGTGGAACTTCTGTCAATGATGAAAATGCCCCAGATCTCTGCTACCTAGCAGGGAAGGTACCAGACACCAGACAACTGACCAGGTATATGAAAAGTAGCCAATGCGCTGAGGAAGACAAGTTCCAAATTTACTCATTTATAATGAATAGAATTCAATTCAGAAATACATGTGGTCAGCGGTCAGTGTACTGACCACACATCCACTCTTTCACATTTTTCTGATTCTTCCACCCCAAGCCCAGTGCCTAATTCAGGGTGGGTACATTCTGATGCTCTCTAAAATGGGAACCCTCTTCTCTTCTGTCTGATCTTACTGCCTTCACAAGTCTGAGCTCTGTAAAGACTTGTTTTTCTTAAATGAACCCATATGTGTTTATAGAAAGGATTATTACATAAAAGTCTATCCACTCCAGCTAGACTGAGCAGTGACCTCATGTACAACATGAGGAAAAACACAGAGTGACCCTCCCCCAATTTGCTGTCCTTATATGAACATACAAAATGATGAGCAGGCTAGGGACAAAGGTTAATCACATCATCTGGGTGGCATCTACCATACATCTTAGTATCTAGTGAAACATTCGGAGCATACAGACATCTAATTTTGCTTTTTGGCAGCCACACACTTCCATGTGTCCAGGGAAATTTCAAGATCCTTTTTAAAACACTGGATTTTCAGATTTGAAGAATTAAGATGTCTGCTATGGACTTGGACGATCTGGGAGTCTTAATCCAGTCATTTTTAGCTCTGCTAACGTGGGTCACTTAGATACTTTAAAAGCCTAGTATTTTTGCCCTACCCTTCAGAATGATGCAACTCTACCCACAAAGGATTTTTGTGCCTAAAGGGCTCATGCAGTATAATGTCTCTTTTGTATGTGTTCCCAAAAGAGTTCTACAGCTGCCTTTCAGTTTATCCCGACAGTAACAATCTGCTAACTAGTCTGTCATTAGCATGATCTACCTGCCAGTGTTATGTAGTAAGTTTGTTGTTTGTAATAAGGTTTCTATTGATATGATAAAATACAACCAGGGATCACTGAAGAAAATCAATGTAGAAGCACAAGGCAGGAGCTGAAGTAGAGGCCACAGAGGAATGCTGCTTACTGGCTTGCTCCTTGCAGCTTTCTCATTTTGCTCTTTGATACAGCCCAGGACCATCATCTCAAGGATAACACTATCCACAGTGGGCTAGGCGCTTCTGCATTAACTAGCAATCAGAAAATGCTCCATAGACTTGGCTCTAGGCCACTGTGAAAAGGGGACTTTCCCACTTGAGTTTCTCTCTTCTCGGATGATCAAGATTGTGTCGAGCTCACAAAAGCCTCAGCAGCACAAGGTTTTAAAAATACTCTGTTGGAGAAATGGCAAGCACAGAGTTCGAAATGACCCCTATTTTCTATAAATATTTCAACTAGATAGTCTTATCCAAAAGGGCATTATATAATCCCCATCATCATAAAAACAAGAGTAAATGAGTATTTGCAAGCAGAACAGAAGGAAATGCCAGGGCAATGCAACCCCTGCCTTCTGGGAACACTTGAAAGGATCACCACAGTCTGTTCTTAGAATTACCAAGGCAAGGACATTTCTCAGACCTTTCCCTGTGGTGGCTTCTTGTCCAAATTCTACTATTTTCCTCCCTGGGCTTCAGAACATTATTCTCTCTTGTTTTGCTCCCTGTTTCCAGGAATCCCTTATTCTTGATCTTTTTTGGTCTCCAGTCTCTGCCCTGAATATCTCCTGAGTGTGGTATGGAATATCATCTTCTGACATGCACGGAAGTAGCCTACATTCTGATAACACTGTCTCTATGGTCAGAATTAAAAGAAAGTGCCTTATGTGATCAGTTTCAAGTTAATAGAAGACAAATACACAAAAAAATAGCGCCATCTAAATGGGCCTTTAATTCTCAACAAACATTTTAAAATGAGACATATAAAAATTTAAAGTAGTTTTAGGCTTTAGAAGTAAATTTCTGTATGTCAGTGTCAAACCGAGAACCCAAAAATTAGTTGGTTTATATGCAGTGAATCAGGAATTGTTGGTTTTTTAAAAATCAAATACGGACTTTGAGATTTGAGGATGGGTAAGTTCTAAATGTTTTTATAATGGTATCCTTTCTTTGTAAAAAAAAAAAAAAAATACAGCAACAAATACATTTCACACCTGGAGTTCCAAATGTTAACAGATCTATAAAATGGTGTCTTGAAATATGTTGACCACTGGGTGGGCACAGCATAATAAATTATCTTCTGATCACAGCCATGAATTACATTTGTGGTTAGGATGGGTATAGTTACCCAAAGGAAAACGACAGGTTAACTATCATTGTAGATATGCGATCTAAATCCATAGAACACTATGATTAGTGCAGGAATCCCTAGCAGACACACCCCCAAAAATGTTCACTTTCTCAGTACTGCTCAATATTCATGCAGAAGCAAAACCACCTGTGAGGAATATTTTATAATCCTCAATACTCTGAAATAAAGTAGACAGGGTGTGAAGATGAGCTAATACTTGATAAAAACTGCATAATCAGTCTCTCTGTCTCTGCCTCTCTCTCTCTCCCTCCTTCCCTTCTTCCCCCTCTCTCTGTCTCTGTCTCCCTCCCTCCTTCTCTCTCTCTGTCTCCCTCCTTTTCTGCCCCCACACACATCCACCAGTAGATTTAGAATCAGTGAACAGAAAGTAAGACATTAGTTAGAAAAGCATTTAAAATGATCCTTCCACACCTTAGACATTTAATTGCCTCTCACTCGCTTTCTTTTCTTGTATATCTTACGTATTGTGAACAATATGGTTAACAAAATTCTGTCCCCCTGTCTCTGTTAGTTTTGGCAATTGCATTATATTCTCTTGTGCTCTGTTCGTTCACGTCTCTATTCCCAGGGGAGTATGTGAACTAATCTGAGCCTGGAAGGACTGTGGTATCCTAGCACCACCCTGCATGGCTAACACTGCAAACAACCACACAGAATTAAATGAGATGGAACGGTGGTCAATCGGGGGCCAAGCAACACTCAGATAGTTACACAGAAAAGTAGCTCATGTTCCTAGTATGTGCTGCCACATGGAACCCTCTTACGGGAGATGAGCACTTTGAAATCCTCAGTCTAGCTGTGAGTGGGTGAAGTTTGACTGTAACTCTGAGTTTAGGAAATGCAGCCTATTTTCAGACAATATGTTTGAACTGACAGCAGTGTGGAACTGTAACATGCACATTTGGCACGGGGTTACAGAGCACGGTTTAGTGAGGAATTCTGTGGAGAAATAGCTGGTTATCCTAAAAAGAATACATAACTTTTGGAAGTACTTTCACTAAAAGGATTTATGAGAAGAGAACAATATTTTCATTTATATTACTTCAAGGTGGGATTTCCTGTGACACTGCCTGGACTGAAATGCCATACATAATTAAAGATGACTTTGAACTTCTAAACCAAGACCATCCTAACTCCAATAGGCTGGGATTACAGACATGTACTATCAAACCCCATTTATACAATGTGGGTGACTGAACTTTGACCACACACATGTACACTATCAACCGAGATACTTGTCTAGCCCAGAATAAAATCTGAACAAGGTAGTAAATGAAAAGAAACTATTTCCAATACACATAAGGTTAGAGAGGGATTGTATTTGAATATTATTAGGCCTTTGGCTGACAACAAGAATTCTCTAAAATCACAGCTTCCTGCTTACTGAGGAAAAGAAGGAGCTACCTTAAACTGGAAGCCCAGAAACAAGAGCTAGGGTGCAGCTGATCAGATATGATATCTAAAGACTGTGGAGTTCTATTACAGATATCCGCTGCTCATCGAGTATGAGTTAATTAAGAAAAGAAAATATTGAGAACAAATTAAACCCAGGAGTGGCAACACAAAACATCTCTCAACAAGAGTATATAAAAAGCATCCTCATTCCTAGAAACATTAGTGACTACAGGAGTTTCTTGAATAAATAATAATTTACATTTTCCTCTTCTCCTTGCTAGTTTTAGAGCAGCCTAAATGCAGGTATAACGAGAAGAAACCCAAAAGAACTCCATGGAGGGTCCCTAGAAGTATTGATATGCTAACAGTGTCATAGCTCATACACTCTCATCCCCCCCCCCAAATCTGTTTATCATCCCACAGTAAAGAGAAGGAATTTGATAATCTGAGTGTTGCTGTCTTCAGCTCTGTAATTAGAGAACATGGGCCCTGATGAATTGCAAATGGAGCCAGAAACCTAGCTTGTGACTTAATAAGCAAGATGAGCCAGTCACAGACGTCCACACTCCATATTAATCAAAGACTGATGATGCCCCACTGGGAAGCTGTCCTCCGTGATGTATGGTCCTATTAACCAACTATTACCCGGGTTGCCTCCTCTACCTGAGACCCCTGGATTCTCTAGTTCTGAGTTTAGACAACCAGGCGTTAAGAAAAGAAAAGAGTTCGCAACAACTTCGCAGATGACTTTAGTCAAAGGGAAGTACGCGTCCCAGTTTTAGAAAGGTCAAGAAGAAAATGATGAGATGCAGGGTAAGTACCCAGGAGGAGAAAGCAACCTCAACTGGCGCGGTCAGTAAGGATGCCAGACACAGAAATTGCTCTCTGCCCATCTGCAGAACTGGACTACTCTAGTGAGCTGGCCAAACAAAATGGATCTTATACACCTATGTACCTCCTCCCTTCTGGTTGAGCAGCATACCTGGAAGCTTTCTGCAATTTATCTATTGCACAGAAAAAAAAGTGATCTAGATTTGAACAAGGCATGCTGGTACACATCTACAATCCCTGAACCCTAGAGGTGGGTAGAGGCAGGAGGTTCAGAATTTGGAAATGGTCCTTGGCTATGTAATGATGAGACAGAGGGGTGGGGAGGAATAAAATTATTTCATAGATCAAACCACCTGCCCCTGTGTAACATAGGTGAGAAAAATAGAACCAAGAAATTAGTCCTTCTAAATCTTTCTAAGGATTCTCTTTATATAGCCCAGGCTGACCTCGAATTTGTGATTCTCCTGCCTCTGGACCTTCCAAACCCAAGCCCACTTCTATTTCTAAACCCTAACATTGCCTCTTTATAATTCACTTGAGGATTATCCATGAATGATCTTATATTCAACTGAGGCCTGACCTATAACCTAGATATTTATTGGGCACCTAATAAATACAGGTTTCTTCCTCTACTGAAATCATTTTGGCCTTTTACAGTGGCCAATGTCCTACTCCCATTATGAATAATCTGTAAAGATCATTCCCAGCTGGTGACCTCGGAGAATGACTGGATCCCATTATTCCTAAGACAGTGTGGTTGGTGGGTCATCAGCTTTGTTCTCATGCTCAGCATACTTTCCTAATTCATCCTGAAAGCCACATAAAATGTGCTGGACTGTCACCAGGCCTTCTGTAGAGTTTCTCTGCTCTGTGGTTGCTTTGCTAAAAGCACTGGCTCAATGGAGAAACTCACCATGTTAGATACACAAGAAACAGACACTGACAAATAGGAGATTAATAAGTGTGAAAGTACCTGTCTCGGGTTTTTAAGCAAGGAGAGGGAATTCCAAGGAATACTCTCAAAAAAAACCAAAGCCACAACATCCATCCTCTTGACCTGAGGAAGATAACTTTCTCTTTACCAAATGACTGGAAACATCTCAGTGCCTATAGCAACCAGGTTTCAGACCTAAGCTACTGCCCGAACTAGGTGCTATTTCCCATTTGGGTCCAGATTACAGGTGACAGGTCAAGTCTCAGGCCAAGAGAAACATTCATACAAGATTCTCAAACAAATTAGGGGTTTACATGGAAATGAAAGACAAAAGCAAAGGCCTCTTTAGATGATCAACGACCAGCTCATGGGATAGTCAGATAATCACGGGAAGTAAGTTACAAACTCAGATAGACTTTGGTGCTTTAGTATAGACTTCCTCGCCTTCCTTAGGACCATGCTAACTGAAATATTTAAGATGATGTAATACAAACTATCTTTTGTCATCAATATGCATTGATCTGTATTAAATTATTACATAGTACCACTTTAAATTTTTTTTAGTTAAAATACAGTCAATTCTAAGAGTAAAAAAAGAAAATGTCTACCTCAGTGTATATATACGAATGCACAATCTCCCTAAGCAGTACCCAGACATCTCACTGTACAGTATCAGAATAACTGTCTGTTGTTCTCTACTGCTCTTGGGACTTAGCTAGTCTTTTCACTACCTTATCAAGCTTATTCAGGTTACTCGAAGTGGTGAGAACAAGGTTCATCTCAAAAAAAAATGGTAGTGGCGGGGGGCGGGGGGAAGGGATGCTGGGGAGACAACTCAGTGGGTAAGAACACTTACTATGCAAGCATGACGATCTCAGTTCCCAGAACCCACACCAAAATCTGAGCATGGCTTGCTATGGCAGTTTTAAGGAAGGAGGAGAGACAGGCAGATAAATCAGGATCTCTCTGGTTTGTTAGTCTAGCATAAAGTGGTAAGCTCCTGGTTCGGCCAGAGGTCCTGTATCAGTGCAACAAGGCAGGGATAATAGGAAAGATGCCCAATATCTTCTTGCTGTTTTCATGTGTGCAGGGATTACTTCAAACACTTTAAAACTCACAAGTTCGCAACACACACACACACACACACACACACACAGTCTTCTCAATTTCCACATTCCCAACCTGGATCTCCCTTCACCACATTCTTGAAGAACTTATTTTTATTACTTCTGTTAGATATGAGTAAAGGAGTTTGTATATTCTGACTAGCTGAATTCATACTTCAGTAATATAAGGGTTTTTGTTTTGTCTGTGATTTTGTCTTGTCTTTCAAAATACCTTAAATATCTTGAACCAACAACCAGGAAGCATACACTAGCTGATATGAGGCCCCCAACATATACACAGCAGAGGACTGCCAGGTCTTGACTCAGTGAAAAAAGATGCACCTAGCTCTCAGGAAACTTGAGGCCCCAGGGAGTGGGGAAGTCTGGTGGGTTGGTGGATGGGGGTGGGGATATCCTCTTGAAGAAAGGAGTTGGGGAGGAGGTATGAGATGTGGGACAGTCAGAGGGTGGACCAGGAGGGGGATAAAAACTGGAGTGTAAAAAAAAGTGATTAAAGAGTAAAAAAGTTAGTTCACTCTCTAAAAATAAGCCTACAGGTTTCTCAAAGATCCAGAAGTACCACGTGACCCAGCTATACAAATCTTGGTAAAAGACCTGAAGATCTTTGCAGCCTGTTCTAGATTTACTTTTCATATCCATGTTTATCAATGCTCTGTTCATAATAGCTAGAAAATAAAATCAGGATGATAGCTTCCAGGAAGTTCATGACGTCATTGTTTCTAATAGCTAAGGAGTACTCCTCAGGAAGATGGCTTCAAGGGAACAGCATCTGTTAGACACAAGGATGATGTGCATCGGAACTCCCAGAGACTGCAACAGCATAGCCACATTCTACCCAAATTTTCCACACAGACAAGCAGAACTGGAAAGTCTCATCCCCAACTAAGACACTGTATCCAATTGATACCTGCTGTGGGAGGAAAGAATCAGTTCTCTCCAGTGCTGTGACATTGACTATATAAACCACACCCTCAGGCAACCCTGATGCTCAGGAATGGCTTACTAACATTAAAAGGATTCTGTTTGTGTGTGGGGGGGGTGTGGGGGTGTGTGGGAGCTGTTGTTACAGTTTGGAGTTCTTGTCTTTTGTGGTGTTAAAACTTTGAATCATTTGGGGAGGCGGGAAGAATTGGGGGAAGGGAAAAATACAAAAACACAAATCGTATATATATAAATATATTATTTATTAATTATAATTTATAATTTATAATTTTATTATTAAAAATAATTATAAATATATTTTATAATTAAAAATAATAATAAAATGTAAAAGAAATAAAATATAAAATGTACATGTTTAAACAGAACTACACTGTATGACTGAGTTACATTTAACTCCAGGGAACTTGAGAAATTAGATCAAAATTGTAGTCCAGGGCATAGGATGCCTCTCTATGAGTTAATGGCCAGGGAGGCCCCAGAAGTACCCCCAAAACAAAGTACGCTGTTGCCCCTTGTAAGATTCTACTTTTTTGGCTCTCACACAATTCTGCTATAGCATGTAAAGAAACTAGTCACAAACCAAGTAGAAACCTGCATCCTTTCTGACTGGCATTCATAATGCCCAAAGGTGCTCTTCAGCCTGATGGACAATAAAGGCATCAGTGGTCCTACACATTGCTGGGCCCTGTGTGTTATACCAGCCTGTTCCTGATGTAATGATAGCACAGTGGATGGAAGGGAATTGACTGCTTTCTGATTAGATTCAAGGCCTGCTGCAAAGGAGGAAAATTTTGTGCTGAAAAGTTCATGATTGGGAAAGTCCTAGGCCCCAAGGTAAAACACAGAATTGTTAATTTGCTGAAGGGTCACAATGTCAATTGTCTCCTAAATATTTTTGCTTAGGCCTATGGGCCTGGTCTACTCACAGCACTGGCCAGAGAAGATTTGTTTTGCAGGGGACAGCAATCTATGGGGAGACACATCACAGGTTAAATGCTAAGAAGAGAGTCAGTGTTCACCTCTGAGCGGGACACTATTAACATCACCCCATGGCTCAGACAGTAGTACAGAACGTAAGAGCTACAAAATGCTGCTCTCTGGCCATAGTATGGCTAATGGAACTGAGAGTTCACGTCAGCTGTGTTCACCTGCAAAAGGCCAAGCCAGCCAAAATCCTGGCGGAGATGGATGAAGTGATCTCAGGCAACACCCCTTATTCTTTTATGGGGATATGTCCATATAGGTTTCTAGTGCTCCAGTGGGTGACCCCATAACTATGTATTTAAAAGCAATACGACCTGAACTTAGTAGGCTAAAAAACGAAAGGATACGCATGTATATATGAAATTCTCAGAATTAAAGAAAAGGGAAAAATGTAAGTTATCAAATTTATTAGGTGTCTGGGAATAAGACTTCTAGGAGCTATAAGCTGAAAAGTATAAAATATTACTGAGTTAAAATGAAAGAAGCCAAGACAAATAGGAAGATAAACTGTGTTCATGGATCAGAAAACTCAATATGTTTTAAATAGCAATTCTTCTCAAATGGGTCTATATATCCAATCCCCAATAAAAATTCCAGAAGGAATCTTGGCAGGAAAAGAAAATGACAAATTAATTCTCAAATTTAAATGAAAATGCAAAGTATAGCCACGGCCAAGAAATCAAGATGATGTGGCACTGGTATCAAGAGGAACAGGCAGATTGATGTATGGCATGGAGTAAGAATAGGTCTGCAAATAAATGGTCAATTGATTTTTTACCAAAGTATAGAATCAATTTGATGGAGAAAGAATAGTCTTTCCAACAAATGGCACCGGGAACAGTTTAAATCCATAGGCAGTAATAACAGCTACAATAATAATAAGCAACTGTGACCCAGACTTCATAAAAATTTTGGTTCAAATAATTCATGCATCTAGGCATAAATGATATAACTATTTAATAAAAGCATAAAGATTGTGTTATTCTCAATTAGATAAGTATGTTTAGATATAACATCAAAATTAGGATCTAGGGGGCTGGAAAATGGTTCAGTGGTTAAGAGTACTGACTGTTCTTCCAGAGATCATGAGTTCAGTTCCCAGCAACAACATGGGAACCATCTGTAATGGGATTTGATACCTTCTTCTGGTGTGTCTGAGACAGCTAAGGGGTACTCGCTCACATACATAAAATAAATAAATAAATCTTTTAAAATAGGATCTAAATATGTAATAACTGACAAATCTGATTTCATCAAAATTATGAATTTCTCTTCACTAGCAGGTACTCTTAACAGAATAACCTGTTGAGTTATCATATGAGAGAAAAAATATTTTAAATTATAAATTTTGTAAAGGGATTTTTATCCAGATATAGCAAGACTTTCAATATTTGGTGAGAAAACAAAGAACCCAACTTTTAAGTGAGAAAGCTTCCAACATCTCTAAATAGAAAGAAAAAGCATAAAAGCATCTACTATCTGGAATTACAAAGAGAATAAAAATGAAAACTTTAGTGAGAGACTTGGGCTCATCAATGAGGGAGAAAAAGACAATAGATACTCATGTTTCGATATTGGAATCTATAACAGACACCAAGCATGTACACTGCTGGTCGAGGTGAAGCATTGTACAGCCTTACAATTAATAACTGCTTTAAAATGGAAAATTCCTTCTCCTTCCCTTGTGCCTTGGGCTACTTGTCACCCAACCCTACCTTCCTTGGAAGTAAGGTGGGGCAGAGTCAACCCCACAGGCTCCAAGAACAGATGAGAAACAGCAGCAACAAGCCTGTCTGAGCACTGATGTAAGCCCCTTTAATATCCTGCACCCGTGCCCCACTGGTCCCTCTTCTAAACAACAGTTCCAGATTGGCTGGCATTGTCTATACCAGCAATCCTTGTCTCTCAGGAAGTCCTCAATTAGGTCCTCCTGCAGGTGATGCTTTTGTGGATACAGGCCCCAGCATTTAGACAGACGTATCCCTGCTGTTCCTACTACAATCTCCCATAAGTATATGATCCAGTCAGCCCATCCCTAGATCTATGCCTAAGAAAAATAAAAACATATGCCCATAAAATGTGTATATTGATAGGGTAGTCATTTTATTCTTATGAATTAATCTTGGATTCAGTCCAAATACCTTTTTGCAGAGAAACAGATAAAGCTTTAATATAGCCATAAATTGTAATACTGTAAAAAATCAAGTCTTGATATACACAACACTTACACCAAAAATAATTATGAGCAAATGAAGCATTGCAGATAAGACTCCACTTTAACAAAAATCTAGTGGTGGAGTGGGATACATTAGTCTCTATTAACAGGAAGCAATCTCTTCTTGTGAATGTGTCTGGAGATGTTGGTAGAAGGAGAGAGTTACAAAGGAGGGTGTAAAGACTTTCATTGGTAAAGGTTTTATGGTCAACCTTGACTACCATGAGACTTCCTGGGGGTACTCATGTAGAATATATGATATTTACACAAATTTGTACAGTCATTTGGTGGCAATGATACCTCACTAAAGTTAATTAACTAACTCTTAAGGTGACTAATAAACCAATCTGAGTTTTAAGTGAAGTTTATGAGCATCAAATATTATTTAGCTCCAAGAGAGACTTTAACTCTGCAACACAATAGTTAGATCAAACATTCTTTCCTTCATTTTAAATAAAGTGTTTGTTTTATGTGTATGAGTGATCTATCTGTATGTATACCTGCATGCCAGAAGAGAACATCAGATGTCCGTATAAATGGTTGTGAGCCACCATGTGGTTGCTGGAAATCGAACTCAAGACCTCTGGAAGAACAAACAGGACTCTTAACTACTGAGCCATCTCTCCAACACACAGGTATAAATTTTTCTCAGCACACTTCAGTAAGTGTTTAATTAGAGGTAATGGAAGAGAAAAGTTATTAGGAAGCTGGTAATGTAGACCTGTCTAGAAATAATTCTTTGGAGGTGAGTCCAATCTTCATTGTCAGGATATTAGGATATCGGTCTAGTAGCAAACACCAAATATGAATCAGAAGCTGAAGTCCAATCTACTGGGAAGTCACCATACATGAACCAGAAAGGGAAATTCAAGCCAGAAGAAACCACAAGGCTTGCCAACTGGCCTGAGCACAGAAGTGCAAGAAGAAGATGCAGGAACCTCATGAGACCTTTTTTTGGCAAGTTTTTCTCTACGGCATCACCGCAATGGAAGCTCAGCAATGCAGTGGAAAACAAATTGGTGTGTGTGTGTGTGTGTGTGTGTGTGTGTGTGTGTGTGTGTGTGTGTGTGTGCATTTAGCAAAGAATAGCAAGGTATAACAAACCAAACCAATGCTCCAGCTCCCATTGTTTGTGGGGTCGTATTTTTATTTCTTCATCCTTTCAGGGATCTACTATTGCAAAACATCCTCTCACCTGTGTCTGCTTCAGCAAAACATTCTTTCACATGTCTGTGAAAAACATCCTTTTACCTGTGTGCCCCAGGAAAACATCAATTGACATAATTGACTTTCCAAATTTCTCTTCACCAGCACCAACATTCTTTCTTTTAATTGGTTTATTTAGAGAAAGAGCAAAAGGAAGCTGACTTAGAAGAGTTGGTTCTTGCCTGTCACCTTGTTGAAGTAGGGTCTGTAACCTTCTAGCTGATTGTCTTCTGTCTGTCTGTCTGTCTCTCTCTCTCTCTCTCTCTCTCTCTCTCTCTCTCTCTCTCTCTCTCTAGATCAACCCTACCACAATGGGTTTGGATATTATACCAGGTTCACGAAGCTTTACCTACTGAGTCAACTTTCCAGACCTTTATTAATGTTCTGGAAGATCAATCAGCCCTTGTCCTCAACATATACTTGCATAACAATCTAGTTTCTTTTTATAGCATTTCTTACAATTGACATCAGCTGTTTACCTGATCAATGTTTCTCCATGACAACAGAGATGGTATCAGTGCCCATTAATGGACATCTAGCTAATTCCTGGATATGGTAAGTGCCCATAAGCATTTGTTCAATGTCTTAAGCTTGACTTGGTTGATGGATGACATACGATTTTTTCCCATTTTAGAATTTTTTTCTTTTCCATTGCTGTTGTTTCGGCTAAAGACAGAGCCCAGGGCCTCACACAGAGCTAAGCACATATCTGATCACCAAGTTATAATCTCAAGCAAGGATAAGTTTTTGATCTTCTCAATGATGTGCATCAAGCAAGACAGGGCCACTGGTCTCTATACTTCTTTATATGTTGTTTTCCTAGTTATTTTACCAAGGAAGAACTCATTTTGAGACAAAAGAAAATGTTAGACTCAGACAACAAGAAATAAGTGCTCTGAAGAGGAAAGGGAAAAAAAAAAACAGAATCGTGGCAGAGAGGTAATTTCCAGTTACTTCTAATGACTCAGCTGTGATGTTTATAATAGAGAAAAATAATCTTGGCTTTTCTTTTTTTTTAACCTGGGTATTAAATTGTCATTTTCAGTATCTAAAAAGGATACATGATTATAAAGACCCAAGGGCAAGCAGAGACCATGGGGAGTAACACTGCTGATTCAGAGTGCTCGCTGAAAGGACTGAACCTTCTGGTCAGATTTCCAGAGACCACCCACGCTGAGGGAGACTCTCAAGAGTGGACTCTCAGCATCTTAATTATGAGAACAGTCAAGTCCAATATTAGTCCACCAGTGTCTGAAGATAGAAGTTAATATATCTCCTATCCCTCATCCTCTCCCTAGCCGCCTATTACAAAGCTTCTGGATTACAACCCCTGTGCCACTACTGGGCACTTCAAATTAAAAAGCCTCCATTTTAAAAAAGCCTGCTTCAATAACTTACTCAGACAGCAACTGCTGGCTGCTGCCTCCTCAGGGCACTCAGAGCAGCCTAAGGAGGCCCTGGATAAAAAGTCTGAGAAGCAACTAAAGAAGAACTAGAAACAAAAGCAGGATTATCCCTTGCATGGTACCTCTGGGCAAAAGTGTCCCTCCAGGGGGGCTCACCTCCAGTACTCAGTGTTTCTGGGAAATGTGATTCTCCTTTGTCTGGAAGAGAATGTACCGGGGTACAGCCCTCAGCCTTAGGCAGTCAGAACACAAGATCAAGGGCTCAAGAGCGTCCTTTAAGGTCTTGTGTTGATCATGCATGGGTAGCCTATACCTCCTCTCCTGTGACTTTCGGTGATCACTAAATTGGGTTCTATTTTAAAATCGCCCTGAAATGAGTTCCCTTGCTTTTCAATTATTACCTATATCTCTCACCCAACAGCCATCTAAGATCTTTAGGTATCCTAAATATTAAGACAACTGTAGTTCCCCCGACATAGGTTTTCTCAATGTGCAGTATAAAACCATGGTAGTCAGCTCTTGAGCTGATGTGATAAATGTGCCTGAAAGAACAAAGAGGATGTTTCCCTTTGAACCATGTATTCAGCTCAGGGTCTCCAGCTCCATCAAGTCTGAACCTGTGGTTAGGATGAACAATCACGGTAAAAGGCTGTGGTGGAACACAGCTGCTGGCCCTGTGTCAGGGAGCAAGCAGGAACAGGGAGAGGGGAGGGACAATTTCTGTCTCTCCAGGGCATTGAGAAAAGCCTCCCCTTCTTTTATTGAATATTATTAAAATTTACATTTCAAATGTTATCCCCTTTCCTGGATTCTCATCCAGAAACCCCCCATCCCATTCCCACTTCCCCTGCTTCTATGAGGGTGCTCTCCTCCCACCTCCCCACCCTGGCATTCCCCCACACTGGGGCATCAGTCTTCACAGGACCGAGGCCTCTCCTCTCACTGATGCCTGACAAGGCCATCTTCTGCTACATAAGTGGCTAGAGTCATAGCTTACTCCTTGTGTACTCTTTGGTTGGTGATTTAGTCCCTGGGAGCTCTGGGGGTTCTGGTTGATTGATATTGTTGTTCTTCCTACTTGGGGATTTATCCCATATACAGTCACCAAACCCAGATAATATTGCAGATGCCAAGAAGTGCTTACTGACAGGAGCATGATATAGCTGTCTCCTGAGAGGCCCTGCCAAAGCCTGATAAATACAGAGGCGGATGCTCGCAGCCAACCATTGGACTGAGGACAGGGTCCCAATGGAGCAGTTAGAGAAAGGACTGAAGGAGCCGAAAAGGTTTGAAACCCATAGGAAGGAAGCTCTTCTTAACAGCTTGAGTTTTGTTTAGGAAAAATTCCACTGGAAAAGTTTGTCTAGGCAAACTTCTTCCAGAAACTCACTTTGCTTTGAGGGTTTTGTTATTTGTTTGCTTGCTTGCTTAGTGTGTGTGTGTGTGTGTGTGTGTGTGTGTGTGTGTGTGTTGCACATATTTATTCGGGTATGTGCATATTCAGGTATATAATCACTATATGTGGAATTTATGAATTTTAGTTGTACTGTCCACTTTGGTGGTGGTGGTTGTTGCTGTTGTTGAGATTACGTCTCCCAATGAAACTGGAGTTACCTGATTGGCTAATCTGGCTGTTAATGAGCTCCAGGTACCTATCTGCCTCTCCTCATTTTTCCAGAAGCTCAGTTAACCGATGATTGCTTCTGTGTCCAGCCTTCTCCCAGCGCTGGGGATCTGAGGTCAGGCTCTCATATTCACTCCACAAGTACCTTAACAACCGAGCCATCTCTCCCCCGCTGATTTGAATTTTGAAAATCTAAACAGAACCGTGTAGCTGAAGGGAGCAGAACAATTCTCTGTGAGAAGCACACGCCAACTGTTTTTAGTGTAAAGCTGGGGGAAGTACTCCCTGGTGCCTGGGTAGTTAGGTAAAGGAAGGAGATCTTGCAAACTTCAATGACAGCAGTCTGCATTATTAACCGAAGGGTTCTGCTGCGTCTTTCAGAGCTAAGGGAAAGCCAGTGATGCATTTTCCAATGACCTGAAACACAATCAGGTCAACTAAACATTTTCCGGCACCTTCTGACACACCCGAGGATCTGATGTCATTTTCAATTGCAAAAGAAGAACAAAAATAAAAAACGCCAAGAGCAAACAACATGTGGTTTTTATAAGAAAATTTCCCATCTCGGTCATCCTTGCATTCTATTCCTTCTCCAGTGGCCTTCGGGGGCCTGGCTAACACCTTTTTTTTTCTTGTGCTTCACATGACCGTCAGTAGCCCAGGTATCATGCACCAAGCTCTGTCGGACAGGACTGTTCCCTGGGATTAATAATCCCCTCTCACTACTGGAACAGGCTGTGCACAGGACAGCCTTAGCAGCCAAAGGCTCTGGGTAAAGTGCTCGGGAAAAGAGAAATACAAACACTGGCTGTCAAAATTGGTGGAGGCTCTCAGGATTAAAAATACTAAAGGGCTACAAGCAGGGCATGAATCCTGTCGGCTAAAATTGGATTTCTCACGGACACCAGTGACAGGGATAAGTGTTTCATTCTTGTTAATGAGGGGCCGGAATAATCCATAACTACACTGCCACTGCTGATATGTGAATTACACGGAGAATTAAAACCAAAGGGAGATCATTTTGTACCTTATGACCCCGGTGCTGTCGTTACTACAATAGACCCTCCTGCTCCCTGTGTTGAAAACCCAGCCTCGACTGCCTTCGTCTGTCACCCTAGTTCAACAGTTCTGAGGAGTCCCCATTTGTAGCATCTTCCTGGCCTAAAGCCAGTTCCTCCTTTCCTCCCACCTCCACCACATTTTGCTCAGGCAGAACATCAATGTGCTCTGTCATACATCTCTATTGCTCTTTGGTGTAGACAATATATATATTGGATGGAATTTTTCTCCACCTACTACTTCCTGCCTTGATTAAAAAAGAACTACAGAATGAGAAATATTCCACTGTTATTTTTCTTCTTCCTTTCATCTCCTACTCCACTGCTGAGCCCGTGTCCTCTGTTCCTGGCTATGAATGAAATACTTCCAGACTTTTCCCATCAATTCTCACGAGGACAATATGCAGGCTTGTACTCTGGAGTAGAAAGTCAGTGCTCTATAATTTAATTTTCTTCTCTCACATTAAACCTGCCATTCTTCACATAATCCACGTGATAGATGCGGAGCCAGACTTCATCTTCCTGACATTAATACATGTCAGTACTTCAAATGCAAACACAATCGCGACATTCGACTTTACGAAATTGCCAAGAGCACAAACTCCTCTTAATTAAGACGCACAGAAGTTGCTTTTGTTATGTTTAATGAATGATACATTACGGCCGTAGTACAAATACGTCACGATGCTCCCAATTAAGACTCACTTCACTTAGGCCAATTGACAACACTGGTGTTGCACACTTCATTCAGCTTGTGAATTTGAAACAAACCGGTTAGTGGGAAGAGTGCTTCTTTCCTAATGAGTTTGGTAATCAAGGCATCTATTTTAATTTCAAATTGGATAGATTGGGGGAAATTGCTAGACTAAATGACTGGTACTAATTAGAATTATAAAAATATTCATCATGCCAGTGAATGAACACGGGGGTCTGATTTTCCCATATTTGCATATTGCTTGAGTTTTGGGGGGAAAAATCTTGACAAATTGTCTTCTCTTTAGCAAATTGAACAAACACTATATCTGTTTTAGCCCTTCTTTTCATTTAGAGCATAGTACATATTCATGATTTGTAAATGAAGTTAAATGATTTCAACTTCTGTCCTCATTACCATATTAAAGATCTTGTCTCCAAAAGCTTCCTTACAAAACTTCAAATCACAGCATTATCTCTTTAAATGGCAAATAATTTACCTTAATCAATATATTAACCTGCAGATTGGAACAAGTCAATGAAAGCAAATCTAAGTGGACACCCATTCCTCACTTCACCAACTCCACAGCTCCCTCGTTGACATTTCTACCCTGGCAACAACTCTGTCCCGTATCTGAAAAGTGCTTTAACAGATTCCTTTGTTTTTACAAGTTTTATTCAGACAACCACCTGCCAATAAGAAATGTGACAGAAGGATCTTTGATTTCATTGAAGACTTAGCTATAGCTGGCTTTGGTGCGCCTTGACTAAAGGTATCCACTGCACATGGGTCTCATGTAAACTGACCCATGCTGAAGAACTGGAAGGCCACCGGAAGGCTGGCAGCCTGTCAGGGAGGAGAAAGTGATGGTGGACATGCCACAGTCGGACCCAGGGAGAGGGGTGGTCATGCTCTGCATCCTTGAGAAGTCAGTATGGCTTTCATCCACCTATAATTTACAAACCATCAGTTCCGCCTTGCAGACTCCCAGGGAAATCTGGTGTGATAATGTGCATAGAAGCCAGTGCTCAATACACAGAAGGCACATGGGGATATGTCTACATCTCCATTCCCAGGATACACTGATGTCTGATTCGTGGCAGTACAACACGCGGAGGATAAGCGTTATGAAAAGAGAGACTAAGCATGGCAGCTGGGTTTCCTCTCCTTTTCTGCAACAGTATTTGTTTCGATTATGGCTGTCAAATGCTATAAGCAAGTACTAATTAAAATTTTGGATACAGATGCAGTAGTCTTCTAAAATACCATCAGAATAAATCACTTCCTTAGCATCTATCTATAGTGAATCTATTCTAATAATAATATATCTATCTAATAATATAGATATCTATTCTAAATAATGAAACCTATATTTGTGGCCGAGTTGTAAATAATATGGATGGAGCTTATATATCTAACAAGAGTGTAGTTTTTCTTGGAAGAAGAAAAATGCTTCTATAGCTTCAGAGTTCTAAGCAGACCATAGTGGGAAAACCAAGATGGAGGGGGAACAGGCAGGTCACTGCATTCTGACATCAGGGAACTCTTCCACTACACAGTGCCTCTGGGATCATTCAGAAATAATTAGTTCAACTGATGTTCCCTAAAATCAACCCTTTTCACACCTGCAGCCTTTCCCAAGCTTGCTGTTTTATTATTACCATTGATAAACTAAACCTAAAAGACTACCCAGTAGACATTTTTAATTATAAAGGTAATCTAACAAAACCATGGAAACTTTGGAAAATAAATTCTATCTGAAACTACTGCAAACAGTATTCCATCACTAATAACAGCATTAGTGTTTGGGATTATTTCCTCCCATTGTATTTCATTTTTTATTATTACAGGTTTTCTAAGAGCTACAGTCATGTTTACAATGAAATGTCACCATATATAAGACACATGTCTCCTCCAACTCACTCTCACGTCCACCTCAGAGCTTCGTGACTTTTTTAATAACACTCCACAAAGGCCGATGAGGGGGTCCAGAAGTGCATGAGTATGGGGCCATTGTTGGCATTTCATCTAGGCTCCACCCCACAGTTACCTGGCAACAGCCAGGTGTGCCTAACTCACTATAAAAGGGGCTGCTTGACCCCTCCTCACTCTCTTGTTCTTACTGTCTTACCCTCTTCCCTCTCTGTCCCTTCTCTCCCCATTCTCCTCCCCCTCTCCACATACTTTTTCCTCTCCCCCCTTCTAGCTCTCTCTCCCTTCCCCCCCACATGCCTTCCT
Source organism: Micromys minutus (assembly GCF_963924665.1). Classification (NCBI taxonomy): domain Eukaryota; kingdom Metazoa; phylum Chordata; class Mammalia; order Rodentia; family Muridae; genus Micromys; species Micromys minutus. The sequence goes on from NC_137971.1 coordinate 12,460,131, forward strand.
CTGTTTCTACTACCCTCACAACTCCCCTCCCCATTCCCAAAATAAATTCATTCTATATTATACTGTTTTGTAGCTGGTACCTTAGGATGTTTTAGGGTAAAGAGATGACTCAGCATGGGCCCTCAGATGCACCCCTTCCACCTCACCGTACCACACCTCCACCAAACATATCCCTGGTGTCTTTGTGTTTTTATAAAACTCAACTGCCACCATCTGCATCATGGGACACTTAGTACTACCTGAAGACCCAGCTATACCACTCCTGGGCATATACCCAAAACAGGCTCCAACATCTAACAAGAACACATGTTCCATCACATTCATAGTAGCCTTATTTATAATAGCCAGAAGCTAGAAAAAAACCGAGATGTCCTTCAACAGAGGAAAGTATACAGAAAGTGTGGTACATTTGCACAATGGAATACTACTCATTTATTAAAAACAATGTTATTATTCCTAGGCGAATGGATAAAACTTGAAGCTATCATCCTGAGTGAGGTAACTCAGTCACAAAAGAGCACTCATGGTATTTACTCACTGATAAGCAGATACTAGCCCAAAAAGCTTGGAATACCCAAGAAACCATCCACGGAATTTATGAAACTCAAAGAGAAGAAAGGCCAGAAAGTGGATACCTCAGTCATTCTTGGAAGGGAAAACAAAATACTCATGGGAGTAAATAATGGGGCAAATAGAGGAGCAGGGATTGGAGAAAAGATCATCCAGAGACTGTCTCACCTGGGGATCCATCCCATATACAGCCACTAAACACACACACACTATTGCTGAGGCCAAGTAGTGCTTAGTGGCAGGAACATGATATGGAAGCCTCCTCAGAGGCTCTGTCAGAGCCATACTGATACAGAGGAGGATGCTTGCAGCTAACCATCAGACTGAACACAGTGACCCCAATGAAGGAGCTCGAGTAAGAACAGAAGGTTCTGAAAGGGTCTGCAACCCCATGGGAAGAACAAAATTATTAGCCAACAAAACCCACCACAGCTCCCAGGGAATAAAACATCAACCAATGAGTTCACATGGAGAGACCCATGCAGCACAGGATAATGTTGTCTGGCATCAATGGGAAGAGAGGCCTTTGGTCCAGTGCAGGCTTGTTTTTCCATTAGCTATCGACTGATAATAGATCCTCAGAAAAGAATGGTGTATGAGAGCATCCCACCAATTCGTGATGAAAATTTGACTTCTAAGTGGGCAAAGTCACTTGCCACCAAAGCCCGATTACTAGAGTTTAATCCCAAGGGCTGACACCATGGAAAAGGAGAACCAGAACCAAGGCCTATCCTTAGTTTTAAAATCTGAAGTCCCCCTTCCTTTGTCTGCTCCATCCTCCATTCCTCTCCCTCCCATTACTTTTTGAGCTTTTTCTTCCTCCCTCCCCCTTTCCCCTTCCATTCTGTTCTCAAGTTTTGCATAGCTGTATTCAAAAAGAACTTTTAAACCATGTATTGTGATACACCTGTATATTTGATGCAGCATAGCATGTCACACAGTATATAATAAATGTGTATCCATGATACCATATAATTATTATCATTATTAATAGTTATATATTAAGCCATCAAGTGCATTTGCTACAATTTTATATGTATTCATTATGTGCATTATGACTGGTTTTGATAATTATTATTAAACATAAATCTTCATGGCAGTGTTTCATTAAATCAAAGTATAAATATATACATGTTTTACAATAGGATTATCAAGATCTTTTCCAGGAAACAGAGTTACTGCATGCCAAGTAATACTATTTGAGGTCCCAAGTCTCACCACAACTGTGCAGCACAGGGGTTAAAGAGAGCAGTGTATCTTTAAAACTGGTTTGTTCATTTCAAGTGGGCATTACTGCAAGATTCCTTAAGGACTCAATGGATCTGCTGGGCCAGGTCAATAGAAGAAAATGCTGCATTTGGTATAGTGTAATTCCCTGTATTTGTCGATGTCAGATATTTCTCATTTAACAGATCCCTTCTCTATCCCTTCCCTTCCTTGCAAACTTTTAACCTTTCCTTTGAGGAATGTGACTTTTGTCTGTCCCACCAGGAAGTCATTGGCATGACACTAGAAACTGATCTGACAGTGGCTCCCACAGAGCACATATGATAGTGAAGAAAAGACATTCCAGGAGTTATGAGACTTAAGTCTTGTTGCTTGAACAGGGACCTGGATTCATCCATGTGCTGTTTATTCAGTGAGCTCAACATATAATCCTTTTCTGCATGTAATTTATTGCTTACATGGAAACCTTCCATGCATGAAGCTTATTTTAAGAGCCAGGTGCTATCATCCCAGAATGAGTGGTTCAAATGCAGGCAGAAAGTAGAAAGTGAATAAAGACATAGCCTGGACTGGAGGGAGACGCTTGAGGACAGAGAGGGATTAGCAGAATCCCTTAGTCCAACCAGAAACTAGAAATCTAGGGTGCGGTTGTAGATAACAGAGTTAAATGAGGGTAACAGCGTGAGCTCACATATCAACACATACGTACAAGGCCAGTTTATGAAGAAGCAGGCAGAAGAATACAGAGAAGGCTAAAAACATCACCAGACTAAAAAGTATGATATACTTCCTGGTGCCCCTGCAGCTGCAACCATCTATAATGATTACAAATCAGCTATGATTAAATGACTACCATTCAGGGGAAGAAGCATTCTTATCTACCTGAGTACCGTGTAACAATCTCTCCTGAACGGAAACACTACTTTCTGGAGAAAAGCTTCAGAAAACTCAACGATTAAACAACTCCAAAGTCTGAGGAAGTCCCTAAAACAGACCAGATGCATAGTATCCCAAAATTACAGAATCAGGAAAGACTGATGAAGAGACTCAGACCAGACTGGCTGCTGGGAAGAGACTCTGACTTATTGAACGGCATGCAGGCCATACAGAGAATCAAGGGTTTAAGCCTTTGTGGGTCATTACCTATGCTAAGGCGGGCCTTTCAGTGATGCAGCCTCTGGGTTGCCCATGCGTCTGTAACAAAGTCTTTACCTGTTCTTCTGCTAATAACCACAGTGAAATTGCTGGGTCACCAAGTTGGACAGTGGCAGTATTGTGGTTAGGATCCATGATTGGTCCCTTATCTGGAACAAATAGATATTTGTTTCCATTTCCCCAGGAATGTGGAGAGCGGGTGTGGCAGCAGTCCCGAGATGATGCTTGGGACTCTGGCACTAGCACCTGACTTCCTCCTGCCCCCCCTAGATTAGTCACTGCGCAGGTGCACCCCATGACTGGAGATCAGGATAATAGGACTGTGCTTGGGGGTGGGGAGTAAGAGAAAGAGAAACTGAAAGGGAAACAAAAGGGGAAACAGAAAGAGTAATGAAAAGAGAGACAGAAGGGGACAGAGAAAGATTTTCACTGGCATGCTGTAAGGTTCCTGAATAAACTGCTTTGAAAAGAACGCTGTGTCGTCGCTCTTTTTCTGCTGGTCGGAGACGGTAGCCACACAGGAATAGCTGGCTTATTTGTTGTTTTTCATTATTTTACCAAACACTCTCTTTTTCCTTAAGAAAACAGGCCAGGTTCCCTAAGAGGTGTTCTGGCTAGGTTTTACAGTCAACTTGACAAAGCCTGGATGCTCCTGGGAAGAGGGGAACCTCATTTATTCTCTCTATCAGGTTGGTGGTTAACTGCTAATTGGTGTAAGAGGGCCAAGGCCATTGTGGGCAGTGGCAGCCAGGAAGGCAGCCTAGGCTGTATATAAAAGGCAGTTGAGCAAGCTAGAAGTGAGCAATCAGAAAGCAGGGCTCTGCTCTTTAATGTCTCGAGTTCTTACCTTGGGTTCTTCTTCCTATGGCTTCCCCCTATGATTCACCTTAACTAGTAAGATGAAATTAGCCCCCTCCTCTAGTTCTTTTGGCCACAGTGTTAATCCCAAATACAGAAAAACAAGCAGAACAAAAATTGCAACAGGTTTGCAACAGAAAAAAAGGCATTACCAAAGGCAGAGTTGACTAGCTTTGTGTAAAATGGCTGGAAAAGACCCAGGTGACTGGATCTGTAATCATGCTGAATGTTGTTCTGAGGTGACTCATTTTGTGAGCATTGACAACTGGACTCTGTTATTAATGAGGGTCCTTATTGCACCACCATGACAAAAACCCACCTTAGTAGATGACATTAGACCAGTTTTGCCATTCAGAAGCCAGCTCAGCTAGGTGGATAAAAGCCTTCAAATCCCACAGAATACTTAGACAGTGGCCCTCTCACAGGAGGCAACCATTCCATGACCCATGCTCCCAAGAGGATACAGCCAGCACATCCCCACTGCTCTGGTGAAAGCATCATCTTACAAACATCAGCCTTTTTCTTTCTCTTAGACGATACACAGATATGTTTATGAGAATCCTAGGAGAAGACCCACTGAAAATACTGAGGTTTTTCTTTAAATAAAAAGCTTCTTTCGGTTTATTTCTATTCCACGGATGACAAGTTTCAAAACCACGGCCATCCCCCGTTAATCCTCAACAGCTTTATCCCCACCAGATGCGGGGACACAAAGCCTGTTTCTGCCAATGGCTACCGAGGAAGTTATCATCACCTACTAATCCTGAAGGATCTGAATACAATTACATTTTAATCTGAGGGTTTAGAATGAGAATATAAATGAAAGGCACAGCTTCATTTGTATCCAGCATTCTGGAAGCACAACGTTAAATTTCTTTTTGAATTTGGAGGCTATGGTCCCTTCACCTGGACCCGGTCCTGGCCTGGCATAGCAGCCGCAGGTATGGTCCAATCAGCAAAGCCTGCATAGGATGTGCAGCTGCTCTGCATCAGGACTGGCTTCCATAGCATCATCCTGCCTAAAGCTGTATCCGCCTCTCAAACAGCTCACCAACCCATCATCAATCCCATCAGCTACTATGTGGCTGATAAGAAATGGCCCAGGTGTGGACAAAAATCCCTGCCATTCACAACAAAGAAATAAACGGTCTGAAAATGGTAGATATGCTAATTGCCTTGATTTAATCAATAGGCCAGGTGTGCACATATTGAGAACCCACACTGTATGCTGTACTGTAATTATTAATGGATCATTGATCAATTAAAATCAAAGTCATGGTGTTTGAATATAATTCAGTTGGTAGATGTTCCTCTTGCATACATGAGACCCCCCAGATTGACCCTTTCCCCTAGTAACAAGTTATAAATAAATACCATTTATACTTAGAAAGTAAAATACTAGCAGGGACTAGGGAGATACGCTTCAGTGGATAAAAGGCTTGTGGTACAAGCTTGATGACCTGAGTTCAGAAACCCAGCCTCCAATAAAAGCTGGATGTGATCACAGGTCTTTGTAAACTTAGCTGTGAGTGGGCAGGAGTGTGGAAGCAGGAAGATCCTCAGAGCTCTCTGACAAGCCAGTCTAGTAGCAATGGTGTACTATAGGTTCAGTTAAGAGACTGTGTCTCAAAAATAAAGTGGAGAGGGATTGAGAAGGCAATCTCTCTGATCTTGGTGAGTTTGTATGAGAACACTTTGTGCTCACATGCATGCACACACACACACAAACACACACACACACACACACACATATATATATACACTCACACACACACACACATACACACACACAGGGGGGGGGCCTGAGTTGTATGCCTCCTCCCAAATGTCATTACAGTTAATTTTCCTGGCACCTTGGTTAGTATTTAAGACCATGCTTTTCTCACTGAGATGGTCAGCAGTTCTAGATGAGTCTGACTCCAAGGTGCCCCAAAACAATGTGAGAATCTGAAGGAATTAAAAATCCTTTTGGATCCCTTCTTTCTGAACTCCAAAGAAAGCTTCACTGTTATAGTCACGGAGGCTTTGCTATCTTGATCCTCATGCACAAAACAAAAACAAAACAAAAAAAAAAAAGCTAAACAAAAAAAAACAAAAATTAAAAAAAAAAAATCTGTTTTTCTGGGTGATTCCCCATACCATCCACCATGTTTGCGTCTTATGCATTTGGAAATATGAAACATGTGCCCATTTTTGAGGAACCAAACTGAGGTCCTTGTCAACCTGAGGTATGTTTAGGCATGTAGCTTGCTATACACTGAGGACAGCAGCTATTTCAACAAGACCTGTGTCTTCAAAAATGTATTTCAAAATCTTTCAAAACTTTTATTTTAGTAATACTACTGGGCCCTTCAACTTATACAAAACCAACACAATATGAACTGTTTTAGTTATCCATAAGGAAGCAGACTGATAGATGAACCCGCCTCTTCTATGACCGCACAGCAGCCCACAGAAAACGAAGCTTGCTTGCAGGACGAGAGGGTGAAAGGAGCTTGGCTTTTATCATTTCCATTTGGACAACTACGAGTTGTTACTTCCTTTGATTTTTTTCGACCTCAAAGCTTGTTATAAAATGCCCCGAGGATTCCCACTGCCAAAAATGAATCCTGAGTGTTTCCTGAGTATGGGGGCCTTTTATTTCAAAATGCAAGATGATAGGGGAGTCAACAGGGAAACCACAGCAGGAGCTACTAAAAGAATTAGTAAGAACTGGAAAGCCCAGCACAGCAAGACATGAAGGAATTGGTCAAAAGCCCAGGTCACACTCACCCGGGAAGCAGAAGAGGGTTTTAAAGGAAGAAGCAAATCCCTCAGAATGTTTCCGTCAGTGCCTTTCTCTGAATTAGATCTACTAGCATGTCTTCTGCAGCTTTGGGGTATCAGTTTGAAAAGGAAAGCAATTGGATATCATCCCTTTAAAATATCATTCAATTAGATCTTTTGTAATACATACAGTGTAAGGAGATAGCCTTACTGATTCTAAAGAAATTGCTAGTGCATTTCATCAAAGGCACAATAATGGAAACATCGATTCCCTCCTCACCACAAACATCTCTCTTTGATGCTGCAGTTACCTTAATGCTAGCGCGTCTCATTTTCTCTAGAAGAAAACAGCTGCCTCTGCATGCCCATCAGAAAGAGCTCTGGCCTGGAATAACACATCTGTATATCAATCCCAGCTCCACTGGCATCTTCATTTGGTACTGGTAGCATCACTCTTCCTGACTCTGTGCCACTAAATTACCATCCAGAGAAAGGAAAGAACTTGCCTGCACCCTGGATAGCCAGGGAGAGGTGCTTTATGCCAACCCCGCACATTGCCAGGGGCTTCATCTCTCTCCTGATGCCATTTATTCACAGAAAGAATGGCCACGTACTTGTTAGGAACTGTAGGTCTGAAGAATAGTCAGCCACTTGCAGCAGAACATGTCAACAAGAAGAAGTACCTAAGGGATAATATATCTGGAAATGTGCAGTGTGATTAGGAAAATCCATCAACACCCACTGCTATGTTCCAAATATTTATTCTAAGCGGAAAAAAAAAATCGAGCCTGAAAGGATTTCGAAGGCATTACATCCACAGGCATACCCCAGGAGTAATGTACCTGAGATTCTTGGTGCTATGTAAGTGAAGAAAAGGAATACACAGAATAACAGGAGATACACCACACTTGCTTTATGGATTTCATGGCATGAGGAATCTGCTGCCTCTAACCTAGCTTGCCTCTATTAAAATACACTTTAAGTGTTTTGTGGGCTTCCTCTAAATGAATGACTACATAACCGTTTAACAACATCCAAATATTTTATCTTTCTTTCAATATAGGTTCATAATTTTTATTTTTTGGCTACACTAAGCATCAAAACTCACAGACTATCTGACATTTGGCTAAGTCTTTCACAAAATATCCACTTGATGCCATAAAAGAAATGTATTTGCAATGGCTTTTGCTCTGCAAATGTCATGTGGGTGTCCTTGGGGGATTGCATTGAGCACCTGGTGCCCACCATGAAGTTCTGCTAACGAGAGATATAAAGGTTATGTTGAAATTATTGTTTAAAGGTGCTGACATCACACACACAACACGTAGGTATTCGAGAGCAAATGTTTCTGGTTGGCAGAGTAAAGAAAGGAAACAGTTTCAGCTGAGCTATTTTGTGGATATCTCTGTGCAAGATAGTTCTTGAAATTATCTTTTCCCTTTGATCGACCAATCCCATAACTTTATTGCATAATTGCTAGGCATATGAACTAAGGTTCATGGGGTGACAGGAATCATAATGAAGAACAATCTCATCTCTGTTCTGAAATATAAGTTGAACAAAGATGACAGGTTCAGTTTTGTGCATTTAAACAGGTCTTCAGCTACCAATTCACCTCACAGACATTCAGCAATACGGTGAAATGATAGATCCAACATGGCAGATTAGGAAAAAGAAACTGCTAATGATGTAGCTCAGCTTCTTATGTTGAGCTACACTGGAGAATACTAGAAGATTGCTGGCAATAGTGGGTAAAGGCAGGGAGCTCTTTTTAAGGTGTGTCAAAGGTTCTGTGGGAAAGAGGAGACATTGTCAATTACACTGCAGAACACATGGATTTTTAAAGCTCAAAGAGAAAGTCTTCAGGGGCTGCATCACCTTTAACTGATTTTTTAGAAAAGACTTGTTTACAGCTTCCCTTGCACTCCTACAGAGCAGGGGCGTACGAGAATTTCACTGAATCAGGACAGTAGAGTGTGACGACAAGCACCTTAGATACAGAACCTGACAATATCCACTCAAACACCAACTCTCCCAGCTACAGTATCTAGTACCTGTATCTCTCAGCTACAGTATCTATACCCTGGCTCTCTGCACCTTCATTTGTGGTCGTCATAACAATCACTTACCTCTTACTTACCTAGCCGAGGGTTATAAAAGACAGTGAAATAATTAAACTTTAGAGAAAGTCATTATAAGACTATAGAATAAAAAATAAATATTGCCAATACAATGAACACACATACACACACAAACACACACACACACACACACACACACACACACAGGTCTGTATATTTTTCTAATTAAGAGTAACAAAATGAAACTCATTGGCGAAGACCACAGTCACATGGTTGGAATAATGAAATGTCATCAATACCCCTTAAAAACTGAGCTGAGCAAACAAGCACTTTTCCCAGAGCGACAACTTGTAAACACAGTGTTTGTTCACCTTTTGATCCAAGCTGTAGGCCAGCACCCAGTCCTCCTGCTTGGGATGGAAGAGCAGGCTCTGGATGTAGAATGTGAGCCGATACTTTTGGTAGGTTGCCCCTTCATCTGAGCTGATCAATATACTGCTCTCCATTTCAGGATCACTAAGAAGCATGATCTAATGAAAATGTAGAGAAGAAAAGAAAAATAGAATTAGTAGGTTGGAATGAACATAAATTATAAATATTGCTTTATTTTCCTCAAGACTTAATGAGCTGAAATAGGGTGTGATTCTAGATCTACATACAAAGGGTGTTACATTTCTTATTATCTTAGAAGTGATGGATTTATAAGATGCTCCTCCATCTTTGATACCAGTTCAATCTCATTTTTTTTTAAGGTATGGGAAAGACCCTCCCTTCTCATGACTTTATGGTTTCTTTTGCACATTCTGAACTACGATTTAACTGATTTAAGAGTTTTAATGATACCTCGGTTAGAGAAATTTCCCAAAACACAGATCTACAAAGGTCCTTTAGAAAATACTGCTGCCCTAGGTTTAACACCAGATTCAAGCAGGCAGACACAGGATGAACAAAAGGCTTCAGCATCATACAGGGAAGGTTTGCACATCAACAGTTTCATACATGCTATGGCATCATAGGAAAACACTTAGACTGTGGAAGCCTCGGCTCCTTTAATATTAACTAAAGTCCAATGCTGTCCAAAGTGCCTCTAAACACATGCCATGAGTTGTGTTCTTGATAAGGCATTACTAGAACTACTATTTGAAGCCCTGTCCAATGTAGTCTAGTGCCTACGCATAGTGCTCCAGAGATGTTAACTCTACTAAGAAATGATCGCCTTTCTATTTCTTAAACCCAGGCACCAACCATCTTTAATACTGGTAACTTTTTATTTTTAATCCTTCCTAATCTGTCTCTTTCTAGGGGCTTCTAAAACACTAATCTCATCTGATTTTTTCCTTCTTATCTCTTTTGGATACTAGACTTTGCTTGCTTTTATTTGTTGTTGTTTATTTGGTTTTGTTTGTTTGTTTGTTTCCTTTGAACATGACTGTGATCATTCATTGACCTTTCATTTGTACCATCTCTCTTCCTCAGGAACTACTTGAATTCTGTTTCTCTTCTGTTTTCTGCAGCCATCTTTCCTCTTCCTGAGGATACTCCCACCCCTTCCCAGCCTTCAACACAAACATGCCTTTTCTCAAACATTTGCTTTGGCCTCGTTGAAAGAAGCCATCATTAGTTTTCAGCAAGTTTTCAAAGAGCAGATGACGCTCAGTAACTCTTTAATTCCTGTGTGAAAATCCAGGGCAAAGCTCTGGTAGACATACCATAGCCTTTTCCTCCCGGGAACTGCGAAGGGAGAGGGTCCTGCTGGAAACACTGGGCTGTCTTAAGGAGATGTTAAGAGAGATTTTACTGTGATTATAGAGTTTGAGATCATAGGTAACTGAGTCAGAGGGACAACTTCATAAGTAGTTTCACCATATCACACTATACATTTAACCAGTGGGTGAACCATGACATATTTGAGAAAATACATTTCCTTCCCTCTTCCAGAGAAATTAAACTGGTTCTTTTATGCAGGAAGTAGAAGCTTCATGACTATGATTTTAATTAGAAGATAAGGCCACCGTCCTAAATAGACTTTATTTTATATCTCATGAGTCATAAAATTCTGCACAGAATTTGCCATCAAATACTTTACACAATGAATTCTCTTCCTCTAGCTCTGTCTCTTTCTGTGTGTGCTTACTTTGCATGCACAAGCATGTGAGGCATACACACATACACACCACATGGAATTGTACATACATAGACTAGCATATGCACAGATCCTTCATACACATATGTGGACCCATACACAAATGAATTTATCTCAGTGGTAGAGTGACTAACATTAGAAATGATTGTGTGTGTGTGTGTGTGTGTGTGTGTGTGTGTAAAATATATATGATGTTGACAGTGTGCAGTAGTTTTATGGAGCTCCTGTTTGCAAGAGTACATTTTTATTGCAACCTTTCTCTGACATTCTCTTCAGGAAACATTTTATACACTTGAATATCAGTAGCTATGTCTCTCTCTCTCTCTCTCTCTCTCTCTCTCTCTCTCTCTCTCTCTCTCTCTCTCTCTCTTTGTCTCAGAAGTCTTAATCCTGCTTTCTGAGAAGAATGAGAGGAAAGAGAAATACAAACCAACATTTTAAACCAGTGCTCATACCTCACCTGATATTTCATCCAATCCTCACACAAATCACATGAAGGAAAGATGGCTTTTTTCATTTTAAAGATAAAGAAACTAAAGCTCAGAAAGAAAGCAATTTCCTCATTACTCTCCAAATTATTGCAATCCTGCCAGATACACAGAGCTCTTCCACAGACTCGGGGCTCTCTTAAAACATGTATAAGAAATTCACTGAAGAAATAAATGTTGCTTCAAGAAAACCCTTACTCCTAAAACTCACTTCTCCCTCTGACCTGGAGAACAGGAACTCATCAATAAGAATCAAAGGAGAAAGTGCAAGGTTATGTTTTAGCACTGGAAGAATATTATGACATAATATTAATACATGTAAGACAAAAGTGCTGTGTCCCAAGTTAAGTCTTACACATGATAATGTCACATATAAACAGAAAATAATCTCATATCATACAGATTTTATTGTTAAAGTAACATCTGTGTCCGAAGTTCTGTGGGGTCAAAGCAAGTAAATGGGGTAGCTGAAGAGGAACAAGAAGTGGAAAGAATCCTATCAAACTGTACATTCCTCAAAGAATTCTTATAAGCATCCCAACTATATTGAATATATGTTTACGGACTAGCCATGAGACTCTTGGGAAAGGTAAGAGAGATTGCCTCTGCAGAAACCAAGAAGGCTAATCTTTGCCTTTCATCTTGTAACTGTAAGTGTTCAAGTGCACAAGCTGTGGTGGGGGCTGTGGAGATATTTATGCATTCTGTGCTTGTATGATTTTGGCAGTGTGAAAAAGGCTGGAGTCTCAATGAAGGCTGGAGGATCAGGAGTTCAAGGTTATTCTCAATAATGGAGTGATAGAGGGCATCTTGGCCGCATGAGACCCTGTCTAAAAACAAAAACAGATGTGTGGTGAATGTTGGAGAAGGGGAAGAGGTATTTCAAGTTTAGGTTAGCAAACTATTGGTAAGATAGATTCTATGGGCAGATGCTTTGCATACCAATGTTCAGTTCTGCTAACTCACATGTCAACCGGAGGAAGTTACTCGGTCTTTCCTCTTTTGTCATCTCCAGGAGAACATGGAACGTAACCTCTCAGAGTGTTAATTTCAGGATTAAATGAGATAAGTGCCAAGTAGCTTAGCCCAGTGTAACATACACATCTGCTAGATATACATGACAGCCTGATGTTTACATAAGTCATGGGAGCTGTGCAAACAAGGCCAGAAGGGAGGAAGAAAAGACTGGGTGTGACAGAAGTGATCTGAGGCAGCAGCTCTGAGGAATCAGGGTTTTGCTATCCAGTGTACAAAACGGTCTAGTGTCACATGATAGAAACATCTAGAGATCTGTAGAACAGCAGTATGCATACATTAACAACACTGTATTGTGCACTTGGACATTAAAGGTAAATATTTCTCTTTTTTCTCTGTACATATAACTGGTGTTCATCATAACTAAGAAATAAAGAAGAAATAAAAAAACAGTACCTATTAGATGTGACATTAATTTGTGTGCATTTTTTTGCATGACTGCTAATAACTGAAAACACTATTAGCCAATTGCGACACTGTTTCTTCAATGAATGAAAACCAGCCAGTCAGTAATTATGGATTTGCTCAAGAAAATTGTTGCTTTGAAAGACCACTCTCATCTTACCAGTGTGGAGAGATGCAGCTCATGGTGGCACTAAATATACCAGTAGCTTGGGTACCAGTCTTAGGCATTCAGCTTCTAGACTGGACCATCTACTATAATGAATTGTCTCACCTTCAGTGAAGCTCTGGTGTTCACCAACATGGAAATGCATTTATAACATTCACCCCTTGTTTAAAACACTTTTTACAGGAAAACTCTGGGAAAGCTGAATAACAATGGCCCCATTTAATAATGCATTCCAGACTGGGTGAGCCTAACAATAACATCGACAGATGGTACTTTAATCAATTACATAGTCTATGTTTCTCTTTTATGCAACCTATGTGAAGCACCTAAAGCTAAGCATTTCTCTATCTCTCATTCTGTCCTGACATCCACCAAAGGAGACAAATTCTTCAATGTCCTGAGAAGAATTTCACAAGCAGACTACTCTATGAATAAAAGAGTTGCTATAATTTACTGTGTAACTGACTCCTAGTGGTGGATCGTGAATTCATTTAGTGACCAATAGGAAAGTTCAATGGCATCAACAGTCTTGCCAAGAGCATAAGAAGTTGGTAGCGTGACTCACCCCAAACACACTGACATAATTGATATGTTGCAGAGGATAAACATCTACTCAAGCAGAGGTTAAGCTGATACTACCCTTCCCTGTGCCCTCTCTTGTCCAGCCTTCAGTGGTATTTCTCAATACAGGAAAAAGGAGAACAGTGAGTGTGGATATTTCAATCACTACAACAGGGGTCAAAGAAGTTTCTGATATCTACATAGTAGAGATGGGGTATGCTGCCAAATGTGGTACAGATCTACACTTACAATAAAGATGAGATAGCATGCTCTAAGATTAAGTATCGACAAATGGGACCTCACGAAATTGCAAAGCTTCTGTAAGGCTAAGCACACTCTCAAAAGGACAAAACAGCAGCCAACAGATTGGGAAAGGATCTTTACCAATCCTACATCTGATAGAGGACTAGTATCCAATATATACAAAGACCTCAAGAAGTTAGACTATAAAGAGTCAAATAATCCTGTTTTTAAAATGGTCTACAGGGATAAACAAAGAATTCTCAACTGAGGAATATCTAATGGCTCAGAAGCACATAAAGAAATGCTCAACATCTCTAGTCATCAGGAAAATGCAAACCAAAACAACCCTAAGATTCTACCTCACACCAATAAGAATGGCTAAGATCAAAAACTCAGGAGACAGCAGATGCTGGTGAGGATATGAATAAAGAGGAACACTCCTCCACTGTTGGTGGGGTTGTAGGCTTGTGCAACTACTCTGGAAATCAGTCTGGAGGTTCCTCAGAAAATTGGACATAGTATTACCTGAGGACCCAGTTATACCATTCCTGGGCATATACCCAAAAGTAGCTTATATGTTATATAAACATATAACAAAGACACATACTCAACCATATTTATAGCAGCCTTCTTTATAATAGCCAGAAGCTGAAAAGAACCCAGATGCCCTTCAAAAGAGGAATGAATACAGAAATTGTGGTACATTTACACAATGGAGTACTAGTCAACTATTAAAAATGAGTTCATAAAATTCCTAAGAAAATGGATGGAACTTAAAGCTATCATCCTGAGTGATTTAACCCAGTCACAAATGAGCACTCATGGTATGTACTCATGGTATGTACTTGTACTCATGTATAAGGGGATACTAGCCCCTCATCCCCAAAAAATACAGTTTGACTGTTACTAGGGGCTCTATCAACACCATCCCTTCAAATAAGGGAGAATAACTAATGAGAATTGACCATTAGAATTAGCATCACAAAGCATATTAGTGACCTAGCAAAGGCTGGGAATGATCTGGGCACAGTCAGTGTTGATTCAAGAATAAGTTGGCCTGGTTATGCAATATGAAACTAGTCTCATACATAGTCATATCTTTGATATGGAAAATTCTTTTCTAGGATTCTGTCCAAGGAAACCATCAGAGACCCTCAAAATGTTTATGTCCTCACATGTTATTTATAATAATATAGAATTGGAAGTGATACAAATAATTGATAGGAGTATGATTTAATAAAAAAATACCAAATACATTTAACGGAATATAACATGGCTATTAAACATGAACTCAAGTAGTTCCATGGTACATGGATGCTAAACATGTTTAAACAGCTCATGAAAAGCAGGTTAATCACACATGAAACATGATCTCATTTTTGTTAAACTGGTTTATACTTTGTATGGTGTATATGTATAAATCAGTTAGTGGCAAACATCTACATGTTAAGCATGATTATTCCTGAGGGGGGAGCAAGATCATGAATATTTTATTTTCTGAATTTGATTTGAATCCCCCCCCACACACACACACTACACATACACACACACACATACTACACACACACACACACACACACACACACACACACACCACTTCTTAACTCTGCTCCCCTCAATTCTCAATGCTGTAACAAATAGTAGTTACAACATTAGTTTTGCTTTCTTGCTCTTGGAATCCTTGAAGCTCTAACTTACTATCAGCCAATGCCCTGAACACACACTGTTCAGCATGCAGTGCAGTTTTGCCATGAGGAGAATGTGGTAAAGAGAACCCCATGTGTACAGCACCAGACACCTCACTACTCAGAGGGTGGATGTTTCTAGTCTCTCCATTGGATGCAGATATCTTCCACGTTGACCTCTAGTTCTCCAACCCTCCCCACCATGCTGAATGGCTCTTCCAAAGTTCAGCTCTGACCACACTGTTTCTCCTCTCCAATAGGCTCTAATCCCACCTACCTGTTAGGTAAATCCCAACAACATGCAGACTGCACTGAGGTTATTCTCAGCATTCTCCAGCTTGTTCTGCATAGTACACTCACTACTTGAAGACAAGTGGACTTACAAACTACTCTGCCTATTCTAACATTATTCACTGATAGCAATCACCTATTAGAAAGTCCAAAGCTAGGTATTTATAGTTTATTATTTTCTGGGCATAGAAACCTGTCCTATCTTCATAAATACTCAGAAAACTGACCAGAGATGTTGCCTTTTTGCTAACTAGGTAGTATCAAAACCACTCAGATTAAATGTCACAGGATGGCACCACCCATTCTTCTCCTGGTAAGGAGAATTGGATAAATATTTAGTCATACAATTTCTTTGCAATATGTTTGTTTCTAATGTTCAATAATAGCAAGTCTAACCTCAGACAAGAAGGAGAGAGAAGAAGCAAAACAGAAGTTCTACAATTTGAATATATATATATATATATATATATATATATATATATATATATATATATGTGTGTGTGTGTGTGTGTGTGTGTGTGTGTGTGTGTGTGTGTGTGTGTGTGTGTGTGTATAGGAAACATAATTGGTTTAGAAGAAATTGTACTTAATTTTAGTGCCTTACTGTAGTTGATCTATAGTATTTTTCTGTTAGAAAGGTAGAAAGCTACAAGTCCAGATGTGTGTTCCTAGATTCAGGTTGAGAGTCTGAGGAATGTGTTAGGTTGACCTGAAGATATGCACTTGGCAAAACTTTGTTGCAGATATAGGCATGTAGTCAGGTATACTTGGTTTTGAGAAATAGATGATCAGTTGAACCAGGCTTGTCCATGGTGTTTGCCATTTCAAGCATACAAGTTATTAGCATATATTTGCATACTCCTGGGGTCACAATGGGAGCTTTTACAATGAGTACCATTAAAACATCCTGAATCAGAAAGAAACAACAAAGATACAAACATGATAAAAAAAATAGCAACCAGCAAGTCTACTACCCACCACAAAACAAACCTAATTTATGATTATCTTGTTGAAGCTGTGTGGGAGGGAGGCACTGAAAATTTCCTGGTGCACAGAGAATGGTAAACAGAAACTAATTGCACAGTGTCCATTGTGATTAATTGATGAATTGTAGATTACACTGATACAGTATTTACTTGGTGCACTGTCTTTAGTGGCTCATCTAATAAAGAGCTGGAAAGAAAAAGAAAGAAGGAAGAAAGAAAGGAAGAAAGAAAGAAAGAAAGAAAGAAAGAAAGAAAGAAAGAGAAACAAAGAAACAAAGGAAGAAAGAAAGAAAGAAACAAAGAAACAAAGGAAGAAAGAAACAAAGAAACAAAGACAGACAGAAGACATAGAAAGACAGGCAGACAGAGTATGAGTTTTATGAGGTTATCTGCTACACTGTTTCCCTACTGGATCTTTAATTCTGGGGGTACTTAACTATTTTAAAAGGTTATTGGACTTAAGAGAGGTGGAATAAGTTCTTGGTTATCACAGAGACATAAGTCAAGGAGAAAACTATTTATGCTTGGAGTATCATCTGTCTTGGTCTGGCTCTAAGACCCTGTGTAGCCAAAAGCTTTCTTGAAGTCGGTGATGAAATCAGAGTGGTTCAGGAGCAGTTTCTCCCAGGACATAGGCTGATCCCATTAGAGTTCAGTTATGCACCCCAACCTGCTTACAAGCCTAAAGGGCATGGACAGCCCCTCACACAACTGAGTTGCAATGGACCAAAGCTAGGGTTACCTTAAATTACATCAGCCCGTTGCTTCTATATACCCCACCTGAGGCCAATCTGTAATGAGCCAGAGTTTCTTGGTGTCCTTTCACTAGGATGGGAGTCATCTTGAGAAAAAGATGTTCCAGAAGATGATCCCTTCTCACAGAGGAGGAACATTTTACTCCCCCTCCCCCAAAAATATGTAAAAGAAAAGAAGACAGATTAGGTGACAAACTGACCAATTTTACAGCTCTTCGTAGGTCTGTGCTTTCTGCCCAAGGCTCAAGGTTCCATATCACACACCCCTCCCCCTCCCCAATCTGCTTGGATAGAATCGGACCCTTTGAAGTTCCTCCCAAGTCTTCCTATGGCTACTCTCTTTTTAGATCCTCCTCTTCACTGTGAGCAAGGCAGAGGCGCAATGTCACCCTACTCTGTCTGGAGTCCTGAGGCAGAATCCCATAAGCTTGGTGATGTATGCACAGCCAACAATTACTCGTCAGAGTTACTGAGACGGGAAAATCCAGGACCAGACTCTCCGTGGTCCTCTTTAGGACAGTGCCAAGCCCTTTTGGGAGGGGGTCACCCTCATGAATTCAACACTTCCCAAAGTCTTCTCTAACACCATCTCACTGGTGGGATTTCAAACAGGGATTATGGTAGTGCCTAGTCAGTTTGTGGTTGTACTGTTTTGATGTCTTAATCTCATTAAAACGAGTGATCCTAAATCACGTGCTGTAAATATCTTACCTATCTGAAGGACAGATGTTTAACCAGGTTTGGCTGAAATCAAGCTGCCCACAAGGCTTTCTGCATCTTTTTCGAAGGACCAAGAGGAAAGCCCGTTTTCCTGCTATTCCGAGATTTGGAAGCCTCTGTGTGTGTTTGTTCCTAGTCTGCATTTCTCTTCAAATTCATGCACAGCCTGTCCACTGTCTGTCCTATTTTTTATGGATACTGCTTCTTCAACGTGCCCTCTTTCCCACACCAGGAGACATTCATGTTTATTTGATAATCCAGATTGCTGTCTGGTGAAGGCTAGCTGATTAACAATCAGATTCTACTCAGAACCAGAAATTTCCTCTTAGCTCAAAGCTAATGTACTTACATGGCTTGGAGTTTAGAAGTTCTTTAGGGAGTCTCAGCTTTGCCTACCACACCTCTTCCTGCAGTGGCTTACTAAATTACTTGTTACTAAGGTCAAGGGGCAAGCTGAGATGCCACTTCACCTCTTGAGTTAAGTGACTTAGTCTTCTTGCTGTGCTCTGTGTCAGGGGCACGGTGAAGGAGAAAGCAGACACAGCTGGGCAAAGAAAAGTTAGTAAAATCAGAAGTGGGAAGGAGCAGCAGGAGAAAAAAGGAGGCTGTCCTGCCCCCTTAACTCATTCTCCATGGGTGGCTTTATCCTGATCGACCACTTGCACCCTACTTCTATGGGGTCATCCCTTCAGTAGTTTGGGCTAAGGTGGACAGGTGCCTTTTCTGGGTTGACTTTTAGAATGATTTTGCTCTTTGTTTTTTCTTCCCCTCTCTCTCAGTGTGAAACAGAGGAGTGGGGGGAAAGAGGAGGTAGCAATTTTGCCAGGCAGGCACTCCCATCCCCGTAATGATCCATCATCCCATGCCAGGTGGTCCCCAGACTAGCAGGGAAGAGAAAACCACAATAACAGTCATAAACGGGAAAAGAATCCTTCAGGTAAAGACATAACAAGGAACTGCAGCTGTTTCTGCCAGGGAGGTGGGAAGAGGCAGGAGAGGGATACAGAAAAGGTGAGAGAGACAAGGAGCCAGGGGCTGCAGATGTCTACTCTACCTTAGTGACTACACTCGGTCTGTTTGGGTGTGCATGTCCTGTATGCATGTGGCTGTGTATGCACGTGTATTTTCTTTCCTCTTTGCACAAGAAAAGGAAACACAACCACACACACACACACACACACCCTTTCTAACATTTTGTTGTTGTTAGGGACACAGCAGCACATTTGTCACAAGGTCCAACTGCCTCTTGTGATTCCAGAGCCCAGGAAAGGATCCACCCCTACAGTGATTTAGATTAATCACTTCTCATTAAGAGCCAATAAACACCCTGCATTCAGAGTGCTCCTAGCTGCCACAGCCCACTGTCGCCATGTATAATTGCCAAAAGGGAAGGCAGAGGCACACCAGAGAGTTGTCAGATGTAATTTATAGGTTTTTAAGATCTAATCATTTTCTATAATATTAGATTAAATGACAGTCTATATTAAAGAGGAAATTACATTTCACCTTGCTTTATTCCTCCCTTCTCCCTTCCTAACAAGGGTTTCTGAAAGGGTCTAATCCCACAGCAAAGGGCCAGAAAATGTCCTTGACAGTGTTCTTGAGAGGAATTACGCACAGGATGTTTCTGCACCCACCAGGCTATCAAGAGCAGAGGAAATAAATGGGAATCTCTCTTAGTCAAATCCACTTGTACTCAGGGGCCTAACCTAACCTGCACTCCTCTACCTCAGCCTGAGTTCGGTCATCTTACTCTGATCATGCTCCGCACAGCTTCTAGGAATTTCTTTGGGTGTTTCCAGGGTTAAGGATCAGCCTGGTGTAAACCCAAACCATACAGAATCTCATCACTATGGAACGGCAATCAAACCGGACCTTCCTTTTCCAGAGGCAGTCAACCAAATGACTTACATCCGTTTATTGTGGCTCTGCCTATAATGGACACGACTAAGAAATAATACAAAGATGAGGGGGGACAGTGTAAACCCTACCCCACTGTTCAATTACTTCCTTGACTACAGAGTTTTCTGTTTCTCTCCAAAACCACAGTAGTCTCCACCACCACTGCTACCACTACTGTGGCTTGGGAAAAAGAAGAAATAATATTTAGAAACTTCCTATTACATGTTACACTCACAAGTGGGTGTGATGGCTCTGCTGTGCAACCCAGGCCTCACTGTGTTTCTGCATAGTTGTATGAATCAAGACTTGGATAAAACCAAATCTGCCTGGGTGAGGAGAGGCTTACAGAAGGCACAGGCAAGATGGGAGATAGAAAAACAAGAGAGTGAGGATGGATAGTCGTAGCAGATGTCCATGATGTCCACAGCACATGCAAGGACCAGTGAATGAGTTGCTACTGAGCTATATTTAGCATTCACAGTGCCAGGCTAGAGAGCACAGATTCTCTCTTACATCATTTCTTTTACTGGTTCCAACAAAACTTTATTTTGCCTTGTCTGAGGATCATTGGTGAAAGGTGTCATCCAATTTTGTGTCCCAAACATGCTTCTTTTCCACCCTGACAAATCACTAAGGAAATCATTCCTCTCCCTAGGAAGCTCCACTTTCTACAGTGTATAGTAAAGCCCCATCAAGGCTTTACCAAGCATCCCCCCCCCCCGACTAAGAAAATACCATTTATTGTCCGTAAGTACTTCTGGTGTTTTTAGAGCTCTCTGCAGCCTGCTTATATTACAATGAACATGTAAATTCCACAAGGCTGAGAATTTATCCTCTTCCTCTTCCATACAGTGTCTAGGTGAGTATCTTTCAAGGGGGGTTCACAAGCCCCATGGCTCTTTTCCTGGTACACTCAATCCCAGTGTCTGCCCTCTCTGTAGGACTACCGGACAGGAGGAAAGACAGTTAGATATGGAGAAAGATTTTCTTATTCCAGTTCACCAGGATAAACACTCATCCTTAATCCAGTGGCCAAATCCATTATTCAGTCAATCCTATTCTCAATGAGAGGGAAGGTTATAATCCACTACATACTCTATACAAATACCACACAAGAATTCTGTTCCCAGGCTGGAGAGATGGCTCAGTGGTTAAGAGCACTAACTGCTCTTCCAAAGGTCCTGAGTTCAATTCCTAGCAACCACATGGTGGCTCACAAACATCTGTAATTGGACTGATGCCCTCTTCTGGTATGTCTAAAGATAGCTATAGTGTACTCATATAACTAAAATAAATAAATACAAAAACACAATTCTGTTCCCAGGCTAGAGAGATAGGTTGGTTTGCAAAGTAGGGCCTGTGTTCAATTCCTGGTATGCATGTTTAAATAAAGGCTGGGCATGGTAGTGTGCACTTGTAAATGGTGGTGTGCACTTGTAATTCCTGCACTGGAAAGACACAAACAGGACCTTCAGAGCTCACTGGCCAGATAGCTTAGCCAAATCAGTGAGTTCAAGTCCCAGCAAAAGACTATCCTGAAAATTAATACTGTTGGCCTCTAAAGAATGAGTTTGTAGGTTGTCATCTTGCAAAAAAAAAAAAAAAATGGAAAATAAGGGTAATAAAAATTTCACTCCTGCATACAGAACTGAGTAAAAAGCAGATAAACAAATACATATTCGTGTTTGCTCACAGACACGCTGCTCACAAAATGTGATCAAAACATAAGGAAATAGCCCAAGTGTTCATCAATGGACGAATGACTGAACAAACTGCGGTACAGCATTGGACGTTATCTAGCCATAAAGAGAAATGGAGTATTGATACATGCAATAATATGGATGAACCTTAAAAATGTTATGGAGAGGAGAAACAAGGCACAGTGGGTCACATACTATTTGTCTCCATTTATGTAAAGTGTCCAGAATTAGATAAATGCACGAAGTCAGAACATAACCGCAGAGCACCCAGGACAGAAGGCACAGGAAATGACAAGGGACTCTGTGGTGGTTGTAGAAAATAGGGAGGAGGTAAGGAGAGGGATTTCGGAGGTACGCAGGTGCACTAGCTGAATGGCAGTGTGGTATCCCAGGCCTCAGCGCCTGCTTAGAGAATGCTTCAATGTTTGTCTTGTGTTTCAAAGAACAAATAAACCTAGAGTGATAACAGGAAGTTAAAGAAGCTCGTAAATACACCCTTTCCTTGTGACTGGTCAGATAATAAAGGCATCAGTTTAAGGAGAAAACCACCAATTTTGATATAGTTGATCTAAGGAGGTGTAAGGAGCTCAGACCACCATCATAGGGAAACACATAAAGCGGTGACAGCCTCATAGTTTCTTGACAGGGAGCCATGTGACATGGTCACTTTCTTCTCACTGTTCCCAAATCCCAGTGCAGGCTGATACAGACCTTAGTTCCATAAGCCCCCTTCTCTTGTTCCTGAAAGATTAGCATCACCAAGAGGTTTAATTAACACGCAGAGGCCCCCTCTTGCCTCCAAGCTGATCTCCGACGCTCTCATTTTAAAGAATGGTTCTGTAGCCCTTGCTTTATACAGCTTTATGAAGCATGCGTTATAAAAGTATCTCACCCATACGGCTCTTTAATACCATGGCAGCGCGCTCCATTCAATCCCATAAAATCCCAGCAATATTTAAGTGTTAAAGGTGACTTTCACTGTGATACTTATTATTGGATAATGAAAAATGGTATAGATAGCCTTCAAAGCCCCCAAGCAACGGCACACGCTATGGCTTCTAAGCGTTTAATAACAGGACCACCATATTTCCTGGAAATGGTACAGATCTCCAAGGGTGCCTTCTGAGCTCTGCTCTTGACAGCTATGAGGGTTTTTTACAAGTTTTCTTCTTGTTGACTCCACCCCACAGTGGGCAAGGGAAGTTGGTGAAAAGTATGGGGTTTCCCTCTCCCCCAAACAGAAGAATAAGATCACTTTCCCTTTCAGATCTGACCAAGAGTTCCACGAGATTCTTGGCTGTTGAATTGTGTTGGTCCTCACCCACTTTGCCACAGGGCATGGCCACTTGGGGAGACAGAACACGGGGCTTATCCTATGCCACTCTCGGGGACTGGATGCTGGGCTATAGGGGAGTGCTGAGGCTCCACTCAGGGGGTGGGAGAGCACAGCCTGAGGTGGTTCTGGGGCTCCCAGACCTGTGATGTCCTCAGTCTCTTCAACATCCACGTGCTGCTGGGAGTTTCCTAAGAGCTGAGAACAGAGTCGGAGAGCCCAGTAAAAGGGGAGGGGAGCCCTGGTGGGTCCCAGTGGAGAGAATCCTTGACTTGAAGGCAGCAAGCTTGGAGGCAGTTGTGGCTGGGAGGGTATAGAAGTCTTTGAGAGACCAGGCTGTGGCTCTGTAGGCAGAGGCCTTTTCTATGGCTCCCCGAGGTAGATCTCAATGAAAAAAGGCATCCCATGGTTCCAAACAGTTTATTATTGTCATGGTAGAAAATGGATATGTAAAACCACACCCCACTTCTCAGTGTGGGCCTGAGATTAAATACATTTTGCAGGGAGAAGGGTCTGGGAAGGGAGGCTTATTGGTATGCCCTCCATACCTCTAGGTACCCCATTAGCATGGAGAACTCTGTTTCGAACCTACATGACACTGGGCTCTTTTCCTATTGTCTTGTTCTGAGACATTAGGGATGCCTTGTCCACATCTGGAAGGGCTTGGGGCATTGCCCTTATGTGACTGATGGCTATTAATCTATGGGGGTCTGCAGCTATGTGACAGAGGTCTGGTGCCAGGAGCAGGTGAAGCTCCTACCATTCAGGCTTTTAGCTAGGCCTTACACAGTCTACAACCCACACTTGTTCTGCCCTTGATCTGTTGGAGACTCCAAAGGATCCAATGTAGAAATATGTCAGAACCCCATGCACATGTTCCTGTTGCACTGACTCCTGATACTGTTGCTCTGCTACGGATGCTGTGTCCTCTCATCCCCCCTCTCAGCATTTGCCTCCTCCAGCCTAAGATCGCTGTAAACAGTGCCAATATCTTTTTGTCCTCTTATCCACAGTATCCACTACGATGTCTGGGATGATGCAGATGCTAAGAGATTATCTCTGAGTCCCAAACAGTTAACCTACTCTAAGAAAACTCCAACAGGGCTGAAAGGCAAAGCCAAGATGATGTGTATCAAGTATTTAACTACATAGTGTATAACATCCCGGTGGAGCCTGCAACAGTCTAAAGTGCTTGTTCAATACTGTGTGCTCCTCCTGGATCTTTCCAAGTCCTAAAATAGGGTGCAGATCTTAGACCTGCCTTTACCAACCACTCCACAACACTCCTGCCCAATTGTGAGAACCACTGCTTTGCATACAGGCAGCAAGGAGCAAAGAAAGCCAGCTTTCTGTCTGGCTTCCAGCTCTGTAGAGAATAGAAATGCATTGCCAACCTCTTACAGGGAGAACATTTAGGGCACTTCAGCTAGTTAAAAAGAGCAGGAAATGCAGCCTCAACATCGATCACAATGGGCCAGTTTTTTCAGAGCATCCCGAGGTCGATAACTACAGCAGACGAAGATGCAGCACTTGGGAAACGCTAATCACTTAAGAACCAGGACACCATGGTTAGCCATCCTCCTAAGAACAGCTTTTGACTCCCTGCTACTCTCTCAAAGGTAATATCCCCAATTACTCTCTTCTGTAAGGTCACACAGTACAATAGGTTTGCCTGTAATAAGGAGATCCGTGTCTTACTCCCACTCCCACCCCCCAAAAAAATCCATCAGTCCTATATTTTCGGCTTTCAGAACATGACCACACTGGTCATAACATGGCTCTGAAGTAGTTAGCTTCCACTGTGGAACAATGAGCTGCTTTCTCTCAGGCCTGCTCCACAGTCAGTTTGAAGAGCAGAAATGAACCCGGTTGAGCTGTTCTCCCTTAGTGCCATGCAACAGTGATCTTCCATGCTACTTCACACGCTAACCAAAGTTACGTCCTTCTCTTGATGTCCTGAGCACCTTAAAACAACATTGAAGGGAAGCAAGGAAATATCTGGGGCTGGTGTTGGCTTGAACTGGGGCTGTCAGAGCAGGCACGTCAGAATGAGAAATATTGTGTGTGTGTGTGTGTGTGTGTGTGTGTGTGTGTGTGTGTGTGTGTGTGTGTTAATGAAAAAGGTGTGGATTCACAAGGAGAGTTACATGGGAGTGTTGGAGGGAGAATATATGCACAGAAGGGAGAAAAGACATCATTATATTGTAATCTCAAATAGTAAAATAAATGGATGTGTTTTTAAGGGTAAGCCCAATTCTTAATCTGGCTTCATGGAAGGAGCTTCAAAATTAATTCCCACATCACAACTGAATGAAAACCACACAGATCACAGGCATAAACCTAAAGGAATTAAAAAGGTCAATTTAAGCCTAAGGAGAGAAAAGGCACAATTCAGAACAAAACTTTCCAAATATACCCCAAATCACCGAAGACCTTGTGAGAAGGCAGCACCAGTCAGCCTGTGCACCAGTTTTACTGTTGCCGCAGAACAATACTTGACCAGAGTAATTTGGAGGGGGGCAGGGCGCTTTTTCTGGTAAGTCACAGAGGGAGGCAGGGGAGATAGTCTGTCACAGTGAGGAAGACAGAGTGACAGGAACTTGAATCAGCTGGCCACATCCAGAGACAGGAGAAGGAAGAGATGAATACCAGCTACCAGGATGCTCTTGCCTTTTATTTACGCTGGGGCGCAAGCCAACAGAATGGCTCCAACCGTGTTCAAGGCTCACTTACGCTTTTCTGGAAAGACAAGAACAGACTAGGAGATTTGTTTCTATCAATTAAATAAAATCAAACCAATCAAATTGGTGATAAAGATTAGCTGTTACAGTGTCAAGGCTGCTGGCAAGGAACCATGGGTGGGAGCCATTGTGTAGCAGAATGCTAAACTTAATCAGGTAACCGAATATTTAGGAATCACTAGGGCTAACTGGCTTAATAACCTGGGTAGGTTTTGTCTCTCTAAACCTAAGTGGGAATGATAATTATTAATATAAATATAATTATATTATCTATATGAAAATATAATGAATTATATTAGTAGCTTCCCTTACTTTAGTAAAGAATGAAAGAGATTATATATATATATATATATACACACACACATACCACACACACTACACACATGCACAAACACACATATATCTTTAGCTACTGAACTTTTGCCTGGCATGTGACTTCAAGATAAGTAAATAAATCAAAGACCAGTTTTGCTCACAACTGAAATCAATCACAGATCTGTAATCCATGGGTCTGCTCTGAGTTGCCCTCCTTTGACCTTTCACTTTGGTGACACAATTGTTGCGTAAATATGACTGTCCCTAATGTATTTTGTTGAAGCATGCAGCAAACAAGACAGCAGTGTTGGAGGTATACCTTTAACTGGGGACAGAGCAAGACAGGAAGATGGGATTGTCCTTAAGAAACCACCCATCGATGTGGCTAAAAGCAAAGCTCAGCAGTTAAGAGAGCTACCACTCCAGTGAAGGACTTGAACTCAGTACCCAGCACCCACAAGCAGGATATGTATAACCACCTGTCACTCCAACTCCAGGGTCTCCTGTGCCCTCTTCTGGCCATTGCCAATCATGTGCACAAATCTGTAGTTTTACACACACACACACACACACACACACACACACACACACACACACAATCTAAAGTAATTAAAATAAATTTTCCATCCAGTAAGAAAGCAGAAATTTAGTCTAAAGTAACATGCACTTCATGGACCATGCTGCAAACAGCCCAGAGGATGTGTCTAGTATACTATAAACATAATGACAGATTAGTGAAAAGTACGGTGGCCGTTAAGTACATAGTTAAGTTAAACTCAAAGTGAAATATGTTGCCTGAGTCCACTTGAACTGTCTGGAGTGGGTATGTAGAAACAATTCCTCCTCTATAGACAAGCATGTCAGGAAAGCAGCCTTTGGGATGATATCCAGTATCACATTCATGTTCCTGATACAAAATTACTTTTCTGAAATAACTAACATTTAGGTATGATATTTTAAGAGACCGCTAAGGAAACAGTTACTGATTAGTTCTTTGGTTTCAAACTTAATATGCATAGGAGTCACCTGAGAAGCTGGGCAGGCTATCCAAAACCACTGCCTTGTGATCCATCGATGATAAAGATTCTGTAATGAGAGCAGAAACGCACTCTCCCCACCCCACTCCCTCATTCCACAATAATTCCCCCATTCTCGAGCCTCTTGGTCTAGCCTTTCTATCCTGTTCAGAAAGAAATCTCTGGTAGTTTTTCTTCTAAAACCAGTGTAGAAACCCAGATTCATTATCTGCAACTGAAGAATATCCACACAAATGTCCTTTAAAATAATAAAATATTCAAAATAATCAAAATCACTTTCCCTGTGCTTTCTCCCCCAGCTATACGCTAAGAATTTCTCTGACATGTGTGGCTTCATTTCACCCTCACGTGGATTCTGTAATTTAATCTCTGTCAACTATAGTTTCAGAGTAACATTCGGACTTATTGAGGAATATAAGTAAAAATACACAGATACTGATAATGCCATGGAAACTAACATCAGATGTTTCTAGCCCAGGACCTGAGGAGGCTACCCGGAAAGTGCAACATTTTGTCTAAAGTATCCAGAAAAGTGTCTCTCACTAGATGTGATTAGTAGCCACACCTGGCTCCATTTCCAATGGTGGTAGTTGAAGAGGCTCTTGAATGGGACAGAAAGTCAGCAGAGAACTAAGCAGAAGGTTGCTACAAAGACAAGGAGTAGTAGCAATAGGAAATCATTTTGTCTCTTCTTTCTGCTCACTGCTTAATTTTTGCACAATTTTCCCTGGACTCCAGCTATATATTGTTGCAACCATTGAATTCTGAATTAACCCTACCTAGAAGGACCTCACCAGCTGAAATGGGCTTACCCAACTTACACACAAGCACACACACACACACACACACACACACAGAGAGAGAGAGAGAGAGAGAGAGAGAGAGAGACAGACAGACAGACAGACAGACAGAGACAGACAGACATACACGGAACTTTTGTACATTGAATTGTATTTATTCCTCAGCTAGCTTGTTCAAGCTTTGCTCGACAGGGATATTCGATGTGCACATGATGCTTTTTCTACTCTGTTCTTTGTGATGTGAAACTGATAAGTGTAATACGCAAAGGAGCTGAGAAATTCGGTTTTCCTTGCTCTGGTCGCAATCCACTCAGAAACCCAAGCCCTCCAAAATCTATAGACAAAATGCTTATGGACAGAATGCTACCTTAAACATACTCTTCTTTCTGCTCAGCAAACTACAGTGAGCAACAAGATAAAAACTAGTCTGCATCAGATTTCTGCTCTCTAATTCTGTTATCAGAACATCCCTACACCAGAACATCCTGAGTACTTTATTATCTCTTCTGGATTAGGGAAAATTCAAATATTGGCTACATGAGTTCCAAAACACAGGGAGGGTCAAGCTCCTTAATATGTAGAAAGTAGAAATCCCATTTTACTTAGTATTACAGACTTTGTCCCTTCAGTGTTAAGGTGTTGCACTTTTATAAGGAAATATGATTCAGTTCACCTATCATCCTCTTGAACTGCTGGCTCAAACCAAAAGCCTACTTTCCAGGCTCAGACTACTTGGCAACACAATTTTCATTCCTTATGCTATGTTAGTGAAGACCTCTTTGCCAGCCATGACTCTACTGAGGCTCAGGTGCAAGCCTGTTATCGGTGATAAAGACTACAATTTAAAAGCAAAATAAACAGAACATTTTTTCCTTTTACTGAAAATAGATTTTTTTCTCACATAATATATCCTGATTATGGTTTCCCCTCCCTCTATCCCTCCCACCTCCTCCCCACCTCCCTTCTTTTTCTCAATCCAATCCTTTTGTGTCTCTCATTAGAAAACAAACCTACTTTTAGGGGATAATAATAAGATGAAATATAAGATAAGATAAAACAAAAATTAACACATCAGCATTGTATAAAACAAACCAAAGGAAGAGACAGATCCAAGGGAGGGCACAAAAACATACTCACTTGTTCACACACTGGAGAATCCGATATAACCGCTGACCTAGAAGACATAATATATGCACAGGGGACCTGGTGCAGACCTGGGCAGGCCTATGTATGCTGCATCAGTGTCTGTGCGTTCATAGGGGCTTTCCCGTATTAATTTAGAAGATCTGATTTCTTGGTGTTCTCTGTCATCTCTGGTTCTTACACTTCTGCTTCCTCCTTTAAGGAATGCCCTGAGCTCTGAAGAGAGAGATTTGATGGAGACATCCCATTTCCGGCTGAGTGTTTCAAGGTCTCTCATTCTCTACATAATGTCTGCAGTGGGTCTCTGTATTTGTGTTCATTGGGGGTAATAGGAAGCTTCTCAAATAATGGATAAACAGGCATTCATCTATGTGTATATACAAGCAGGATATACAGGTTCTTGCTGCTGCTTATGTTGTTCTTCTTCTTCATCGTCTTCTTTGTCTTCTTCGTCTTCAACTTCTTCTTCTTCTTCCTCCTCCTCCTCCTCCTCCTCCTCCTGCTCCTTTTCTTCTTCTTCTTCTTCTTCTTCTTCTTCTTCTTCTTCTTCTTCTTCTTCTTCTTCTTCTTCTTCTTCTTCCTCTTCTTCTTCTGCTTCTTCTTCTTCTTCTTCATCTTCTTCTTTTAGTCTTCATTTTCTTTGTTGCCATCTTCTATCTATCTATCTATCTATCTATCTATCTATCTATCTATCTATCTATCTATCTATTTATCTTATTAGTAATATTTGATTTTACCCTAGGTTCCTAAGCTAACTAGACTCAGGTTCTTGGCCACCCAAACAGTGTCTGGTATGGGTTTCATTCCACAGAGTGGGCCTAAAGTCAAAGCAGCTCTTGGTTGATAACTCCCATAAGCACTGTGCCACCATTCACCTAACTATCTATCAAGTAGCACACCACTGTAGATAAAGGGTTTGTGCTTGGCTTGGATTTACATTTCTTTCTTGGTAGCATTCAAAGTACGTTCCTGTACCAAAGATGCTGGATCCTAGGGGTGAAAGCTCCATGAGAGCACCAGTTTGATATTGCCATGTTCAATGAACTGTTTAAAGCAATGGGGTCTTGTGGTCAGTTTGTAGAGAGCAATCTATAGAGGTGGGACTTTTTGTTTGTGGCTTTTTGTTTCTTTGTTTTTCACAGACAGCAATTTTAAATAAAATAACTTTCTTTTTTGCACCTGGAGCAGGATGGGAATTATACACATTGAAGGTCGCTATTGATTATTGAAACATTTTATAAAACAAATTTAGCTGCTACTGTCAAACCTTGGGTAGTCATCATATGGCTATCTTGAGCAGTATGTGACTACAAACAAAGCACTTGCTTTTTCTTATATTCTAGAGGGCAATCTCTTTCTTTCCTACCAATTAGCTTGATTTAGGTTAGGTTACTATTAGCATGAACTGTACTCTTTGACAATGTAATATTTATTGGATGGTTGGAAGGAGAAGAGGCTGGCAACAGAGACTGGGAGGTCAGCAGTCTGTGACTAAATACCTCCCCTAGTCATTCCACTGTGTATAATCAATACTGCCGTAATGGAGGACACGCTGGGCTTGAAATATGCTGAGCGGCTTGATAACCTCTAAGAAAAGGCAAATCTAATGTTAATTCATTCACTTTCTCAATGATCTTCCTCTGGAAGAGGTTTGCTCCCTTAAATTCTCTTCTCATAGACCCATTAGGCATGCATGAGCCAAAGAAAAGGAAGTTGCTATGCACTGCTAACCCATGGGGCAGGCCTCTATTGGAGTCTTCAGTGCCTGGCTTCCTGAAGATGATGTCAAGCAAATCAATCCATTTGACAGCTCAGTTCTCAACAGAACCAGTTCTTGATAAATGCTCCCATACCAACAGCCTCGACCATTTTCTAAAATCACCTGCATGTTTGGGTTTTTTTTTTGTTGTTGTTGTTGTTGTTTTGTCTTTATCGTTTTCATGCCAAGTTGAGTGCCCATGTGATGTTGGAGAACTGGCTCCACAGGCCCTTGAACTGGCCTCCTTCATCTTGCTTCATACATGCAAATCTGAATTTATTGGTACTATAATAAGGGCCACTACCATAGTGAAAGTCTTACATTCTTACTTTGATTTTAGCCTTTGCAATTGTCTTTGGACACTATATAACTGTATATAAATACAAAATTTAGAGTGGGGCACAGATAAATCTCTTGGAATGAAGAAGGACCTAAGCAATCAAAACAGAGTCAGGGAGGCTTCAATGTTCAGGGAGATCAAACAGACAGTTTGGACAATCTGTAACTGGAAAAAACATGAAATCTGTATATGTGTTACTTATCTCTCAGTCCCAGACCTCTAAATATCTTACAATTTTACCATACCAAAATTGTTCTGATGTCTAGACATGGGTGGGTTTGTACTCTGAACCCATATGCCCAAGAACTTCATCTTACTTTCTATTGACATAGCAAAGCAATGTGACCAGGGAACTTATAAAAGAACTCATGTTACTAGGGGTTCATAATTTCACAGGGTTGTGTCTCTGACCATCATGGTAGAAGCTTGGAAGTAAACAGGCAGGTAAGGAGTTGGAGCAGTAGCTGAGAGCTTGCATCTGATCTGAAAGCAGGTGGCACAAAGTTAGCAAGCTAACTGGAAATGGCATGGGTGTTTGAAATCTCCAAGCTGACTCCCACTGACATTTTCCCTCTAACAAGACCACACCTCCTAATCCTTATCAGGCAGGTCCACAAACTTCAGAGGAAGTATTCAAATATATGAGCCTATCAAAGACAGTTTTACTCAAGTCACCAGGGTTTGTTAAATAGTAATTCTAATGTTAAGAATTTATGAGATTGGTCCTTGGAAGCACAGCTGAATTGATGACATATCCCAACAATGAAGTCATACTGTGCATCCATGAAGGTACTGCACTACTGTGTTTATTCTCTTTGCTTTTAGATTCAATGTGTTTCCCTTAAAAGGGAAGGATGAAGATCTCTTCTAACCCCTGTATTCCCAGAAACTTCTTTTACTCTAGGCAGAAAATCCTTTATTTATTATTCTTAGAGAACAAGGAACTGTCCCGTCCAATATATAAACTCTAGCATCATGGACCTTTTTATATTTCCTTGACACAGAATCTTATTTATTCAGAACCTGAATCCAACAGAGGCCTCCCATGGCTAACTATACCCCCTCTTCCTTCTCTCATATTACAATGAGAACAGCATCTAGCTTAGAGGATGCATCACTGCTAACTTTCATAGGACATAGCTCTTCTTTTTCTAGAACAAGAGCTCAAGGTCTTGCACCATGGAGGATAACAACCAATGACCACTATGCTTGACACGGAGTCTTCTTTTCAGTTATCTTCATTCCTAATACTTTTACTCTTCTGTATTTACAAAGAAAATGAACAATCTGGAAGCTCAGACCTATTAAAGATCACTTATTTCTACAAAACTTTTGGAATCCTACCAAGGAAACATGAACCTATTAACTCCAAATAAAAAGAAGTATTCTCTGATGGCCCTGCTCCCTTGAGCCAGGTGTGATAAAATCTGATACAGGCCAAGAGAAGAAAGATGGTGTCAATTAACTTCACATACAAGTGGAGGTTGTAGGCAAAGCAAAAATAAGCACTGTGATATGTGAACACTCTCAGAGTTTCTGGTTTTATGTGAGATCATGTACCAAGCAAGGCATTCAATATGCATACATCTTCATGTCACAACAAGAAGAGGTGTTGTGGGGTTGTGAAGAGGTGAGAATGCTCTGTTGTCATGTCAGAGCTTTTGTGACAGGATGACTATGCCAGTGCTGTAGCAAACAAGTTTATTTTTTGCTAGTAATAGAAACAGTCATGGCCCCAGCATGGCCACATACAGTATGCTGCAGATGTAGAGAACGTGAAGCAGATAAGGGTTAACCCTCTGGAAGCCATAGAACAATAGGTGAAGATGAACACAACTGTCCCAAGAAAAATAAGCATCAAACACTTTGGCTTCCCTACAGGTGTCTGCAACAGCTCAAAGCTCCTTCTGGAGACCAATAGTGCTTGCTGTCACCAATGACTTCTGACCTTTACTGTCTTTATGTGTGTAGCAGACACTGTGCTAAGCACTTTGGGGGCTGTCTTATTTTGTTCTTCTTTTTTTTCTAATCTTATTTGATCTTATTTTGAACACTCCAGATTATATCCCTTTCCTGGTCTACCCTCTGACTATTCCCCATCCCATAACCAACAAGGTCACAATTAACACAACCCTATTTTATAGACAAGAAACTTATCAGTGAACCCAAGGTAGATGTCCAAAATAACTTCCAATAAGTGGCAAACGCAGGACTAGAATTTAGATCTTCATGCAGCTAGAGCAGGAGTTCAAAACATCATGCCAAATGGTTGGATAATGTCACCTACACGAAACAAAACCCATTCATTCATACAGCATTCTGAAATGCTCAGTAAGCTACTTCAATATCAGCAATGCACCAAGTCTGTGAAGAGCAAACATTTCAAATACAACTTTATGTTCCTGCATGCATAGTTTCATGAAAAATTCTATGTTTAACAAAAAATCACAAACCCAATTTTTAAATATATATGACTCTGTGTTAAGGAATAAAACAAAACTGCTATATAAGCCAACATACATAATGTCTACAAGTCAGTATAACCATACGCAACATGGCAAGCTTTTATAGGTGGATTTGCCTGTGTATTCATGACTGCAATGAAGACAAAACACGTAAGTAAAATCTCAGAAATACCCTCTGCACCCCCCCCCGCCCCAAAAGTAGCCACCTGTATCTTCCAAATAACATCGATTCCTTTCGACTAATTTTAAATTGTTGTCAAACAGGGCCATAGAGTACAGTTTCTTTATTGTATTAATCTGATTCCAACATTCCACAGCTGAATATTCTCTGAGAATAGCACACCATGTCACTCATGTAGTAGAAGTCATTCATCTACTCTAAATAATGGGTAGAATTCCATGGAAAATTTTCATGAGTTACCTGTATATTGCTGCTGATTGACATTTAGGATGTTTCTGGGTTGTGAACTGTATTCCCATCAATATTTTTCTTCATGTCTTTCAATGAGCCTAGGCAAGCACTTCAGTATGTTTACCTCGGAACAGACCTGTTGAGTCTTAAAACTTGTATATATTAAGAGTTACTAAAACTACTGATTTTCCAGAGAATTCTGGAGAGATGGCTCAGTGGTTAAGAGCATTGACTGCTCTTCCTGATTTCAAATCCCAGTAACCACATGGTGACTCACAACCATCTGTAATGAGATCTGGTACCCTCTTCTGGTGTGTCTGAAGACAGTTACAGTGTACTACTATATAATCCATAAATAAATTTTTAACAAAGAATTCCAACCAACTTACATTGCCCTCAGCCTTATCTCAAGATATCTGTCATTTCACAACCTTGCAATGCTTGGCTCATCACAAAATTTGACCATTAAATATTATGGTCACTACCAATTTTTAAAAGGACACTTTACCTGATTCTAGCCCTTCATATAGACTTTTTATTTTAGCTAATGTGTTTCAGAATATTTCTTTTGTAATTCTGTCACCAATGAAATGTGACTAGTTTTCCCATCTACTATCCTTTTATATATCTCCTTTTGGGAAAAGAGGTGTTCAATTCCTGTCCCAGTTTGCTTTTTATTGCTGTGATAAATGCCATGACCAAAAGCAACATGAAGAAAGCCAAGACAAAACCCCAAGCCTTACAGGAGCATGGAGGTAGGAACTGAAGCAAAGACCCCGGAGGACAGTGTCTTCCAGGTTTACTCAGCCTGCTTTCTTAGACAGCCCAGGCCCATCTACCCAAGGGAGGCACTGCCCACAGTGTGCTAGGCCCTCCCATATCAACAATTAATCAAGAAGATGCCACACAGGTTCGCCTAAAGTCTGTCTGATGGAGGCAATTCCCCAACTGGTGTTCTCTTTTCCCAAGCAACTCTAGTTCATGTCAAATTGACAACGAAAGAGCACAGCGCCCCTCCTCCCTCCTTGCTCTTTCTACTTTCAACTCCAGTCTTTTCCTTAGTGAAGTCCCTTTCAGAGGCTGGGAATGAGTCTTTGCAAGATGTATATCCTGTAACCCCTTTCTCTTCCTATAAACAAAGCTCCTGTTGAGCAGCTCCTCCCGTCACTGAAGCCTAGTGTATCACTCTTTTCCTTCACAGTCACACTCTTTGTGGTGCACGCAAGGAATCTGCCCAAGGAAGAGTCAGAAAAGATATCATCTTGTGCCTTTGCTGAAAAGCTTCATGCGCTCAGCCCCCATGTTTATATCTGCAATCTATCAGAAGTGGGCTTTTGTGAGAGGAAGAAAAGTCAAGATTCCTTTTTCACACTGGTATATTCAACAGGCAAAGCTGTATGTTTAACAAAGCACGCTTATCTTTGCTTTTCAGTGTTTCCCTTTGTTATAAATCCCCTTTTGAATTTTATTATTTCTCCTGGATTGTTTTTCTGTCTTAGCACCAATACCATACTATCTTAATTACTGAAGCTTTATATAAGATACCATATCTACTGTATAACTTTTCTAAGTTTCCTTTAAACACAGTCTTCTCTCTGGCTTTATTTGTCTTCAGTGGCAGAGTGTATACTTAGCAGTTTTCAGTGCCTGGAACCAATGCCTAGCTTCAAAATGCAAACAAACGTATTGTCCTAAGTATTCAAACTTTGTTTTTGCTTTGTGGTTTCTGTCTTTTTTCTTCCTTTCTTCTTTCTTTTTGGAGAAAGGAGGTGATGAGCCTGTTTTGTTTCTAGACTGTATGTCTCAAGCCAGCCTCCAAATCAGGATCTACTTCAGCCAACAGAGTGCTGGCATGACCAGCATGCCACAATGCTCAACCGTGATTATATTTCTTTATAAATTATATTGATATGTCTTTATAAATTTTACACTAAACTTTCAATTCCATAGGCAAAGGTTACTTGCCATTACATCCCTATAATTCCAGAACTTGGGAAGCAGAAGAATGTGTGCCTTGATGAGTTTAAGCTCAGTCTGTTCTAAATATCAAGTTCAAATTCAACCAGACCCTCAGAGGGAGACACCATCTCAAAAATAACAAACAAAATTTCAAAATCTAATCCACGGAATTTAGATTGGGTTTGTTTATAAGTAACAGATACAACTTGGAGAAAATCAATCTCCAATACTATGCCTCTAAGAATGCGTCTGTCTCTCCCTTATCCGTGGAGAGGTCTCACTCACCATTTGCTATTCTCTCTCTCTCTCTCTCTCTCTCTCTCTCTCTCTCTCTCTCTCTCTCTCTCTCTCTCTCTCTCTGTGTGTGTGTGTGTGTGTGTGTGTGTGTGTGTGTGTGTGTGTGTATGTATGTGTGTGTGTGTGTCCAGTATAGAAATGTTTATTGTCCTTTGGGACTGTAGCCTGTAACCTGTTCATGTTCACACCTTAACTAAAGGGGTCACCTCCTAGAAGCTCTTTTGCCTTCACACACCAGATTACCACAATTTTCTCTTTCATTTACATTATAAGAATAACTTACATTTTACATTGTTAATGATCAGATAACCTTGCATTCTTGAAATAAAGGCAACTTTGGTAAAATATATTTTTTCACTTGTTGTTGAATTCACCTAGACATGGGGAACATAGCTATAACCCTAACACTTGAGAGGCAGAGGAAGGAGGATCAAGGGCACTCTCAGTTTCATAGTGAATTTGAGGCTATCCTGGGTTACATCAGACTCAGTCTCAAGATATACAGAGTATTAAGATTATAAATGTAAAATTATCATAAACACTTTTGTATTCAACTAACTTTGTTTCCCCAGTGGAGACTTGGAAACTTTTTGGGATCCTTGCATCAGAACCAGAACAAGAAGAGACAGGCTAGACCACCATCTCAACCCACCCAGAGATTGCAGAGGTTCTGTTTGAAGAGTCAAAAGCCTGAAACATGTGTTGGGTAGTAGCCCAAAGAGCTGCAGCTCTGAACATGAGAAGGAGGATCCAAAGGAAAGAGCCATAAGTAGGTGCCATTGCATGCCTCTACAGATGGCTGGTGAAGTGGGTGCTGAGACAGATCTTGAAAACGTGTGCAAGAGCTTTACAAACAGAAGCAAAGTCAAAGTCATAGTCAGTCACCTCTGAATGGGCCATACACTTAGCAATGGCCCAACATGGAAGGAAAAACAATCCCAGTTTTGTTTGATCAGATAGAATACGGAGTATCACAAAGACTAATTTACATAAAAAATTAATCAATAACTTAAATGAATAATGGCTCAAGTTTCCAATGTCTTCTTTTAATTTTCAAGGTATCCATAAATAATCTATGTATCATATATGTCTATATTTAATGCAGCTTGAGTATATTGACTATAACTTGACATTCATTCCCTGAGTATTGTGTTGCAAGGTAAATTTTTGGCCAAATATCAAATTGTCTTCTGTTTTGGAACAGGTAGGGTAGAAACCCAATGAGACATTAACTTCATGAACCAGCTTTTGGCGAGAGCGTTTCCTTGACAAAGGATCCAAGACAGCTTGTCTTGTGTTGACACTCTTGTTTCTCAGTGGTAATTCTACCCAAAGCAGGAGAGGAGCTCCCAATTGCATGCTCTCAGGGCTTTTGTTAGGAATGGCCCTATAATATAAAGGACCACAACAGGGAATTTAGATGGCTCTCCTGCATCAACTGTGCATGGGTTCTCGCTTTGTAATTGCTTATTGATTTCTGCTTAGTTGGAATGAGTATCAACCCAGTGCCAAGCACTGTGTTAGGTACCAGGGAACCTAGACAGATAATTCATGGCTCTTGCCCTGGGGCACTCATTGTTTAGCAAAAGAGACAGGGAAATAAATGACCAAACAGCAGGGAGATGCATACTAGGAGAGAAGATAAACTGGGCTCTGTGAAAGCACCAAGGAGGAGAAGATCAATCCAGCATAAATGTCTCCTTACTCCCAAACCCCAGCAGTAGGAACAGGGGTCTGGCTGCTAGCTAACACACTGAGCTAGAGGTATACTATGTGCTGGCACAGCTGGGAGCCATTACTCCTGATGCAGCAATAGGAGATGCCAAGAGAAAGCAGAACAGAAAAGTTGAGTCCAGGATGGGGCATCCAAGCTCGGTGCCATCTGGACCAAGGAAAGCAAATCTGGTAAACTGGGACAGAGCCTGAAGCAAAGACCCTCTTCATCAGTTAGCTCTTCTCAAGCCTTGCCCGGGGCAAATTTGAGAACCATTGGCAGGTGGCTGAGATCCAGCTTTCTTGGAACTGCCTTAAACACCTGCATCACAGCTGACCCCTGAGGCAGATGGAATAACGTTGAGCTCTAGAGCGTTCGAGACCTTATGCCAGGCACAGTGCCATGCATGAGAATGGGAGAGCTCAGTGCCAGCTTCCAAAGAACTAGCTATACCTACATAGATAGAAATATTCCAAGATAATGTGTAAGTGGATGTTCTGATGAATGGGAGGAAGGCTGGGTCTGGATGATTAGAGGGAGCTTTTGGAAGAGGCAGACAAGGCAAAGGGCCTCAAAGATGGTCAGAATACAAGTCAGATAAAAACAGGGGGACAACATTCTAGAAAACAGAGGCTTAAGCTCTGGAGCTACCGAGGGAATCAACATAAAGTGAAGAATGTGAAAAACACAATGCAGGAGGAAATGATGCAGCCTCTGTGGATAATCACATGCTGAAACCCGCAGGCAGTGCGGAGTCCCTGGGAGAATTATGAGCAGGTTAAGGTAAAAGCAAATCATCTCGTGTAACATCCCCTCACCCACACCCAAAATCCATCCCTTCCTGGCCACAGTGAAGCCTGTCCAATTGGAAGATGTCAAAGCAGCCTAGTTCCAGGTTATAAATTTACCTGCCAGCTACTGAGAGCCATGTCAGCTGAAGGAGCTCTGGTCTCTCCACTCTATTTACTCTCCAGTCAAAAATTTAAGGCACTAACCACAGTATAGAAAGAGCCAAGCTGAGGCTGAATGGACATAGAGCATACTGAAATTACAGAAAATACATCAAACTACAGCAAAATCTAAAGGCAGAGTCTATGGACCCTGCCAATCACTTATCCCAGATCACCAGGTCAAGTGTCTACTGCTTGGCTGACTTTCAACATCACTGCACCTGAAGGCAAACCACCACACACTGCTGTGCCCCGTAATTAATGGTAGACGCAGACTCAAACTCTGCCAAAGCAAGAGGCCAAACATGAGGAGAAGCAACATTTGAAAGTGGCCTTTACTGTGACAAGGTGAAGAAAGTAATATAAATTGGCCACTTTGTGAGTGACCTTCAGTAAGCTGTCTTACAGTAAGCAAGAACTGACCACCCATTCCTGCTACCTAATCAGCCATGAGGGGAGGCCGTCCGTTTGGGATTTGGAGGCACTGTCCTTCCTAAGCTCAAGCACAACCTGGCCATTTTAGACTAGGAGGAAACATAGTCTCATTCTTGACTCTAATATCTAATGATGCTTTGCCTAATGGTGGATGTAGGTGTCCTAAACTTTCAGCCATGCCGAAAAAGATGCTATAAAACACTCGACATCTGCTATCCCCATGAGTAAGACATCTTGGATCTGGTAGTGCGCTCTTCTAATGAATTAAAGTTAAGTTTTCTGGCATCCAAAATAATACCCATATTTTCTTAAATGTGCTTACTTTCAAA
Source organism: Micromys minutus (assembly GCF_963924665.1). Classification (NCBI taxonomy): domain Eukaryota; kingdom Metazoa; phylum Chordata; class Mammalia; order Rodentia; family Muridae; genus Micromys; species Micromys minutus. Next base: position 12,499,897 of record NC_137971.1, read on the forward strand.
AGGCAAGAGCAATACATTAATAAAAACCCACACTGGACAAATTATAGCTTATTCCTTTATGTATCACATATGTTTATGTTTGTAAAAATCAGAGAACAATTTGCTGAAGTCATTCTTTCCTTCTCCAAGGATCAAATTTAGCCATTGGGATGGATGACAGGGATGTTCTCCCCCACTGAATAATTTCTCTTGCTTATTGTCTTTTGAGGTTTAGTACAGTGTGACCTATGCTGTCTTCCCTTAACCATTCATAGTAGATTTACTCTAACCATTCATGGTGGACTTAATCTCTCTCTCCTCTGTGTCACCAAAACCACTAATTTTGTTATAATATGTGTTCTTAGGCATAGGCTATATCTTGTCCTTCACTGTGATTCTAATTGTCTAGTATCAACTGAATACAGTGCAAAGTTTTAATAAATGTTTGAAAGATTGACAGCAAACTAGACTTGTTTGCACTTGATCCTATGTTCAACAAAAAGAACCCCAAAGAGATTTTATTGTTAAAGTTGTCTGTTTGCCAAGGAAACTCATGTGTGCTATTTAGCTTAAGCCCATACACCTTAATACCTATACCAATTAATCCAAGTAGCTAAATATTCTATGGCATCAAAATGGCCCAGTTGAGTCAGTGATTTTTTTTCCCATAAATCTCTTCTTCTCTGTAGTTCATCTTTGCCTCATTATTATATCCAGCTCCCTAATTCCCACCTATTTCCTTTCACATTCAACTTGAAAAGATAGTGACAGCCTCACAAGGCTCTTTTTACATTTCAACATCCAAACAAATACAAAGGTGGATGATTTCACCTTTATAACAATCTCATATCTGGCTCCTCCTCCTTCCCCATCATGGAAACAGTTCACGTTCCTTTCATCTTATACCTAGAGCAACATGTTATCAACACACACACACACACACACACACACACACACGGGGGGGGGGACAGTCAAACAAATCAAACATGTACTATAACAATTAACAGAAATTTAATCTTAAAACAATTTTACTATGCATATATTTTATCATTGATTGATGACAGAAAAATGCATACTAGCAAGATGTGTTTGTTTATTTTCATAAGTAATAAATCCCTGGCTAAATACTTGATCCTGAAGGCAAAATGGCAGCTTCAGTCAATATTTTTCAATGTTGGTCAGAATTTTGATTTTATAAACTCCAGTGTTGAAAGAGTAACTCTAAATAAGCAGGCAATATAAACGGCAGAGGTATTTTTTAGGGCCACTTCAGGAATTGTTTTAAATTTCTTTCCTAATCCCAATCCAAAGTTCATTTAACAATTTTTATGAAACAAGTCAGCAACGCAAACAGCAATTTTAAAAATCAAACATGCCAGCACAATCCAGTAAAAGATGTACTAATTTGATAGCTAAGTGTGAGAAATGATAGCAGGAAAGGAAGAGCCTGTTTCTTCATCATTAAACCGTAATATTTCAGTAATACAATGCATGTACAGTAAGCACACTGAAATTTATGACATTCAATAGTCCTAAGTCTGACCAAGGTATGTAAGTCCCTCTGCAACTACTGCATAGTATGACATCACATGTAGTGCCTTAGCTTCAGGGAAGACGTGGTGCATCTGCTGCATGCTTGATTCTGAGTTAAGTTTGTGACCTATATGAAGAAATGACATTGTAGGACAAATTTCCCAACTCTCAGATTAATTGTGTGACCCTGTTTGGAACAGCAACCCACAGAAGCTGGGGCTAATCAGCATCTCCAGCCTTCTCCAGACTACAGTGCCACAACTTGGAGGGGGAAGAAAAGGAAACACGGGATAGGAAGGTTCTGAGATTCTGGAACTTTGTAATTACCTTATACTATCGAAAACAATCAACCCATTTATAGCTATATGAGTTCATGAGTTGGGTCTAGAATTCTATCTAGCATTTCAAATGAGATTAGATACTGGAGTATCAGGAAGATATCTTGGAACATTTATGCTAAATGGTGAAACAGAAGTATGCTCTTGGGTGTTCCGAATTTTGGGGCAATTTCCACTTATCCGTGAGTGTATACCGTGTGTGTTCTTTTGTGTCTGGATTATGCTACTCAAGATGACATTTTCTATTTCCATCCATTTGCCTAAGAATTTCATGAAGTCATTGTTTTTAATAGCTAAGAAGTACTCTATTGTGTAAATGTACCACAAGTTCTGCATCCATTCCTCTGTTGAAGGACATCTGGGTTTTTTCCAGCTTCTGGCTAGTACAGATAAGACTGCTATGAACAAAGTGGAACATGTGTCCTTGTTATATGTTGGAGCATCTTTGTGAGGAACCACCAGACTGACTTCCAGAGTGGATGTACCAGCTTGCAATCCTACCCAAAATGGAGTAGTGTTCCTCTTTCTCCACATCTTTGCCAGCATCTGCTATCATAAATTATATGAAGCTCAAGAAGAAGGAAGCCCAAAATGTGGGTGCTTCAAGTCCTTCTTAGAAGGGGGAACAAAATATTAATGGGAGGAAATACAGGGCCAAAGAGTGGAGCAGAGACTGAAGGAAAGGCCATGCAGAGCCTGCCCCACCTAGAGATCCATCCCATATACAGTCACATAACCCAGTCACTATTGCTGATGCCAAGAAGTGCTTACTGACAGGAGCCTGATATGGATGTCTCCTGAGAGGCTCTGCCAGAGCCTTATTGAGACAGATTAAGATGCTTGCAGCTAACCATCAGACTGAAAACAGGGATCCCAATGGAGGAGACAGAGAAAGGACTGAAGGAGCTGAAGGGTTTTGCAACCTAATAGGAAGAACAACAATTTCAACCAAATAGACCCTCAGAGTTCCCAGGCACTAAACCACCAACCAAAGAATACACATGGAGGGACCCATGGCTCCAGCCACATATGTAACAGAGGATGGTGTTTTCTGGCATCAATAGGAGGAGAATCTCTTGGTGCTGTGAAGCCTTGTTTCCCAAGTGTAGGGGAATGCTAGGGTGTTGTGATATGATTGGGTAGATGTGAGAGGAAGCATCCTCACAGAATAAGGAGGAGGGGATATGGGAGAAAAAGGAACTGGGAAAGGGGATAACATTTGAAATGTAAATACATAAACTATTTAATAAAAAGAAAAGAAAATAAAAGAAGTATGCTCTTGCTAGGTGAAATGATCACTTGCCAAAACAGAAAAGGCAGAAAAGATGGAAAATAAGAAAGATGATAAACTTACATGGTTTATTTCATCTGATGTTCAAAAGATCCCATGAGACAGTGTGGTGGGCTTTACTACTTTGCTATGCCTCTTCTTCTTGGTATAGACCACCTATTTTAATTTGGCTTTGCCCTCCATTTGAGATGAGTCTGAGCAACATACAGCTTATCCTAAGCCAGCATATCTAAATGGAAGCATGCTAACACAATGCTATCCTGGAAGCTGTGGGCTTCTGAGAGATACCCCCTTGTTTAAAATACCTTGTGTCATACTTTTGGATGTCTTCTAATCTGTGGCTACTGGAGAAGAGAGATACAAAGAACTGTGTGCTAGATGATGTCACTGATTCAGAGAATTCAAACTGGAGCTTGAAACTTGAAATTTTATCACACAGGGTGGTCAGTCAACTTCCTACCTTTCAGGAAGAGAGGTCCAGTTTCTGTATGTCATAGAGCCACAGCGTGTCAGCTAACACAGGGAGGCAGGAAAGATGCCCAGTTTTATAAAATGCTCTGAAGTTTTAAACAATTAAAACTTGTCCCAGATAATAAATAGAACATATATGGTGGAATAGGGCAAGTTCAGACCTAGACAGCTACACCTAAGAGCTCAGACTCTACAAGAGAAAGCATGGGCATCTTCCACTGGAGACTCTGTGGAAGGTTCCTAAAATCAGACTTGTATGATTGAAGTGGTGATTCCAGTCTACGCCAGCACGGCATTTCTCAGATTTGCATGCATCTTTACTCTTCATATTTTCTGCTTGTCTAGGTTGATGGTTCAAGCTTCAAGCTCCTGCCTTAATCTCCTAGGGCAGATTCAGCATGGAGAGACTGCCATGCAACCAGCTATGAGACTAAAGAGAAATGTTCTTTATAGCCACTCAAGATGCGAAGTGATGTAGACTGCTTCAAACCATTTGCGACTGGCAATGGGTCCAGCTGAAGTAAGACAGGTTTCCAGACAGCCACATCAAGAAGCTATTAATGTTGAGAAAAATCTGCACAGAGAAATAACTTTTTACAACCTTCTGTCTGCAAGCCTGTCCTCCCTTGAGGTCACGAATGCTAATGTTCTTTGACTTGGGATCAAAGTGGGGAAGCTGAGACCAGGAAGCCAGAGGTTCATTTTTCCACACCCAATTTCCAAACAGCCTGTGTGAAACTCTGCTCTGACATCAGATTGCTCCTTTGAAGGTTCAGAGTGCAGTCAGAAAAATTTTTCCCTGCATATATCTGCTGCCGTCACCTCTTCCGGGATGATGGAAGACCAGAGGTTCAGGCCAAAGACCACTTTGGATAATTGCATCCCATCTTTCTGCTACTCTTCTTCTGTGCCTGTCTGTCCTTGTCTAGCCCAGCCTGGCTGCTTTATTAATCAGTCAAGTGATACCATCCCTACAGGCCAAGGTGCTGTAAAGAAAAAATAAACTAACCTTTCATTTTCTTAATATAGAATTCTAGACTTGGTCTACACTTTCTGTTCCAATTAGGTTCTATACTTTCCAGTTTCTTCCTTAAGGCTAGCCTTTCTGTTTGGTGCCACATCTTGCTCTTCAAATGTAAGCAAACGCTACCTTGTTTGGAGTGTTTCTCGTTGTTAAATGGCTCCAGCTCTTTTCTGATCTTGCTGTTGATGGCTATTCTGAGTCCACGTGGTCCTGTGGACTTGATGTAGTAACCATGCGCCCATGGGCAAATTCTCCTCCACAGTTACCCTGGCCTGAAGACTTGACCCGAACTCTCCTAATACCAGTGCCCTGGAAACTCTAGGATTTCTAAGTCCTCAGCACTGCCTACTCTCGGCCCTCAGCTTTCTCCTTAGTGCAGTGCCTGAACAGTGTCCTTCTGGGTAATTCCTTGGTACTCTGAGAGTCACTAAAACCAGTTTTTCTCTTAAGTGGCTGGGAAGACTTGATGAGTTTCTCTTCTTATCATTTTTTTTAAATCAATTTCATTAGAAGGATGAATAAGTAAAAATTCTGATGTTTTTTACATGACCAAAATGCTTAATAAGCACCAGTGACAATTCCCCTTCCTAATGTCTAATCAGAAACTAATCTCTGGTCCCAGTGCCTGGCCAGTTACAGCTTGTATAACCAAACTCCTCAGATTTGGGTCCGCTAGCTCTCTCCTATCTCTCTCTTCCAAATGAACACTGCCCTTAAGCATATCTGCTAGTGTGAGGTCTGAGCTGTCAATGCCCAGACCTCCAGTTCCACAGAAAGTTCTATAGACACACAGTGTCTGAGGAACTAAACTGTAGTCAGGAAGGTATCTGACATGTGTCTGCACAGTTGGAGGCAGAGTTGGTGGAGGGGCCACGCAATGATGGAGGATCGGGTAGAGTTTGATGTGATATACAGTGAGAAAGGGGCAGTCAGAAGTTCTGGAGCAGGCAGACCAGAATACGAGTTAATGCTCTAGATAGTTCTCCTTGTCAACTAGGAATTAGGAAATGAAGGGTGGAAATGCCTTGTATATACTTGTCTGAGCTGCTAAAACATTAAGCTAAACTTCTACCTGGTTAAATAACATCCGACCCAGGGGTTGATTGATGAAAGGGGGGGACAGGGTGAGAAGCAGAAGGAACACAAAGAAAATAACTTTTTGTTAAAGAACTTGAAAGGACTTTGCCTAAAGCTAGATTGAGGAGGGCATAGATTTTTTTTTCTCCCAGGATGGAAGTATGCTACACAGACAGAGAGCACCTGGGAGCTGGAGGTTATCACTGAACAAAAGAAAAGGTCTAAGAGATCATTTAGCTGGAGGAAAGAAAGGTATACCCCGGGTGCCCCTGCTTTATAACAGACGCTCTGCATGCGTCTCCTGTCATTCAATTCTTAGGGCTATTCTGAAAAACAAAAAAATGCTACCAGCATCCATAAAGATGCAAAAACATCAGAGGCTTCAAGAAATTAAATAAAACATTTCAGGTCACACAGCAAGAGGAGCATGGGCTGTCCTTGAATCTCTTTCCCTGATTCAAGTGCATCCATTGGCCTTTCTGGGTCTAGCACATAAGAATTCCTGGTCAATCCACTGCCTTTCTATGCCTAGCAGCTTAGTCAGGAGACAGTCCTGGGCATTTCTCATAACTGCCTTCGCTGGATCATCTCTTCCCTCTGTTTGGTCACCATAGAAGAGCCAAGCCATTTCTCAGAGTGAGACTTGTGCTGTGGGATTATAGGGCTAATGTATCTGCACTCCGGATAGGGCTCATAGGTCTGCTAATAGGAGCACAGACTTCCATTTGTCCTGGTGGCTAAAGGTCTCCGTCTACTAGCTCAGACCACAACTTAGGGAATACAGACTCCCTGACTCTGAAGCTGTGTCTGAGAACCGTGGCTGATACAAGGCTCGCAGGACTCACGCCCTCATTACCTGGGCACACTCACCAGCAGAATGTGTTCTACATAATTACTTCTGTTCTTATGCCCCTGGGCTAGTAATAGAAGTGCAGGCCAGAGGCTGGGGAAGCATGCGTGCTGGCAGGGGCAGCCACCTCACATGCTCGGGTTCACCAAGGAAGGAATAAAAGAAAAGCCATTTCTTTCCCTTGGGGTACTGATGGTGGTTTTTGTTACTGTATGTAGCTCAGGAGCAGTGAGATGCTTATTCTGTGTACACCAGAATGTCAGGAGGAACTCAGCATCAGGCTCCTGAGAACTCTTGCTAACACCTTTCTTTTTGTTTGTTTGTTGTTTGCAATGCTCAGAAGGCACACCCTGGAGGTCGCTGAGGACTGGGCAGCAAAGATAATTGTAATGTCTCCAATCACTTACCTCATTGGTCCAACAGTCAGGGCCCCAGCCTTTTTTGCACAGTTCTTATGGTGAGGGCTTCTTCAGGAAGCAGCCACAGCTCTTAAACCTCTCTGTGGTTGGTACTAGCCGCACTCCTGAGTCATGGAGTGGGGAGATAAGAATATCTCTTCTCTCTCTCTCTCTCTCTCTCTCTCTCTCTCTCTCTCTCACAGCTTCAAAACCCAATACACCTGTTGGTGCTCCTCTGCCTCGACTTCTGTATAAAACTGTCCAGTCTTTTGCCTCCTCTAAATGACAAACTCATTTCCGGTTGTTGCCCACACCTCTTAACAGCCTCCGATGATGTCAGGCTCCTGTATGAACACCACATTTCATTCCGTTTTTAAAAGAATCATATTATTTTAAGATGTGGGTGGGGGAGTACATGTATGTGACATGTGTGCAAGTCCTCAGAGCGGCCAGAAGATGGTGCTGGGTCTCCTGGAGTTAGAGGGAGCTATGAACTGCCGGATGTGGTGGGTGCAGGAGATGCCCCTCTGGGCCTCTGGAAAACAGTGGGTGCTCAGAACACTAAGCCATTGCTCCAGCCCTCCATATTTTATTCATTCAAACTGAGAGATGTCACCTTCTTTCTAAAAGCCTTCAAAGTACAGAACTCTTAGCTGCCAGCTGCCAGCTGCCACCCAAGACGTCCATGTTTATTCTCTCCCTGAGCTGCAGCACAATGCCCTCTCCTTCAAGTTTGCCCTTCAGCTGCCTGCTTCCAACTTTGCCCTGTACCCTTGGTGGACAATTGCTTGAATGGATTGCTTGAGCATCGTTGATACTCAGATGATCCAAGTGGGCAAACAGGAACAGCCACTCGTGCACCATCCAGAAACACACACTTCCTTTTAATCCTGACACTACACAGAAGAAAAGATAATCCCACTTCCCATAGCTCTGAACCCTGAATTCCATGATACTTTGTTGAAATCCTCAACACACGGACGAAAACCTCAGCCTAATAAAAATAAAATTAAAAAAAAAATGGTGGGCAAACATAAATCTCTCATAAAGTGTAGTAAGTAGCTAATTTTATTATTCCTCTTAAACAGCTGGAATTTTATTTTGCTTTCTTTTTAAGAAGATAATATAGTTGTTAAGAAAGCCTAAAGGGCACTTTGGAGAAAAGCCAAGCGATGGGTTTATATTCCTCCCATTTCCAAATAAAATGCAAAAGAAAAAAAAACAGCAATCATTTTAATGAGCCTTTAAATAAATTCTTGGCTACAGCATGCTGCAGTAATTTATAAGGGACCCACATACCTGCATTTGCTGAGAGAGGGAATTTTCGACTAAAGAATGAATTTCCAAGAATTACACTGAGTTCATTTTCCTTTGGGTGATTAGTTGAATCAAAGCACGCTTAGACTCAGCCACACTTGCAAAGGAAGACAAGAGCTTAGGAACCACTGTCTCTCCTTATGATGGATTCTTTACTCCGTGGTGAGGAAGGCCATAGTGGTATTATCTGATTCTCTTTCTGGTCACAGCAAGAAAAAGGGTCAGACTTGTACTCGGTAAGCAAACTTGCATCTTTTTATTTCTGCACTCCTCTCTTCACATTTTATTGTCCCTAAACACGTCTCCTGACACACTGCTCTAACCCTCTAGTAGCTGTGTTAATTTTTGAGACAAGAAGAACAAGGGGGCTGAGAAGGAACAGGAGCAGAGCCATTTCTCTCCATCAGCCCAGCCAGCAATCAATCTCACCCGGGGAAGTCGGCTGGTTTGGTTTTAAGAGTCTGGGAAGAAGGTGGTGGTGCTTCCTGAGCAAGAGGTACAACTGGAGCTTTCTAAACAGTCAGGCTTCTAGAGGCCATGTCGAGTCCAAGATCTGGCAGGAGCTGTCAGTCAAAGTATGCAGTCAGCCTTAATCCCTGTTGGAAGTGGTCAGGCAGTGGGGATCTAGGGAAGCCTGGCTTCTCATCTGGAATCATGATGCTGCTAACAGCCAGTACTGGCTCTAGTGGCTGCTCTGAGTGTTATCCTTTACCTGCCAAAGGCCATGTTGCCTATACCAACCTTCCACGTGTGACCTTTCCCATCATACTGAATAATGGTTCGAAGCAACTTTGGTTCATCCTTCCATCTCAAGCCTTGAGCTGGGCATCATCTGAAAGTATCTCCAGAAAGATTTCAAGTGAAAATCTGTAGAGGACATCTCTTATGAAAATCTGATTTAAAAAAAATAAAGTTTGTTAGCCATCTCCAGCTACTCTGGGCTGCTAGTGTCCTAGGCTGACAGCCATCCCGGAACACAACCAATGCTACCTGACCAGGGTCCTGCTGACCTCTGCATGCACTGGAGTTTGCATCTCTGAATCTGTGTATACATATCTGACAGGAGTGCATCTGCTTTATAATCATAAACTCTTTCTCCCCAGACTCTTGGCTTAGAGATAAACACTTAACAGATGTCCTCACAAGGACAAGACAAGTTGCTTTGAAAGGACCAATGTTTTCCAGGTTACTGTAGCATAAGAGAAGATCTGTGAGTTGCAGGGATGGTGCCCCACCGCTTCATTTCCCCCTCCCCAACACCATCCAGGGACATGGAGTCAGGGAAAGCAGAAATCTCATGGTTTCTGCTGCTGCATCTGGACAATGGCACGGGCCTGTGCAACTTGTTGGTCATGCATACAACGCCTCTGCAGCAACTTTGTTAAGACAGCGTGCTCATCAGAAAAGTCTGACTGGCAATCCCCACTGCATTTCTGTAGCACAGCCTGGAAGTAATTATCCTTCTCACTGGCAAATCAATTAGCAATGGAGGATCTCACACACCTCTCTGCATCTCAGAAACTGCTAATCCTTCAATACTAATGAGCAGAAAACCTCAGGTGACCCCAGGTCCTTCTGCTAACACAAGAAACTGCAAGTCTCTTGAGCTCAATACCTGTGGCATAGCCAGCCGAGCTCTATGGCCAGAGAGAAGGAAAGGGAGTCACATCACAGACACCTCTTACCGAGTATTTTACAACTACGTTAGCATCTGTTTGAACCTTGGCTTCTTCATCTGTACAACAGACTTCAGACTCAAGTAAACGGCCTTAGATACTATAGTACTGAACTTAGCCCTGTACATGGAATTTATTAGAAGCTCAATATAAGGAAGTTGTGACTCTATTCTAATGTCTGATCCACTACACCACACACACACACACACACACACACACACACACACACACACACACACACACAGAGGGGTGACATACTTGCACACTACAGGGATCCACTCACATCCCTGGGCCATGAGATCTGTGTATTATCCTTGTCTTTCCCAACACCGTCTCTAAAACTGCAGGTGGCAGTGGCTTTTAAGCCAGAGCAATTAGACCACAACATGCCTGTGATTCCCTGTCCACTCAAAGATGATTTTTTTTTTTCAGACAGAATCGCGGATGGGAATGAAGCCTCTCTGGCTGGGACATGACCAGCCATCAGCCAGGCTGTACAAAACAGAGATCTGGTAAACAGCCTTGACCCTGACACTTGTCATACTGCATGGGCCTGAGGACAAGACTCAAGTGACAATAATAAATTCTCAGGACCCAGGGATGTTTATTTCCTGTAAGGAGAGCAGGAAGCTAAAGGCTGGTACTCAACAGCCCCTCAATAACAGAGCTCTACTCTACTGGGGCAAGCCTGCCAGACTCCTGTTTCCAGATCCAATTCTCTGTTCTTCAGCTGCCAAGTGCCAGAGGCAGAGACATTTGGCAATACTGGATTACCTCAGCAGAGTCAAGCTCAAACCCAGGTGATGAACTATTTATCGTCAATTTCCAGAATCCATATCAAATGCCAATGAAGTAGGCCAAGGTCATTCAAATGGTTCTCATACCACAATATCATTGGCTGGGGACCATGAGAGAAGTTCTAGGTGTCTCTTATCAATATGCTCACTTAGAATCCTAACACCTGCCAGATGATACGGTGACATCCTATCCACAGCCTGTAAGAAAAATCTATACTATAAGCCTCAAGTCCAACTTCCTCAAGCCTTATCCACCAAATGTTCCCCTCAGGACAGTAAGAACAGATCCAACACGCACAGTAGTGAAGGCAGAGAAAAACTGACCAAAGTCTGTCTGCTCCACTCTCTTTTTGCTTTCCAAGGGGCTCCGGGGAAGAGAGAGGACATTGTAGATGCAGCTTCCCACGAGAAGGGGTTGCACTGTAAGTTCAGTTATCCCTTCCAAAGAGCGTCACTGAGAAGGCAACTATATACACACAAGCACTTCTGCCATGAGATTAATGGTTTATTAACTATGAAGATTTGGAAAATGTTTTGTTCTCAAAGGAGGAAAAAAATGCATCAACAAAATTAAAAGCCAATGGTTACTTTTATGACCAACTATATAAATAAAAGCACAATTTACAGTTTTGCCGGGAGCAACAGATCTCATCTGATGGGTTCACAGCCTCCAAGGAAAGCAGTGGCCATCTGTTAAATAAATAACTCATTAGGTGAAAGGCAAGTGCTTCCATGAGATTAACTACAAAACCTGCTAGAGCCTACTGCCATCGAGCAAGGAGAGCTGCAGATAACCTGGGAACTGAGGGAATCAAAAGACTCTTGCTTACTAAAAGGTGAAGAACGCATCCAGCCAATGACAGATTTAAATTCTAGACATATTTTAAAAGGAATTTTAGAAGTTAAATAATAAAAACTTGCATTTCAAGGTCATACTAATGGTACAGAGTTCAGGATACCTAGAGAAACGAACGGACGAATGCATATCTTCATATCGGCTTGTTCTCTTTTGTCCATGAATAAAGATGAGAGACTTCTCTTAAAGAACACATTCTGGGTAAGGTATGTCACCACGTGTAATGTCTTAGTCTCGGGTGACCAGGGGCCCCAAGTATAATAGAAGTCAAATAGTAACAATGAAAGAGAACACAATCTTATCCATCCTTAAATAAAAGTCTGAGGAATCACAAAAGATTCCCATAAATGTTGGTTAAATCTATTGCTCATTTCAAAAACAAACAAAGCTATGAAATTACCCTTTGTCTTTCCATGACCAGAGTGAGAAAAAATCCCCCCCCCCCTCTCTCTCTCTCTTTATATATATATATATATATATATATATATATTTCTATCTCTATCTCTATCTCTATCTGCATTTTAACTGTTTCTCAGCAGTGCCTCTACCATGGAAATTCATATACTTTAGGAATAATTCTTATTAGCCAATGAAATGGGATTAACTCCTATTTACTAACAATAGAATCTGAGACATTTCTCTGGACAGTCCGAACCTGAAGTCATCTCTGGGAAGGGCAAACAGCGGTATCCTTTCTGTGTTTATTGACCTCCAAATGTCAGTACTATGTTCCTTCGAACATGAAGTGCCTGCCCAGACCTGCCTTTCATTCCCCTTATGTCTAAGAATGTCTAACTATGCTACGGAGAAGTAAAGAAAACATGGAAGAGCTAATAAGTGACAAGTATAACCCTTGACAGCAGGAAACACATGTGACCCAAGATAAGCAACACATGTGAACAGCTCTGACCTTTCATGAACCACTAAGGAAGCCCCTACAAAATGCATGAACCTCCATCTATGTTGTGGGGCAGGGAAGGCAAGAAATCTGTGGTGATGAAAATCCTCTATATCCTGGCCCCTACCAGCCACCCTGTCCAGGAATCATTAACTGGCTTTATCTTGGGCTCCTGTATTTTGTAATAGTAATGAGGAAAACAACCAGTATTTTTGGCTACTAGGGCCTTGGAGGCCTTCAGCTTTCCTATTTGTAAATCATCACATATGAAGGGTTCCTATCCAATAATCTGTTGACATCTTGAATCGGGTTCATGGAACTTGGGGTGCTCACAAATTTCCCCAAATGTGTGAACATTTTATGTCAGAGGCATGCTCCTATAGCAGAAGTATAGGACTTCAATCCCACGGGCAAAGGAGTTGCAGTTTAAAAAAGAAAAAAAGAAAAAAAAAGAAGAACCACAATAAAATTTACCAAGAAAAGCCTATGATCCCTTCCAGCCCTGATATTCAACATTTTAAATGACACAACTGAAAATTGTGAATGTGACAATACTTTGGGACAGACAAGTAGAAACGATTCAGCTAAACCCACTAACAGCACCTAAGAATTCCTTCCAGTAATGGAGGCTTCGGCACTTGGCCTTCCTCTGGAGGTAGAAGGACTCTTATGGTTCCTGAACTGCAGGTCTTTGCATCACAAAAGCTGTGGCAGGAGCCAGAATTTGAGTTTCTTCTTCTTCCAAAGACATTAGAGAGAATGTGATGAGAAGAAATGAGACTGGGTTAGGTTGTCAGGCAGCATGAACAATCATTGAAACCACACTTAGACTACCCAGCTACTGTCAGAGACTGGACGGTCTGCTTGGTAAATGGAAGCTCATCCCTGACAACTGAGACTGTCATGTGAGAGTCAGAGATCCGTATGTCTCCACAGCTAGCAGAAGGTCACCCCTGAGCCTACTTGGGGAAAAGAGAGGGCTTGGCAAAGCCACTGAATAATGAAACCTGAATTCTGAGAGGAAAACTTAGAGTTCTAGAGATATTGAAATGACTTTATCTTCACGTTGGTTCCGATCCACCTAAGTCTCTCAGCAGTGAAGCTTTTTCAGTGGGGATAAATCACATCTTTCTAAATCCAATATACTGTACAGTATTTGTTTCTTAGAGCCATCTGCCATTTCGTGGGATTCAGACCCCAGGCTCTGCTTGGGTCCTCGTGAGAAAAGCCTGATCTCCCTTCATCTCATCCTGGCTCACAGTGAAGGGAAAAACAGAGAATCAGGAAGCTACTGGAGCCAGGGCAGTCCGTTCGCTACCTCTGCCTCACCCTGAGCTAGAGGAAGAACAATCTAGAAACCACTTCTCCATCTCTTAGTGGAAGGGATTCCCTGTGAATACACTGCAATCTCCACCTATCTACCCCTGCCCCATAAAGAAGGGGTAGCAAGAAGGAAGCTAGAGAAAAATGAGCTCCAGATTCTAGCTTGAAGCAGGCTCATGCTAGAGAGTTAGATAGCTACTCTCTCTCTCTCTCTCTCTCTCTCTCTCTCTCTCTCTCTCTCTCTCTCTCTCTCTCTCTCTCTCTCTCTCTCTCTCTGGGTTTGTTTTTAGTGCCATAATGGTTTCTACCCAGCGGGTTCACTGGGAACATAAGACAGACATAGGAAAGTACTCAGGACCATGCAGACATAGAGGAATTCTATGCACAGCAATATGATCTCACAGGAGTGCTACTCCCATCATTTTAAATTATTGTTAATACTATAAAGGCTCTTGGTAGAATCACAGACTGCTTATGAGGTAGGTCCTCCACAATTGGTAGGATTGCGGTTGTGTGTTTGTTCTTAACTCCGAGCCACCCTGTTACCCAGAAGGGAGATACAAGAACTCCTGACCCCCTTCTCTTACCTTCCTTTTGTTGGTAGGGTTGACGTAGAGGTAACTGAGGACGGTCTTCAAACCCACTTTGTCATTTAGCTTTTCATAGGTGGCGCCATAATCTACTGACCTGCATTAAAAGAGGGAAAACAAGAAGAGGAGAGATTATGTCATCAAATGAGGGACTACATTTAAGGGGAGCCAAGATCTTTCCTCCCCAACCTACATCTGTGTTACCAAATAACCTGAGTGCTTGAAAGTGTTCTTTAGAGATAAAAAGCCCCATTAGTTTTAGAACAGCAATTAGACTAATGTGTCTTCTTCCTCCTAAACTTGTTCTCCTTTGCTTTCAGTCTTTTTCGGAGACCTACTTCCTACCCTTTGTGAAGTTGTGTGAAGAAAGAAGCTGCTGGAGATTGCTCTCCTCCCACGCAGCTTACCCTGGCTCTGAATGTGGCAATGGGCAGGGCACAAGAGATCACCATCCAGCACTCAGTACAATATTGTGAGTGTGACCCACAAAGGGAGATGCTAGTATTTTCCAAAGAGGGGGTGGGGGTGGGGTTCCTCACTATTACACTACAGCCAACTGAAGCAAAAGAGTTGTCGGAGGCAGGAGTTGCCCAAGAGCATTCTTGGTGCAGTGGTTAAAGGAGACAACACCACGAGGAGATTCTGTCTTACGTGAGAATATCACAGGTCAAAAATCCAATTTCATTTAACCGGTTGAAGTTATTCCTCATTCTGACTGTGGTACTGTTAGCTGCCTGATCATCATCCCTTCAGCCTCATTTCTAGTAGGCTGAGCAGATGCAAAGCCAAATAAAGGCTCAAAGGACAAAGCAGTCAATTCACTGACCTATAGACCCACTGGGTTTTCAAACCATTGGCTTATTTTCCATGGTGGCCTTCCTCCTCTTCCATACTAGATAATAGAAAGGGCCAAACAATGGGATCCATGAGGGCAGATTCCCTGCCACACTCTCTCAAGCCACGGTCGCAACCCTACGCACATCTCCCTTCCTTTTCACACAATCAGTATCATCAGGTTTTCTCCTCCCAATCTCCAGCACCTCCTTGGTTAGTCTTGAGACTCCTCCACCTTAGTTTTTTAGAGGGTCTAGAGATCAATTTACTTTCTCTGTCATCAGTTGACTTGGCAATCATGAGGTGTTATACCTCCTAAGCTCAGATCTCAATCTCTATCTTTATAACACCTACTGACTTTGGCATCCGATATTAGCGTAGCCTTGATCTAGTCTCAAGCAGTAATGTGGTTCTGCTGTGGCTCACAGCTAACTTAGCCTGAGAAGCCTGTGTAGTAAACTTTAAGAGTTATCTCCATAAAGTTTCCCCACCCTTCTTCCTCTAAACAACTTAATATTCCTCTTAAAATACACTAGAATTCATTTCCCTGCCCTACATCCTCCAAAGCACACGGTGACCCTTTTCTAACTCGTTAAGAATGTCATAACTATTTCTTTTATAATCTGCCATCTAACCCACAAGGTAAGTTCCTCAGGGTCAAATAACTTCACAGGGCAACATGATACAATGGAGGGAAAAAATCTCTGATGATAGGGGGATCAGATTCATTTCCAGATCTGTAGCTTCTGTAGTCTCAGGCTTCTTATCTGAGAAATGGGGATACTTCAGGCTCATGCAGAATTTGTGAGGATATAAAAATAATGGTACAAAGGAAGCCCAATAGGATCCTGGGAGAGAAAGAATTTTAAAAAGTTTAAAATGAAGAGATTTTTGTTTTATTTCTCCTTTCTACAATGGGTACAGAACAAGGACATTATATATACTTCACAGGCTTACTAAAGAAACTAATGTGTTATTTTCAGTCTCTTCCTAGGTTACCATGTCCTAGTGTGAGTAAGTTATAGTCACAATAATTGCTCCCTCAAGGAGCTGGCTTCCCAGGCTTGTTCATGAGTCTACCACAGGCACGGAGTAGGGAGAGTCACTCCAGGGCTTTCCCTTTGCCTGTATCTCTCCACATCACCTTTGTCTCTGAGTCTTTGTGATGCTGTCTCCTACCCCAACCCTTTGCATGTCAATGTATGGCTCATACATGCATTCGTAACCGTCTTCTGCTTGGAGATACATGTACTACCTTCCCTGCCAGCTATCCTCCATGCAGTTAGTAGGTGGTTCTCCATTCGCCCAGGTCTGTCTATCTCTCACACGAGTGCACGCGACCCACTGCATGCACTCAGTCCAGCAGCATTCTCCAAGCTTAGGCTTTGAAATCCAGTCTCCACAGTCCTTACTGAGCCCATCACTAGCCATTACCTTTCTGGCCAGCTTCACTGAATGCTCCTAATCCTGTTCGACATTTAACGACCTTCCCTGGGCCAGCCCTCACTTATTTTTTCTTGATAAATTTGGATCCAACTGTCAAATCTAACTCTAGCACTGTCTATCCACCTTATAACTTTCCTACAGGGAGAATTAATCATAGTTCCTGGTGTCTTTCATTCACTTTGTATATTTTCTTTCCAATTTTAGTGTCTGCCCTACTGCTTCATCTACATTATCTTTATTAAAGAATGTCTTCTTCCTTGGCTTTACCTCTCTGTGGGCAAGTGACACTTCAACCTCCAGTGCCCAATACCATGCCTGGTACAATGCAAGTGCTCCATAAATTGAGGCTTGTATTGGTTTGCTTTGTGTTTATTTCTGAGAGTAGATGTATGAACTTGTTCAAACCTATTCACCAGTCTTAAACAACTGCCAAAGTTAATATTAACTCCAAACACTTCATTCCAGAAATCCTTCCTGATGCTTTGGATGCTGGTACAACTGTCACAGATAGCTGACAGCATTTGGTACCAGGGAAGGACCAGTAATTCACTCATATTAGAATCAAGGTTAAGTACACCATCAGCCTATCACCCCGAGCAACACTACTCTCCAAGGCAGTGTGGCAGACAAATTATGACATCCAAAGGCTGTGCCACGCATGCTGTTATTAACAGAAATAAAACATTTTAAATGACCTTATCTACATTCCTTTCAACATAAAAATCAGCACTGTGTAGGAAAAGAACACTGAATTTGGAGGCTGCCAACCCAGATTTTAGAACTGAATTTGAAATGTATGCAAATATATTTCCCCTGGACAGGACACTTCTCTAAGCCTGTGGAGGAAACAAACAAACAAATTAAAAAAAAAAAAAAAAAAAAAAAAAAAAAAAAACCAGCAACAACAAAAACTCCTTCGTCTGACAATTGTCAAAATGGCAAAGTTAGATCTACCAAGGACCAGTGTACTGAGCACATGGGTTATTGCAATGGAGTTTTGCCATGAGAAAGAGAGATTTGGCTGAATTCCAAAGGCAACATGAAAAATTTGGATTGATAGCTAAGAAGCAGGGTGAGGATCAGCGATGAAAATTGCACAGGAGGCAGGGCAGTTCCTTTCTAAACAGACTTAATCAGATTCTTAATGAATGCTGGCCAAGGGGATCAGCTATTACCCGGGGATGGCAGAGTCCATGAAGGCTAGAGGAATTCCTGTAAACCAACCAACTGGGACTGTTGCTCAAGTTGGGCTCTTGATAATGTGCTCAAGGTCAGGGCTTTATTAAAATACATCTCAAAGGATCTACACACAAATGGATGAAGAGAGGATATTTTCCAAGGACCACTCTATTATTAACAATGAGACATTTAACGCAGATCATTTCATACTTGCTTTTGGACCTTAAATTTTATTATCACGACAACCTATTGCTATATTATTTTCCAGCCAGTGACTTTTCCCATCCTATCTACAGCAAACATCTTGAAGGAGCTAAATCCTCAAGGCTCCCTGCATGACTGATGTCACAACAAACTCCCTTCCAGAATCCAAATAGCCCCATCAAAGGCTGCATGCTTGGCACCATGCATAGACTCTCTTTCTACATGCTGCAAAGAGATTCACACTTACTTTGCTCCACTCCAGAGTTGGCTGCTGAGAGGAGAGACTTCCCAACAAAGGATGCTCTCTACAACTCAGCCTCCTGCGGGCCTCTGGCAGTTTCTGCTCATTCAAGTAGATAGAAGCAAGCACCACTCATTGAAGTTATGTCAGGGAGCCAGCAAGCATGTGGAATCAAAGGTATCCTTGACTCTGTCCTTTCCAGCATGGCTATAGCATGTCTCCTTGACCACAGTGTCCTGTAGGCCTACTTGGCCTGGGGAGAGTGCAGATGGCAGAGAGGACTTGGCCTTGTTGCCAGGGCAGCTGTGCCTACAGAACTTGCTCTGACAAGAAAGCAAGCCATCCTGTATCTCGGGGCTCCAGACATCTGCCAGTGGGAGCAGGAGTGTTTCTTGGAAGAAACAGTCTCATCTCACCACACTGAGAGCAGCTCCTCAAATCTAAACTCCTGCTTCATAAAATGGAAGTTCCAGTCACTGAATCCATAACAGTGACACACATGCAGGGATCATCAGTCTCTCCCTGGTACCCTACCAGTATGCTTGATGAATAGCTAACCTGAACAACGCCACGTGAGTTTTACACAGACATGTGGTTTTGGCTTTTGTACCTAAGTTCAGATGAGTACAGCTGTGTTTCAATATTCCAGGGGTTGTGTTTTGTGGGTATGTGGTTATCACCATTTTCTCCCACTTGTTCTTTCCAACACACAGCAAAGTACAAGGAGTCCACAATCAAAGAGCAACTGCTAAGATAATTAGGTTTATAAAGAGCAAGTAACTTTGTGTGTTCTCACATTTGTATATGTGATGATCTGTAGCTGTGTATGTGTGTTTGTGTGGGTGTATACACATGAAAGTAAGAGCGGCATTGTGTGTCCATGTGTGAAGGCCAGAAGTCAATGCTGAACATTTTTTTTCTATGACTTTCCATATATTTTTAAAGACATGGTCTGTCACTACTTGAAGCTCACTCATTTTGTTAGGCTAAGTGGACACTGGGCTCCAGTATTACAGACACACCCCCCAACACTCAACTGTCGATGAGTGTAGCAGACCTTTGAGCTTAGGTCCTCATGCATGAGAACCTACTGAGCTATTTCTCTATTTCGTGCTCTTATTTTTGAATAAGAGCAATTCCAGGAGTTATTCTTTACTTCCTCTACCCAAGGATAAGACACCGAGATATGCCCAGTCCTAATGCATGCATTTTAACTGCTGAATAGCGTTTCTGCTCACGAATATACCATCATCCACGTAATCATTGACCTATAAAGAAAACAAATGTCTTTCTTTTTTTCTTCTTTTTCTTTAAAAATTGGTTATCATGGTGATGGGTAGGCACAACTTTTGCCTACCATGAAGAAATTCTTGAGTTTAACTCTAGCACCATATAATCCAGGCATAGTGGCTTATGCTTGTAATCCCAACACTTTATATGTTGAGGCAGGTTCTTTAGAATTTCCTTTTGGCTGTCCTCAGTATTTGAGGTTACCCTAGGATACAAGAGACCCTATGTAAAGAAAAAATCTACTGTACATTATGCAGGACTTTAATTCCAATACTACAGGGGCCAGGGCACCAAAACTCCAAGTTTATGGTCATCTGGGGTTACACAAAATACTCCATCTTCAAAAAAAAAACCCAAAATATGAATAATCAAAAGTAAAGTCTGCTGTTGCAAGCAATGCTATGATGCACATTGCTATGCACCCATGAATCTGTATGTCTGGGTACACCTCTTTGTGGGGAATCACCACTTCTACTTTGCTATTTATTTCTGGCATTTTCTCCAAGGAGGCATTACCTCCAAAGAGATCTTGCTGTTAGATTTCAAGCTGCTCATCATCACGGGATTAAATCTCATGTCTTGTCCCTCAGGGGCTCGAAAGCCTTGGCCTAGAAATGGTACATTCCGAAGACTCACGCCATCCTGACAGGCCATGTGCCCAGTTATTTTATCAAGACTTTGCCCATAACAGCAATAAAGGGAGCTGAAGAATGAACACGTTGCTCTCGTTATCCACCCGGCAAAGTCCTTCTCCTCTTGTAAACATCTGGAGATGGTAGAGGTAATCAGCATTTATCATACTATTGTAAAAGAAAAACTCATCCCATGTAGCTCAATCAGCTTCCCAATGAAGCTTAGCCTTAGTCCAGGGCCTTCGTTCCCACTGCCATCCTTTTCCATAGCATGAGCAGACTTCCAAAGGCCCTCTGCCAGTTCTCAGGCGGACACCATAGTTCTGCATTAGAGAACGTTCTGTTCTTGTTACCTGATCCTCCACTCCCCCTTTGCTTACATCTTAGAGGCTCCCCACACCATCCCTCTTCGCTTGAGCTCTATAAAGCAAAGGAACCTTGCTGTATGCCTGGAGTTGTCTCTCTTCCTCTCCAAGATCCCTCTGGCATTTACATCAGGATATGACCACAGGTGAGACAGTTCCTCTCTCTTATCTAATCTTTTTTTTCCTTTGTTTCCCCAGAGGTCTTTTATCCATCTCAACTTCCCTGTTATTTCTGTGTAGACTTAGCTGGAGTTTGTGGACTTTTGCCTGTCAGAAGTCCAGGTAGCAAGTGTTCTGAGATCCTACCTCTGACATAACTACAATGGTCACTAACGTACAGTGG
Source organism: Micromys minutus (assembly GCF_963924665.1). Classification (NCBI taxonomy): domain Eukaryota; kingdom Metazoa; phylum Chordata; class Mammalia; order Rodentia; family Muridae; genus Micromys; species Micromys minutus. The sequence continues at coordinate 12,520,849 of NC_137971.1, forward strand.
CACACCTTTGTGGTGGTGTGAAACACTATAAACATCACTCTGAATTAGTTCCTTTTCCTGAGTTATCAGTGCAGTAGACACTGTGGTATTGTTCTCCAGATGCTGGGCAGGGGCTGAAAGCTGTAGTTTCCAGTTAGTAAGAGATCATTTTGGGACAAGACACAGACTGTATTGCCAGTGTTTTCTGGATATTGAGTGTTTGGAGGCTTTCAACTTCTGATGGACTTGTTGGAATAAATTACCAAATAAAGCCAAGTAAGTCCTGCATGGAACTCTGCCCTTGATGTTCAGCAGAAGTCCAGTACATCCTTTGCTGGGACAAGGCTGTATCCACAAAAGCTGGAGGTATGTGATCCGGCTGTATATTTGGTTGGGTCACAGGCAGGCTCTCAAAATCTAAACTATCACTGCTTTAGGTAAGTACAACGCCAGCCAGTCTATACGTCTGTCTACCACCTCCAGGCTGCCACTCTGATTCTGTCTCCAAAATAACTTCCTAAGATTCTGTCAGGGTGAATTATGTCATTGGTTGTCCTTCCATGCTTTCCTACCACATCTGGTCTGACACCTGCCTGACATGATGTTCAGTATCTTGGTAGACTGCCATCCCTTGCTCTCTGTCCCCATCTCTTATGATAGTTATCATTCGGGTCTCTTTTCTGACTCCTACTTCCAGCCCCAATTACACATCAGTTAAGTTCCTATAGTTCAAGCCCTCACCCTCGTCTGCATTTGTAGCAACAGTACTCAGGAGCTTCCTTTTCATCATTTTTATTGGATATTCTCTATATTTACATTTAAAATGTTATCCCCCTTCCCCCCAGAACCATCTCCCTTCCCCTCCCCTTGCTTTCATGAAGATGCTTCCACTCCCAACCACCCACTCACACCTCATCACCTTGGCATTTCCTTACACAGGGAAAAAGAGCCATCGCTGGATGAAAGACCTCTCCTCTCACTGATGCCAGACAATGCCATCCTCCGCTACATATGCACCTGCAGCCATGGGTCTCTTGATGTGTGCTCATTGGTTGGTGTTTTAGTCCCTGGAACCTCTGAGGTGTTTGGTTGGTTGCAGCTAACCATTGGATTGAACACGTAGACTCCAATGGAGGAGCTAGAGAAAGGACTGAAGGAGCTGAAAGAGTTTGCAACCTCATGGGAAAAACAACAGTATCAACTAACCAACCCCCCACAGGAGCTTCTTGTTTATTCCTTAAATATGCATATCTAATTTTGTTCTTTCCAGAAATCATTAAAACTGCTTAAGAGTTTGATATATATATATATATATATATATATATATATATATATATATATATATATATATATATATATATATAAAATCTAGACATGCAGAGGTTGGCTCTGCACAGAGGAAGGGTAAAGCAGGTCAAGGAAAGTGGACACGATCAGTACCAGCTGCAGGGGCTCTGCATGTCTGACCTCAGCTCAGACAGAAGGGTTGTTGTGCAGATCCCACGGAGAAGAGTACAAAATGTAGCCTGGAATATAACAAAGGGTCCAAACATGAGTGCATCTCAGTGCAGTCATCTGTTATCTAACCAAGGTGCCAGAAAACACACACTGGAGAAAAGAGAGCATCTTCAACGAATGCTGCTGGGGAAACTGCTTGTCCAAGATGTAGAAGAATGAAATCAGACCCATATCAACCACTCTGTGCAAAAATCAGCTCCAGATGAATGAAAACCTTAAATGCTAAATCTTCCAGATAAAACTGTAGGCAGTATTCTTGAAGGTATGGGTATAGAAAGGTCTTTTCTTTATAAGACTCTATTTCTCCAGGAGTTGAGGCCAAAAAATTGACAGATGTGACCTCATAAAAATAAAAAGCTTTGTACAGCAATGGAACCAATCGAACGAAGAGAGAGCCCAGAGTGGGAGTGAATCTTTGCCAGCTATACATCTGATGGAGAATTAATATCCAGGACATATACAGAATCAGGGAAACAAATGACCCAATTAAAAACAATGGGCCATGGATGTGAACAGTGGGTTCACAAGAGAAGAAATAAAAATGGTTAAGCAATATCTCAAAAAGTGCTCAATATCCTTACCAATTAGGGAAATGCAAATTACAACCGGGTTAAGATTCCATCTCAGCACAGTTAGAACAGATAAGCCCAAGAGAATGGCAACAAATTCAGTCTAGGAAGGTGGGAAGAGGAAAGCCCTCATTTTCTGTCAGTGAGATACCAGACTTACATAGCCACTGTGAAGTCAGCGAGAAGAAAAAGCTAAAACTCCATCTACCACAGGACCCAGATGCAACACTTCTCACTCTTGGGCTTATGCCTAAAGATGCCCTACCCCACTCCATTGTGAAGGTCTGCCATGGTCACCACCACTCTATTCAATAGCAAGGGAACAGAAACTAACTAAATATGGCCCAGGTGAGGAAAAGAAAATTGAAAGGTGGTATATATATACAACGGAATACTATTTAGCTATAAAGAAGAGCAAATCAAGAAATCCACGGGTAAATGGATGGAACAGAATATATTATACTGAATGAGGTAACCCAGAAAGACAAGCATTGTATCCTAACTCTTATGTGTAGGGCCTGTCTCCTAAATCATACATATGAGTACATCACCTAGAGTAACACAGAGGGAACTATGAAGAAGAGGAATAAATAACCCTAATGATATTTTGAAAGGTCATATGGAACCATATTATTTTATGTTTATGATGTGATGATATCCACACTTAATTCCAACACTCAGAAGACAGAGAGGCAAAAGGGTCTCTGTGTGTTAGATGCCAGCCTTGTCTATATAATGAACTCTAAGATAGCTAGAGCTATAAAGTGAGATTTTATCTACAAAGAAACCACACAGAGACACATACACTACACATACATGTGCAAATGTACACACATATGTATACATATGTTCATATATTTGTATACATGCATTCTTATATACCCAATATAGATTAGATATAGTGATAGAGAGATAAATGGATAGATAGAGAAATAGAAAGATATACCCACATACCACTCACCAAAGAAGCTTTTATTCCAGAAGGAAGCATTACAGAAAGCCACAACGAATAAAAATGCAGAAAACATGATTCTGACTATGAGGTGCCCAGCCCCAGTTGACACACCTTCAAAAAACCCTCACACAAAGGCCCAGGGAATATGGTCGGTGAGAAAGTAGAGCAGGATTCTATATTCTATTTTCTATATGTGACAGAAGAGCTGCTCCTCTAAAACCTCATCAATACACTTGCATAAACAGGACCTGAAAAATGACAAGACCAGTTGACAGTCCAGTATGGTTGGGGAAAATATCACCAGGCCCCACCCTTAGATGAATAGCTTCAGACATCTTATGGCTGCCAAGGGGAAATCAGTCTTCTCCAAGGACAAGCCCCTCGATAGGTTACAGCACACCAAGGAGTCAGCCTAGAGTCAGATACATATGAACCACCAAACAAACTCAGCAGGTTATATTTATAAAAGTGCGTGTGATTAATCACTTAAAATAAGAGAAACATTTCAGAAGGAGAGGGGTGAATGCAGGAGAGAAAAGCTAGAAGGAAAAATAGAAGGATAAAATGACATAATCACATGAAATTCTCAAAAAATTGAAAGTTAAGATCATCATAAAGTAATTAAAAACTAAAAAAGTAAACTAATCATAATCCCATAAACAATACTAGATGCATGGTTGCTTTAGTATTCAGATTAAACATGAAATCTATGATTTCAGTAGTCACTTGCTATTCTTTTTTATTTATTTATTTATTTATTTATTTATTTATTTATTTATTTGCTGCTTAAGTATGGAGGCTCTCAATATAAATGAGAGTGAAGACCATGACATAGGTAAAACTCTTTTCAAGATTTATTTATTTTATGTATATGAGTTCACTGTAGCTGCCTTCAGACACACCAGAAGAAGGCATCAGATCCCCTTACAGATGGTTGTGAGCCACCATGTGTTTGCTGGGAACTGAACTCAGGACCTCTGGAAGAGCAGTCAGTGTTCTTAACCGCTGAGCCATCTCTCCAGGCCAGTAAACCTTTTTAAAAGCCTTGTTTCATCATTTCTGTGCATACTCAAGATGGGGGTTATCCTTGAGGACAAACAGTTTGTTTTCTCTCCCTTGTTTGGTGTTCTCTACATTTAATAGAGGGCTAGGCCCTCGGATAGCCAGTAAGCAATCACAGGATGGTTGATCCCTGTTTCTAGATGTTCCGGTAATAGTAAAGTCCAACTCTGAGAAGGAGAACGCTTGAAAGTGCCAGGCCTGCGAAACCTCTTCCCACGTATCCCACTGAAATAAACTGAGAGAGACAAACAGAGGCCAGAGTCAATTGTGGGTTGCCTATGTGGTAAGTTGTACTCACTCCAAGGTCAGGCCCCGGTGTATAGAAAGTACAGCTCGAAACGTTGTTGTGATGAAAAATCCTGGGGACTTCCCTCTGGTCAGCTCCCTCTTTGTCTAAGGAACAGTTCCTATTGCAATGAAAGAAGCCCTGGCTGACCACAAATAGCCAGGCAGATAACTAACTCCAGACCTCAAGCCCAAAGCCAGCAATTTAAAGAGCTTCATTCTCCAAGTGGTTACTGGTCCCGCCCTTTGCTTCAGGAAAACCACAAGCACACTGATGCCAAGACCAGAAGCTTGAGCAGTGCTCCCAGGGACCCGTTGTTGCTCCTGTTTCCTCTGCACCCAACCTCGTAAAGAGCCACATGATGATGTAACAACTAATTCGACCCTGTTTTTTCCCATCCCTACTACTGGAATGGGACCTGTAGTCAGGGTTCTAAGTGCAGAAGCAGGTTGGGGGTTAGATCTCTCTGAACCCTAAAATCATGCAGAATTCATGAGATCAGATAAGACATGGACCAAAGTGCAGGGCCATAGTTAAACAGAAGGGTGGGCTGTGAGGTGGATCCAACACGCTGAGCCTTGTGTGAACACAGTTACTCTCAGCAAGTAACCTCCGTTCAGGTAGTAGGTTTGTACAGATGTCTTAGTTAGGGTTCAAAATACGGAAAGCTCTTGACCTATATTAGCCAGGAGACCTACTTTCTGTACAGGTGGAGAAAATAAACAGTACCTGTAAACAACAACACAAAAAGGACACCAGCAGACTTCAAAGATGGCAAGGAATGGAGCGCTACAAGTCACTGAAGCTCTGTGTAATCATTATAGAGTAGATGTCTTTAGTACGGACTAAAATGTAGCATATTATGCACAGGGACAGACAAGGAGGGGAGCAGGAGACAGAGAATAGATGGCATCTTTATAAAGTACACAACTTACCCTCTAAGACATAATTCTAAAGTTATTATTATTATTATTATTATTATTATTATTATTATTATTATTAGCTATGTAAAAAACAATAATAGTTAAACACACAGTGTGTATTGACCCCCAAAATAATATTCATCCATTAAATAGTTTATACTCATTTACAAAGATGCATCTAAAAATACAGGAGAAATTAGAATGACTGGCAAGCTACCTTTAGGTATGGAACTGGGGTTGGGGTGGGGCAAAGAGTCGCTTAAAGGACTTGACTTTGTTTATACACTGAAATATCGTCAAACAAAAATACATTTAAATGTAGCCGCACAGCACTCATGTAGTTAAGAGTCATAACAATTAAAAGATCTGTAACGAGCGGCCACAATGCAAATGAGAAAATGAACACATCTGCAAGGGGACCCTCTCACAGATAAGCGCTGCTATTCCAAAAGGCACAGCAGCATAATCATAGGAGGATTCATTTCAGCGGGACAGATTTGGTTTCAAATGCAGCCTGTAGAACATCAGGCTAATTACAGGAGACTCGTGTTTTGTATCTGCTCAATGGGAATATAAATACTGCCTACCAGAATTTCTGTAAAGCTTAACCAGCCTTAATATCAGGAAATTCACTTCCCTGCCAGGGGCTGGGAGACCCTGTGACAGACTAACCATCTCATCACCGGAGGAAAAGTTGCTCTATACAATTGTGGGCAGACAGCAGCTGCCGTATAGATACATACACAGCAGTGGACAGACCCTGCCATCTCATCCTCCCCAGATCAGCAATAAACAAGCAAAAGGCACATGGTAAGACAGAACAAATGTTACACATAATCAGAGATAGCCTCTGGTGGGTGGCCAGCAAATACAAACTGAAGTCTGGGAAAAAATAAATTCAATGTTGTCTCACCAACTTTTCCTGGGGACAAAAATAATGAGGCTCACACTAGAAGGTTCCAGACACTTTTAGCAGGGCACTTCTATTTGGGGAACAGATGTTCACTGTTTCCTTTTAAAATTTCAATGTACCCAGCTGGGGCCATGTGGTGTATGTGCAATTATGTCTGTGTGCGGACACCCAGAAACCTCCTAGGTAAGTATGAACTCAGATTTTAAAAAATGGAAGCTAATGGGAATCTCAGATGATCTACCCACCCTCAATATCCAAAAGACTGAGTCACACTCATGTTTAAATCCCCCCCCCCCAAGCACATACAGACAAGCCTAGTGATAAAAAAGAATCTTTACACATTGTAAGTACTGAACGGTTTTATTAATTGTGTCATCAATTAATTCAGTCTCTCCCTGTGCAGAGGAGTCAGCTCTGCAGAGGAAAGAGGTCTTTTTTTGTGTGTCTCCTTCATGAACCCAGTTCTAGGCTGTGTCTGACTTCAGAGCTCTCAGCCTGGGTCACTCCTCTTATAGCTCCCTAGCAACATACCTTCCTCTTTTGTGCTCCCGTTTCATGCTATTGTTTAATTTTGAGTATGTGATTCTTCTTTCTGCTGAGAGAGCCTCCTGAGAGGTCAAGGGACCACCTTGGATGTCTCTTTTAGCCTCTTAAACATGCTGCATGGTGCCATGCGGGGCTGACATTGGAAAAGAGGAAGTACATTCCTGTGTGTGGAGGAGTCACTCAGCTAGATTCTCTTCTGACTGTGAGAATACTGTGGGAGATTATTAACTAAGCTCCTCCACACGGGCTGTTCTGCCAGGTTCTACAGCTCTTCCAGGGGCAGACAAAGAACAAAGTCCTCTAACACCCTATACACGGGAGGAAAGAAGCAGAAAAGTTGCTACAGCAAGGAGCAAAGGCAGCTCCCTTGTCATCCTGATACCTTTGTCATCCTAGCTCCTCACAGGGCTGAAACGTGAATCTTTGCCCCCTGCTGCCTGCCCAGTGCCAGCCATGTGACATTATCTAAATACACAATCGCTCTGATGGGCCTTAAGGTCTATACTCCAAACGCTCTGGACACACACCAGTGCTAGAAAGCAATTGGTTTGGTGACACTTACATTTGCAAGGGTGGGCAGGGAACACAACCAGCTGAAAGGTAGGTAGGCTTGCCCTTAGGTCCTAAAGCATCTCTTAGACTACCCAGAGAAATATGCTTTCCAAAATCAGAAGCTGTGCCTATGTGAGCTCAGGCTGGCTCTAAAGCATTTCCACAGCCCTAGATGAGAAGAATGTCCAGCCTAGTCTAGGGTCGTTGTCAAATACGAAAGTACTATAATTTCACAGTAGAAATATCTTCAAATACAGAACAAAATAATGGGAACCATGGGCATCCATTCTAGCTACAGCATCCAGAGAAAAGCATAACAAAGGTTCTGCTTTGTATACACACACATCCACATGCACATATATACATTACACATCCTCTAATCTGAATATTTACGAAGTCAAACTCATCTTTTCCATCATCTCTATCCCACTTTCTCTTAACGCAATGTTGTAAACAGGCCCCAGGTCACTCGATATTTTTCAAATTAAAACCCTTCAAGACTGCAGTGTATGGAAGCATCATAATTTACTTTAATTATCTTCTCTATCCAGTTGGTTACCTTCTAACCAAATAGCCTTGCATAAAAATCTTGAGTAGGTCTTAAGTTGTTTCATTGGGTTGGATTTATGCAAGTGCAGCCACTAGTTCAAGGGATAAACATTTTCATTAAGTTTCTCACTATCAACTCCCGAGTAGACACACCCTAGTCAGTCACCAGTTTCACTAAGAATGCAAAAGTGCCAGTCTTAGCACGTGCTGGCCAATGTGAGTTCTATTGTTTTGCAGTTCTTGGGCACAGCTGCCAAAGGGATACACACTCTGGTGTTACAAAAATCCATTGAAACCTCACAATGTCTTCCTGTAACAATACTTTGGTGACATGCGACTCCTTCATATGGTTAAAGTGACTGAGGTTTGACTCGAGTGAGTGAATGAATGTCTTGCAGTGTGAATTGTATTATCTGGGAACGGTTTAAATGTCTTAATCCATCTGAAAACAACAGGCACAGCTATTGAAACAGTGCAAGCATCTGGGCAGAGCAGCAGCATCTCAGGACTGATGGTTTTCAAAGAAGGCTGCATCCTCGACTCTCCTACCTGCTTCTACAGCCTCTCCCTGAAGGCAAGCCACGTCGTATGACTTCTGGAAACCTCAACCGGAGAGTAATGGAAACATGAGAAATGATTTTGCCTTCATTACTCTCCTGAAAAGGGTCATGGAGGTGCACCCCAGGGATTCCCAGATAATATTTTGAGCACTGACACTCTAAGTCAAACAAACTCCAAAACCTAAGAGATAACATAGGAATTTTTCTTTGCTTTTTTAATGGACTTTACAGGGTTCTTGCAAATCTCCCCCTGTTCAAACCTCTTTCCTCTCTAGACCCTTTGAAGTTAACTTCAGCCTCCTACATAAAGCTTCCTCGTGTTCCCTGCCCTCCAGTGACATTTGCTTTTTCTGGTTTCCTCTTGGTTTTATATCTCTGCTGCACAACTTGACCTACACCCTCTGATTTCTATAGTCACTTATCCCCACCAAAGCTATAGGTTGCTTGAGGTCAGGGATGAAGACTTTGGCACATGCTTTGGTTCCATAATTGATTCCTCGGAATGCTGCCACCCTAAGCCACGGTAGCAATCAAGTGACTAACATTTGCATAGTAATTTATATGAGATTTTCTCACAGTTCTCACAGTGACTCTCTGAGGTAAGTGTTTCATCGCTTTCATAAAAATTCAGAACCAGAGACCCAGAAAGGATAAGAGACTGAACCAGTCACAAGGTATAGACTTGATCCTGGTTGTGGAGACTCTATTTGTGTAAGCAACAATAGTTGAGTGCCTGCATCTTAGTGCATCACATAAGAGGGGTTTTCTCTGCTCAGGGTGTGAGGTGCTCATGAGCATTCTCTATCAGAAGGCAACACAGCTTTTTAAAAAAGGAGTGTTTAAGTTGCCAATTAAGATAAACCCGTAGTTGCATTATACCTAAAACACAGACTAACCTTTCAGGGCCTCAGTTTCCCCATCTCTAATATGGACATAACTATTAGTCACTTGGTGGAGTGGTTATGAGAATTTTTTGAGAAAAATCTACACAGTGCAGATGGAAAAAGCAAGCCAGGGGTCAAGGACACCACAAGAAGACCTACAGAGCCACTTAACCTCAACCCAACTAACCTGGGTCACCAAATAGGGAACATACAGGTGGCAAATGTGTAGCTTGGTTTTCATGTGGGCCCCCTACAAGTGGATCAGTGGCTGTCTCCGTTTCTGTTCCCTGCCTTTGGATACCTTTCCTGTACCTGGACTGGCTAGTTGGGCCTCAGTGGGAGAGGATGTGCCTAGAGAAGGGTGTCTTGGAGTAGGATGGTATCCAAGGGAGACTCCCCTTCTTTGAGGAGGAAAGAGGACAATGAGGAATTTATAAGGGTGGAGGTGGGAGCAAAGGACGGGGCTGTTATCAGGAAGTAAGGTGCATAGATAATAAATAAATTATTGAAAACAAAAGAATCATGGCAGTTCTTTGACAGAATCTCAGTTCATCCTAGAACTTATTAGTCTTCTTCCCCAGTTTGGAAACAGATGATTTAATGAGATGAAGACAGGCATTTCATGTGCCATGAGCAACTTGGGTACGAAACAGAAAAGTATTTTATCCAAAAACAGCTTGATCCAGAGTCCTTGAAACATAGATGATGCAGAAGTCCATGTGTAAAGCTATTCACAGCCAACCAGGGCCAGAACCTGTGGGACTAGTATCTGCAGATCCAGTTCCCACAGCCCACCCATCTCCACACACAAAGTCATTCGCAAGCCCGTATCCTCTTGGACTCACTGGACTTCAGCACCTGTTTTGAGATGGGATGCTCACTAGTGAGACACATTGCTCAACTAGGCAAGCCAAGAAGTTGTGCAGAGCCTGGGCTCACACTGGGAGTGCAGAACCTCTCAGCCAGTTGACAAACACTGAATCTGGCAAAAACATGATCCAAATCAACGCAGAAGCACAGAGTTAAGCATTCGTCAAGCGCTGTGAGTTCTGGCCTATTGGGCTTCTGGAGTCTTGTTACAAGCATTTCTTGTTTCCAATTAAAAATAACACTTCACAGCTTGATGACTCTTCTCTCTGGGAGATGAGAGGGTTGGACTCAATGACCTCAAAAGACCCCTGCCATGCCAACATTTTGTGCATCTAATCACATTCCAAATGGCTTCTGGCAGCTCCCAAAATACAGACCCATGCTCCAAGAATGCAGGTCTCTTGGCACTGGGAACCCAATGAAATTCTGAGAGAGGAAGAGAAAGAGAGCTAGAGAAAGAGAGGGGGGAGGAGGGAGGATGGATGGAGAGAAGGAAAGAGAGGGAGGGGGAGGAAAGGAGGGAGGAAGGAAGAGAAGGAAGGAAGAAGGGAGGGAGGGAGAGAGAGACACAGAGACAGAGACAGAGAGACAGAGAGAGAGAGAGAGAGAGAGAGAGAGAGAGAGAGAGAGAGAGAGAGAGAGAGAGAGAAGGATGTTTCTGGAATCCACATGGGATTGCCCAAGAGTCAGCCAGTCTTTGACCACCAAATCTAGGGGCACCAGTAAGAACAATCTGAAAGGTCATAAGGTCATTTGGGTTGGAGAGAAATGCCCATCTCTCACTAAACAACCAGAGAGCAAAACATGAATAAGTTCTGGAGGTCAAAGATTAAAAGAAGGTTCAAAGATTAACAAATAGCATTAAACCCAGAATGTGAACCCTAGAAGTGGTGCCATAGAACACATGGGTGATTGCTTAAAACACTTCTTTTCCAGACTTCCAGAAAGACTGTGAGGAGAGGGAATAAAAGATATAATTAAATAAGACTATACACTGCTATGCCTATCCTGCCTATTCTGTGGTATGCCACGCTAATCTTTCCACTATTTTCACATAATTAAACAACAAATGAGTAGTGGGTAGAACAACTGCAAAGAGGCCAAGTAGCTTAGTGTGCAAGATGGGTGTGCAAACTGAGTGTGCAAGCTGCAAGATAAGATATATGGCTTAAAGACCTGGTTTCACATTTCATAGTCTTGTGGTGGGAAGTAGGTTCAGTTTTCTCATCTTTAAAATGGGCAAAACTGTCTTAAGTAAGTACCCCACAGGCCTGTTTGAGAGTCCAGTGTTGGAAAAAAACAGAGAGCATCTATCACACCAGAACAGACATGTAATAGGCTCTTAATAGATTCCGGCCATTTTTAACATGATGATGGTGGCCATGGCATTGATGACAACATGTAGGCTATGACAGTGTGAACTAGTAGTGACAAGGGAGCTCTTGCGAAGAAAAAAATGACTTCATAAAAAGAGATTAATTGAAGATTGACTATTGGGAGGCCAACAGAATATATGTACAACCAGAGGCTCAAAGCATGAAAAATGTAAGCATCTCAAATGGTAATTGAGGAAATTGACCAGATATAAATGAGACATCTAACCAGGTTTAAGAGATAGTCTAGATGAACAGTACCTTCTGATAAGCTTGTAATTACCTTGTGACAGAGGAAGGAAGGCTCTCGGAGCTTCCTGCATAAGAGAAACCCCAAAGTCTGTTTGGAAAGACTGACTTGACCGATCTGTTAAGAATCCTGCTTGATGGTCTGGTAAAGCATGCATTCCTGGAGTTGAAAAAACTTATTAGGTCCCCATTTCACTAGGTTGCATGACAGTAGGCCATACGAAACAAAGGAACAAGGAGAAATGCTACTGTTCACTTCAGAGAGGCAGAGGGGAGAAGGAAAAAACAAGCAAGGAAAATTTAAAGATGTCAAGTCCAAGTGCCTAAAAGAATAGTCACCATCGATGGAAGCAAGAGTGGAACAAGCTTTTTGAGAGCAGACTACAAACTGCCTGTGAGAAAAGAGAACACTCTTCTGGACTATATCCCTTAATATCAGAGCCTGAAGACACAAGAGGAGAAAAGAAAGCGATTTCCAACAAAGGCAGATACTTGGGAGAACCAGTGAACACATTCTACCACATTCAAGTCCACGAACAGATCAAAGGTCCTGCCTTCCATTCCAATAGCAGCCAGTCATTGACCATCCTAGAGACAGAAAAGTAGTGACCTCTCAAGAAGGTCACAACACTTCCAGCAGCTGACAGATGAACAAAGAGTACTCAAGTCTAAAGCTTGGCACATGAAATTCAACTCGCACATCTATCATTACGGCACATCTCAGCGTTGGAATGATGGCAAGATGTCCATGATATTTGATGGATTAAAGAAGACAACTGTGGAAACCACAGGTCCATGTGCTGTGAAACCTCTATCCTCTGGAGTAATCCTTTCCCCCTTTCTATGTCCTGACCTACTTGGTAGAAACAGCAGAGAGCTAAGTAGTTGCCATTTTCTGGGTTATCAACATTGGCCATGCAATTCATCAGAGGTACAGAAGCATGAAAGAAATGTTAGGTGGGGCTTTCTGAAAATGGCAGAAGTCAGGGAGTTTCTATATTAGGCTGAAGAATGTAAATGAGAAAAGCTTGGCATGAATGGTCCATTTATTGAGGTTCTAAACACTGGTGGCCACTTCATCTGTCTCTGGACTGAGACCCTCTCCCTAAATTGGGCCTATCTGCAATCCTGGTCTAACACATCTAGATCTCAGAATAGCTGAATTTCACTACTACATGGCAGGACTATCACCTCAAGAAAATTTGTAAATTTGTTACTTTTAATGTGCCAGGTAAGTGGAACTTTATATTTAAGAGCTTGTAACTATAAACCACAGTATACCATAACATCCAAATGTATCCAGTCTGTTGCATATAAAACATGTTTGGATTTCATAGGAAACTGTTGCTTTATTCTTTGACCCAGAAAGCAATCAACAAATGCTCAGTGAGTGTCTTTTTTTATGAAGGGTGTGATGTGAGATGCTACAAAAACATGAAACATGTTGGGAAGAGTTAACAGACATTCTGGCTAAAGAGCAATGTGAACAGAGGAGGGGGATGGGTAGGTAGACACCTGGAAGACTAGAGACAACAGAAAACACCTCCAGCATTTCATTAACATAGTACTAAGTTGCCATGTCTTACTTAATCCCTGGGCTACTAATGCCCAGTGGTGATGGAAGTGCAAATTGGGATGCTACTCCATTGTGTGCTTCAGGAACTCAAATCCATGCATCTCAGGTTGTATTCCCCTTCATATATGAGGTCTCAATTGTCCTTGTTGATAGCAAGTGAAGGGAGATGGCAGGGGGTTTTGGAGGCCAGGGTGGAAATAGCATCACTGTCTTCCTAGCCTCTTTCACAGGGATAGAGTCATGGGACTTGTGATGGTTCATCTTCACTGCCGACTTGATCTAAAATCACCGCGGAGGCACACCTTTCAGCATGGCTCTAAGGATGCTTCTGGAGAGATTTAACGGAAAGTGAGAAGAGCGCTCTGAATGTGGGAGCTAACATCCCAGGGGCTGTAGTCCTGGGCTGAATAGAAAGGGATAAAGGAAGCCTAAGTGTTCATCACTGCTTTCTAACAGCAAATACCATGTGACCCGCTTCTTCCTGTTCCTGCCTCCATGACATTTCAGTGATGGTGGAGTGCATCCCATCTGTAAGCCCAAATAATCCTTCCTTCCATAGAGACTCTCGTCTGGCATTTTGTCCCAGCGATAAAAACAAAAACAAGTGTAGGCTGACATCTGCTTTACAAAGGTAGACAAACACAGCTCAGATATCCACACTGGGTGAAGAAGGAAAGGGTCGGTGAATATCAAACCAGTGTCCATCACAGCAAAAGGTAGTAGAGTTTCCAGAATTTTGAAATTAAGATTTCTATCTTACTCATAAAAAGAGAATCTATAGCTAGTGAACTTCCACTTCACACAGAGAATGGATACGTGTGAAAGGAACTGTGATCTCTGAATATAATAATGTAATGTAATAATATTATGTAATAATGCAATATATATATATATATATATATATTAGTTCATTTACCAAATAAAGCCTCTAGCTTCATTGACACTAGTCTTGATACTTAGACTATAACCTTGAAAGAATATGAAATATGTGTCACACATTTAATATCATCTTTACTTTCATCCCAATATTTCACCAAAGAAACTTGGTTCTAATGCATGGCTAAAGTTTACATCTCTGGGAGGTGTCAAAAAAAAGGTTTGAAACTAGATGGCCTTGACAACAAAACTCAGAATCTTCTCCACATACTGGACTGGCTCTTCAAAACCCCTTCACAGAGCCAGCCAGACATGACACCTGGAACACAAGGTAGACTCCTAGGCACTAAGCAGCAGGCAGTCACCCCAGGAGCTGGATTGTCACCTCTGAGTCCCACCTGCAATGGAGTGAGCACAGGAAATAATGATGGGTTAGAGACATCTGAGCATGTGACCTCCACAGCTGAACCCTGGCAAGAGTGGTCTATACTGATACAAGTAATATTGTTTTCTGTAGAGCATACACTGACTCCTAAAATTATATGAACATCCCGTGCTTTAACAAATTATAAAATGGATGAGAAACGAGAGGAGTTAGATGGACAGAGATGGAACGAAAGAAAGCAGAATCTCAGATGGAAATAAATCATTGAAATGTGAAAATTACCAGTCGTTAATGAACAACATGCTGGGGGACAAGAAAATACCTGCATAAGAAAAGGAGGTCCTTGCCATTATGATTGACCATGTGTCTTTAATCCTCAGAACTCAAATTGTAGAAGGAGAAATCTAACCCCTACCAGGTTGTCATGGTACCTCCACATTCGTGTCATTGAATGCTCAGATGCATACACACAGACTTGTACATGCACACACAGACAATTATGTAGTAAAAGCAATAAGACAATATTAAACATTTTGAGTTAAAATGCCTTGATAAGTTTGACTCTGTGAATTGCTTTTTGAATATATATATATATATATATATATATATATATATATATATATATATATATATATATATATATACTCTCACTCTCTCTCTCTTACTTTTCTTACTAACTGTTTCTAAAATATAAGAAGTTTCTCATATGAGAAATGATCTCCCACATCAGTGTAAGATGTTCCATGCCTAGATATTCATTTCTTTGGATTAAACAGTAAGCATTCCTTCAAATCACTGACCATTTAGCAACCAACTATGGCTTATGTGTTAAATGCAGAATGGTCTCACACAGGCTATTTTAGTAGACCACTGTTTCATAAGACACTAGGCTCTAGAATAGAGACTGAAATATGATGAAGTCTGACAGATTCTGGGCAGGACCCAAAAATGTGAGCCCAGTGTTAAACTCAGCACCTACCCCTAAGCTGGCTCTCCACAGTTCCAGATACATGTCTGGTATGCCACATCAGGGAAAAGTAAGGTTTGCTGCACCAAGCTAGCTAGTAAATGCTGTGAGGTGACCCAAATATGCCATCATAGCCTAATCTCTACAATAAGCTTTCACTTCTTCTTGCACCATACATCCTTTTTTTCCTAATTAGAAGCACCAAAACTCAACTGGCCTCTTAGGGGGAAAAAATCAGCAACTAACACTTGACTTAGAGCTTTGCCTTCTCTGAGCCTCTGCCTATCTTAATAATCCCAAACTCAGAGTTTATATCCTGCCTGGCATTTTGTCTGTGAT
Organism: Micromys minutus; assembly: GCF_963924665.1. Taxonomy (NCBI): domain Eukaryota; kingdom Metazoa; phylum Chordata; class Mammalia; order Rodentia; family Muridae; genus Micromys; species Micromys minutus. The sequence continues at coordinate 12,536,780 of NC_137971.1, forward strand.
GGCTGGAGTATCTGACTCACAGTGGCTGTAGTGGCAGTACATCAAACTAAGGGGCTGCCAACTCTAGCAAGCCTTAAAAGACCTGCAGTTTTAAGGCAGGCAAGCCACACTTAGCAAGAGGTTGAGCATCCTAATTCCGATGAGTATGATGCTTAAGCTGGACTTTTTCGATAGGGAGAGGAGAGGACTTATCGCTTTAAGGCTTTGTCATAAGATCAGTGAGACAGCACGTGTCCTATAAAGAAGGAAGAGAAATCCCCAGCAGTAGAAAGATGTACCAAACCCATCTGGACAGTTCAAACTGGCCAGACCCATGTGGCTATAATCATGTTGCCTAAAGCAACAGTTTACCTCCAGGTTGGAAAATGGCAGCCATAAAAAATAAGTGGGATCTGGTCAGACAGATAAATCCCAGGAAAGAAAAGGAAACTGACTAAGGGAAAAATGGAAGAAAAAAATATTTATATACATAAATAAAGAGGCATTATTTTCTTCTTTAACACACTTCTTTGAAGTTACAAATTTATGATTTCTCTTCATTCCCATTAGAGGGAAAACAAAAACCCAGAGATTTATGAGCAGTGTTGTTTATTTATAATCCAAGACCTCTCCTCATACCATATGGTTGTGAAATTTACAGAGAGACAAAGTGAGAGGAAATTGCCTGCTTAATTCAATGGCTCTGGCAAAGCTAGCAGGCAGGGACAACATCCAAACATTGTTTCCTCCAACACATGTGTCAGCATGCGGGGCATGGAGCCATGCACGCAGGAGAGCAGAGGGAGCCCTTGTCTCCCTGGAAAAACCGCAGCTCAGTGTGGTGGCTCAGCTGTACAGTGTTCCATTCCCCTGGACACTAGAGAGATGCACAGCCCATGATGCTGAAGGATGAAGGGGTAGCCTGGATGAAGGATGAAGGGGTAGCCTGGATGAAGGATGAAGGGGTAGCCTGGATGAAGGATGAAGGGGTAGCCTGTGATCTTGATGGTAAGGAATGGGCACAATAATGGGTCTTTCTTAGGAAGAGAAAATGCTTTTGCTTCGCTTACTTTCTCCGGGTCCCAATGAGAACTAGGAGAGGCTTTCCACATCAGTCTCAGATGCTCAATGTTCCTTATCAAGAGAGACAAGTCCTTAAGGAGCAAGACAAAACTCTGCCCTGATTGTGGCTTCCCTCTGCTCTGCACATTACAATTTCAAATGAGGGACAAATGGGGAGAGAGGAAAAGACTGTCACTGAAGAAATGCAAATGGTAATAGTTCCTGGATGGAGAAAGGAATTGCAAGTGGGGACAATTAAATAAGAAGGAGCGGATAGGGTTCAGGATGGATGTAACACAATGGTAGAGCACTTACCTAGCATGTATGAGGCCTGATGTTTAACCCCCAGAACTATACTGAAGGAAAAGGACATGGTGGGTCCTGGCAGAGAGGAACCTCAGGCCCATCACACATTGTAAGCTCCAGAGATAACACCCAATCACTCACTACCTCTCTAGAGCCCAGTGGGGCTGCCCATATCATACCTGGATCCTGTACCTGGTACATGTACTATTTATTGGTTGCCTTTTCATATCTATGGAGCTGCTTTTCTGGGTCACCTCCCAAAATATTACATAATTCTCCAAAATATACCTAGTTCCACCATTTTCTATGCCCCTACATTTCTAAATGCTATGCAACAAACAATTGCCTTTTGTGTCCCAGGACATTGAAATCTAGCTCATGAATTCTCTCATCCTAATTCTGCTTACTCCTGCCTCCCTGCCCTTCGGACTTCAGGGATAATGCCGAACCCTAAAATCCACCCAGGGTTTTCTCTCCCTAAATTTTAATCGCTGCCAAGTTCCATTAGCTGTGTTGAAAAAATATGTCATTCATTGGTCCTCTTCTCTTCTTCTGCACAGCCAAAACTCAACAAGGTAACATCACAGAAAGGCTGCCTGGGATGCGCCAAAACCCCCTTTCCTTGCTGCTCTACCTCTGAGCATCCTGCCCTTAGTAGCATTGAATGTGTCCTTTTAATGCTCAGTAAGGAGTACAGGAATGCTTTCCAGCTCAAGGGCCTCCATGAGTCTACATTTCCTAAATAATAAAATGGGAATTCATTCACCATTACCATCTACTTATTCCTAGTCTAGAATATTATGTGCATTTGTATTCCACAATATTCTTGACTGAAGGAATGGAAAATGAAAAATACCAAGAAATGTTTACCTCCTACCTTTCTCTGAGAAGCACTGTGGTAGTAGACAGGACAGAAGGGCTTATCAAACTGAATAGATTTGACTGTTATGAGCGTGTAAAACAGTGGTAAGAGAGTACAAGGTAAAAGAATAAACAAGTGGACACTGGATACTGGAGCTCATAACAAGAAACAGAGATGAGGCCCAGACAATCCACAGCCAGAATAATTAAGAATGGCTCCATGCTCCTCCAAAAAAGTCTGCAAATAAAACACAAGGCCCTTGAAAAGTATAAGTCATTTATGGATAGGGGATGGACAAAGATACACTAAATTAATGTCAGTAAAGAGTGTGGTAGAAAGGGAGGGAGAGCAGGAAGCCCCCCCCAAAAAAAAGACATAAATTTGCTACAGGAGAAACATTGGCATCCTTATAAAGAGGACAAAGGGGAGTCTCTGGAAAGCAGATGTCTGCCAAGACAATTACATGCAGCCAGCCTTTCCCAGAGTTGAAAAGAACTGGCAAGCCAAGGTGCTGTTCATCTAACCATTGAGACTCCTGTCTACACACAGAGAGAGAGTAAAGCCAAAAGCCTCAATAGCCTAGAAGGCAAAGGCCGCCACCCCCAGAAACAGACTCATCAAAAACACCCACCAAGGAAAAGTATTATATCGTCAGATTCAATAACCAAAGTCAGTCCACACACAAAAGCAAATAGGTAAGAATAAGGCTTGTGACCTCTCAGAGCAATAGAAACTATAGCACATGCTACAGGTTGAGTCCCAAAGGCACAGAATCATTCCACAAGTGACATCGATCTGGAATAAACTATATGTACTAAAGGTAGAAATATGGATCCCAGACTGACACATAGGAGGTATAAGAATTGTTCCAAGTCTTTCTAGGCTTCAAATGAGGTTAGGAGTCACACGGTGATGTGCTTGTTCTACCTAAGAACATTACTTAATCATTGTCTGGGGAAAATTTTAATTATCATCAATCAAAAGTTATTGTGTCTGCTGAGTGGACGATAGAAATAGTACTAAAAATTCTACAATCTACAGGAATTCCCACACAATAGAAAGTAGCCAATATTAATGTTATCACTCCTGAGGAATCTTGTTCTAAGCTAGTAAAAAAACAAAACAAAATAAAACAAAAAACAAACAGTATAAGTGATCAGTTAAGAAGACACTGAGACAGTTATTATAGCCTTATTACTTAGTTTAAAAAACTAAAGAAAAGATGTACATGTTCACTAGAGACATGACAGATATGACGATGGCACAATAAAAAGTCAGAGGCAAACACTACCATGAGAAGTCATTGTGTGGTGTGAACACAGATGAGGACTTACTTAGGGTAGCTTGTTGCCCTTGTACGTTCAACTCTGCAAGTCTCTGCTGAGAATCCATATCAGTGTCACATCGTGATACCATCTAATAAACACAAACAAGTGTTGACTACATACTTGTCCAATGTCCTTGGGACAAAAGAATCAACTAGTCCACAAGCTGTGAAAGAACAGACAAAGCCTGGGATCTAGAAGGTAGGCAGGGATTAGAAGGGTGACCTCTGAAGCAAAATAAGTAGAACTATTAGTCATAATGAGAAGAAAGTGAAAATGAATTTGAGAAAGAACACTTCATATTCATTAAAGAAAATATTCACCGAGAAAAAGTCTCAATTCTGAACATATATGCTCCAAATATAAGGACACCCACATCCATAAAAGAAACTTTACTGAAGCTCAAAATAATAGTGTGAGACTTCAACACCCAACTCTCACTAATGGACAGATCAATGAAACAGAAACTAAACAAAGACACAGTAAAACTAATAGAAGTCATGAAACAAATATATTTAACAGCTGTTTACAAAACATTTTACCCAAAACCAAAAGAATATACCTCCTTCTCAGGACCTCATGGTAACTTCTCCAAAACTGACCATATAACTGGTCACAAAACAGGCCTCAATGGGCACAAGAAGATTGAAATAATAACATGCATCCTATCAGATCACCATGGCCTAAAGCTAGTTGGTCTTCAATAACAAGAAAAAGAAGAGCCAGAAAGACCACATACATGTGGAAACTGCAAAAACTCTCTACTCAATGATAACTTAGGGAAAAAATAAAGAAAGAAATTAAAGACTTCCTGCAATTCAATTAAAATAATGACATAAACCCAAACTTATGGGACACAATGAAAGCAGTGCTAAGAGGAAAATGTATAGCACTAAGTGCCCTGGTAAAGAAATCAGAGAGATCCTACACTAGCAACTTAACAGCATAACTAAGAGCTCTAGAACAAAAGAAACAAACACACCCAAGAGGAGAAGAAGGCAGGAAATTATCAAACTCAGGGCTGAAATTATCCAAATAGAAAGAAAGAGAAGAAAACAAAGCATCAAAAACAAGAACAACAACAAAATAAAAGCTCATTTTTGAGAGAATCAACAAGATAGATAAACCCCCTAGCCAAGCTAACTAAAGGGCCCAGAGGAAGTATCCAAATTCACAAATTCATAAGTGAAAAGGGAGCCATAACAAGAGAAACAGGAAATTCAAAAAACCATCAGATCCGACTACAAAAACCTATACTCAATAGTGAAAAATGAAAAATCTGATGAAATGGATGTTCTTTCTAGACAGAAACCACATACCAATGTTACATCAAGAGCAGGTGAACTATCTAAATATGCCCTTGTCACCTAAGAAAATAGAAGAAGTCATTAAAAACTTCCCAACCAAAAAAAAAAAAAAAAAAAAAAACCACCCCAGGGCACAATTCTACTAGATCTTCAAAGAAGTCTTAGTACCAATATTCCTCAAACTATTCCATAAAATGGAAATATGAGGAACATTACCCAATTCAATGTATGAAGCCACAATTACTCTGATACCTAAACAACCAAAAGACACGAAATAAAACAGAACTTCAGACCAATTTCTCTTATGAATAAATATCAATGCAAAAACATTCAATAAAATTCTTGAAAACTAAATCCAAGAACACATCAGAACCATCATTCACCATAATCAAGTAGACTTTATCCCAGAAATGCAAGGTTGGTTCAATATATGAAAATCCATTAATATAATCCACTATATAAACAAACTCAAAAAAAAATTACATGATCATCTCCTTGGATACAGAAAAAGCATTTGACAAAAGACAACACCCCTTCATGTTAAAAGTATTGGAGAGATCAGGAATTCAAGGCCCATACCTAAACATAATAGTAAAGCAATTTACTGCAAACCAACAGCCAATATCAAATTAAATGGAGATATACATGAGGAAATTCCACTAAAATAAGGGACAAGAAAAGGAATCCCTCTCTCATACTCATGGATTAGCAGAATTAACATAGTAAAAAGGGACACTCTACGAAAGAGTGGCAATGTATAGATTCAACTCAATACCTATCAAAATCCCAACATAATTCTTCAAAGACACAAAAAGAGCAATTCTCAATATCATCTGAAAAAATTTTAAAAAGAAAAAGAAAAGAAAACCAGAATAGTGAAAACAATTTTTAACAATAAAATAACTTCTGGGGAAATCACTATCCCTGACCTCAAGCTATATTACAAAGCAATAATGATAAATACTGCATGATAGTGGTAAGGAGACAGACACATTGATCAATGGAATAGAATTGAAAACCCAGAAATAGAACCACACACTTATAGACACTTGATCTTTGAAACAAAGCCAAAAATATACAATGGAAAAAAGAAAGCATGTTAAATAAGTGATGCTAGACTAGCTTACAGTCTATATAGAGAAAAATAAAAATAGATCCATATTTATGACCTTGTACAAAGCTCAAGTCCAAGTAGGTCAAGGACCTCAACATAAAACCAGATACACCCAAGTCACAAAAGAACAGACACAATATACAGTCACTGATAATTAGATACTAGCCCCAGAAAGATCTGAATACCCAAGAAACAACTCACAGACCATATGAAGCTCAAAAAAAGAAAGGTCAAAAAGTGGGATCCTCGGCCCTTCTTAGAAAAAAAAAAAAACAGTAAGTGTATAGCACCCTCTTAGAGTGGGGTACACCTAGACCTTAAATCGTTAATAACTCAAGATCTAAGAAGATAGCCTTGTGGTAATTTTTGGTACTTAAAAATCATTATGTTTAATATATACACACCAAGAAAACTTTGACTATTTCCATGTCACTTTTTTTTACATTTACTTTATGCTTATGGTAACTAGTAAGATTTCAATGCATACTATCAAACCTTAAAAAAATTATCAAGTACTGACAAAAATATGTTCATATAGTTTTATGCCAAAATGCCTTTAAAAATTTGTGCATGTATCTCTGTTTTTTTTTAAAATAAATTTGTAAGGAAACAAAAGCAGATACACTAAATCTAGTAGAAGAGTAAGAAAGAGCCTTGAACTGACTGACATGGGGAAATTTCCTAAACAGAACCTCAATGGCTCACACTCTTAAGATCAACAGTTGGTCAGTGAGAACTCATGAAACAGGAAAGCTTCTGTAAGGCAAAGAGCATAGTCAATCGGCAATCTACAGATTTGAAAAAAAAAAAAAAAACTTCACTAACCCCACATCCAATAGAGGGATAATATCCAAAATATTATATATATATATATATATATATATATATATATATCTCAAGATATATTATTATATATCCAAAATATTATATATATATATATATATTATATATATATATATAACTCAAGAAGCTAAAAACCAAACAACCCAATCAAAAAATGGGGTATAGAACTAGACAGAGAATTCACAACAGGAAGACCAGCAGTCTCAATTAACCTGAACCCCAAGATCTCTCAGACACTGGAACACCAACCACGCAGCATACACCAGCTGATATGAGGCAAAAAGGACAGCCAGGTCTGGACTCAGTAGAAAAGATGTACCTAATCCTCAGGAGACTAGAGCCCCAGGGAGTGGGGATGTCTGTTGGGGTTAGGATGGAAGGTTGGCAACATCCTCTTGCACAGAGGGAGGGAAGGTATGGGATGTGGAACAGTCAAAGGGTGGACTGGGAAGGAAATAAAATCTAGATTGTATAAAAAGATTAAATAAATCAAAAAAAGAAATAAAAGAAAGTCTATTTTAAAATTCATTATTATTATAAAATGTTATATATTTATATAATACATCCTGATTAGACCGATCTCTCCCTACAGTCCTAAAATTTCCTCAAGCAAACTTTACATCCTCTTTTTTTAAAGAATCCAGGAGTCCAAGTTGGCCCTATGTACATATGTTTGGAGTCATGAACTGGGCATCAGCATACCACATATACTAAAACTGCCAATCAAATTTTTACCTATCAAAAACCTCTTTGTTACCCAGTTATTCCACTTCTGGGCATATACCCCAAAATGCTCCAACATACAATAAAGACACATGCTCCACCACATTCATAGCAGCCTTATTTATGATAGCCAGAAGCTGGAAAGAACCCAGATGTCCTTCAGTAGATGAAAGGATACAAAAATTGTGCTATATTTACTACTCAGCTATTAGAAACAATGACTTTATGAAATTCCTAGAAAAATAGATGTACCTAGAGAATATCATCCTGAGTGAGCATCTAAGGAAGTGCTCGACATCATTAGCCATCAGGGAAATACAAATCAAAACAACCCTGAGATTCCACCTCATACCAGTCAGAATGGCTAATATAAAAAATTCAGATGACAGCAGATGCTGGTGATGATGTGGAGAAAGAGGAACACTCCTCTACTGTTGGTGGGGTTGTAAACTGGTACAACCCCTCTGGAAATCAGTCTGGCTATTCCTCAGAAAATTGGACATAGTACTACCTGAAGACCCAGTTATTCCACTTCTGGGCATATACCCCAGAGATGCTCCAAAAATTGTGGTATATTTACACAGTGGAGTACTACTCAGCTATTAGAAACAATGACGTTATGAAATTCCTAGGACAATGAGTGCATCTAGAGAATATCATCCTGAGTGAGGTAACCCAGTCACAAAAGAACAGACTTCAGTAGTGAACACTACTACCATGAAGGTCACTAGCAGCTCTCCAACAGGATTTATGACCACAAGAGGAAAATTATGCCCTGCAAAAGCAGCAACTACCTGAGGCTAATGAGGTCATGAATCACGAGGAGAACCTACAACTGCCATTTTAGGAAGCCAGTCTAATTCCTAACTGCGCTCTAAAAATTTATTCTTACACTCATGCATAAATACAGCTCTCACCTCTCACCAAAGACTTGTCTTTGCAACAGAAAGAGACCATTCCAGAAAAACCACAATTAATAAGACAAAAACAACGAAAAAACCCAAAACAAAACAAAAACAAAACCAAAAACTAAAAACAAAAACAAAAGCAACTGCTGTGTGGAGCCCAGCCCAACAGCTCCATGGACAAGTCAACTCCTGTACCTAAAGCTCAGGGAACACTGCGAGGAAGAGGGAGATGGAGAGATCACAAGATCTCGTGAAATAGGACGTCTGCTGTGAGACTGCATCTCTTAGCCATGCCAAAAAACTACATTCATGAAATTTCAGAGGCACATCTTCCCAAACAAAACCTGAACAAAGGTGGTACCAATGGACAGTAAAGTGGAAGGTAGAAATCTGATGGGCTTTAACCCTAGACAAAGAACTACAGGGAATCAAGGAGTGCTAGAAGTAGGTAAAAAATCTTCCCCAGGTAAGAGGTGCCCACTCAACCCTTCAATTATCCAACATCAAATGGTCAACCCTGAAACAATATATGTATAGGTCACATTGTATGCATCAAATATCTGCAATACAAAAAGAAATTACTTAAGACATTAGAATGATACTTACAGAAATCTGATTTTACACAAAGGAATAGAGACAAGACACGGTAGTTACACAGATGGATGCCTGTTTCTGATTATGTACTCTTTTACAATATGTTGAGCCTTACATAAAAATTCCACTATATTTGAGAAGCTCAGAATACACAGAAAAGAAGAATGAATAGCCATAATGGTCCAGTGTCAATAAAAAGCAAAATTTAAAAAATACAGTTTTATAAGCTTCCTGTACTATATATGAAATAATAATATCATGGATTTTAATCTACACATCTACACAAGGCAATGATCACATTAAGTATAAATGCTCTAAATATCTCAATAAAATGACAAATATTGTCAGAGTATGTAAAACACCAATATTATGGTGTTTATAAGAGATACACCTGAAGTCTCAAGACACAAATTAGATAAAATCAAGTAGAAAAGTTTTTTGTTTTTAACCAATACAAAAAGAGCAGAGTGACTCTAATATCAGAAAGGCCTATTTTTAAATAACAAGAGAAATACTAACTGTAGATTTCAACAGAAAGAACCAATTTGTAACGATAAAGTACTCTGTGCAAGCAACATAGTAGTTCAAATTTTATGCATCTCTCAACAAATCTTTAGAACATACGAAATAGAATAAGGTAGGGTCAAAGCTAATATCCAACCATGATTATTACTTATTAAATTTGGTAAGTGACAATTTCCTAAGGTTCCCAAATGTCTCCCTGATATTCTCCACGGCTGCATTAAAACTTCCCCTCAACCTCAGAACGGAAGTCTATACAGAACTGAGCCTCCTGGCCCAGTCTTATCCATCTAGCTGCCTTCGTCCCATGAGTTGGTGCCCTGCTACTCACATTTTACATGCTTTTAAGTAAAACCTCTGGGATTAAATGGATCAAGGTAATCTCCCAATTTCCATTTCCAAGGTTGTATCATTAAGTTCTCTCAATTTGGTACACTGAAGAGGAAAAGCTGGATATGAGGGCTGAGTGATGGAAAATGGAAACAAAGAAGAGATGACACCTTCCTGGGCTTGTGGCACAGGTGTTTTATTCCAACTATGTAGAAGAATTGTAGGTCCAAAGCCTTTGAGGGTAAATTATTTAATCCAATTTTAAAACAAAATAACACCCAAAGGTGTAGGAATATCATTCAGTGTTAGGATGCTTGCTTAATACGCCTAATATTACAGCTTCAATACACAGTAACCCTCTACACACACAGAGACACACACACAACTGGCTGATGTCTTCACATTATGACGAATATGAAGAACTAGAATTTTTGGTACTGGATTACTTTGAATCCCCACTCTCTAGTTTAAAGTTTGATATCTAAAAGAAAAGTAGGATTGAGCTGAATTCTTGGGACCAGTAATCATAAGAATCTCTTAGAATAACTACTTGGCTGCTTGGCTTTGCTCTAGTAGTAGCTTGGAATTTATGGATCTGATTTCAGGGTTTAATTTTCAGTTTTATTCTGAGAAGCAGGGAAATAAAAGCCAAAGTAACACATTTAAAAGAGGTTAACTGTGAGAACTGTATGTGACTCTTAAAAGTGAATACGAAAGGGACAGGTTTTACAGTGCTCACTTAAAGAAGTCTGAGATGTCTCCGTGTTATGGGCAAAGCGACTGTGGTCCTGAGGGAAGCATAGTGGACCATTCACCTCCAACTCATCAGACAGCACAGGCAGTGTGAGAAGCTCTGGAATTGGCCTCCTGCTGTCTCCAAAGCCTTGCCCATCCCCATCCCCCCAGAAAAGAAAATGAGTTAAGGAAAATACCTGGCCTTAGCACTGGATGTCCACCATGATCTCTGCTTGGCTAGCTTTTACCCATCAGGCAGTTCACCAGAGCTGCAGTGGAGCATCATGCGCTCACAGAAGCATGAGCAAAAAGCAGGCAATGGGGATGAGTCAGAAGCAAGCACAAGTGGATAGAAACACAGTTCGCAGGGCATCAGGTTTGGGACAGAGGCAGAACTGATACCCAAGAGTGAAACCAACAACATGACCCAGAGGGGATATTCCTCTGCCTCCCATCCCCATTCCTCTTTGCATCTCATAAGCAACCCAGAAAGAAAGCCTGAAGAGCTTTCGAGCATCTTCCAGCTTCTGCTCATCCTCTCTAGCTCCCAATCACCAGGACCAAATGACTCCAATCCCCACCCCACCCCATTCCCATGCTGTATTTCTTTGTGGCCTGAAGCTTTTATTCAACCACCCCTCCTTCTAAAAAACTCTCCTCCTGCTCCTCCCCATTGCCTCCTACAGATCCATTCTTTCGGCTTTACACCCTAGAAGCCTTCCCAGATGCTCAGCCAAACTGGCTCCATTTCTTATTCTATTGCCTTTTAGCAATCACAAACTGTAAAGCGCCATGCCATTCCCTCACACAGGTTTAAGTTTTCATTCAATTATTCTTCATGTTCCCCTTTTGTCTCCCCGAATGAGCCATACCTTCCTGTGAAAGCGAGACTCTAAAACTGAATTAATTTTGCTACTGTGCTTGGTGAGGTAATCACTGTGTGACTTGTTGAATGGAGGCATCTTGATGACTGAGGGCACCAGACACCCGCACGAATATTCCTCCCGGAATTCTTCCCATGCCCATTAGTGCAGCTGAGCTCACAAACAGGGAAGGTTGGAGCTGGCACATGTTGCTCTCAGATTACATAGAGAGTTAGACCAAGAATGGGGTGGGAAAACTGAAGACAGAACAAGGAGCCTGAAAGTGGCTAGCATAGATGCAGGAAGAATTTTATTTTTAGGAAGTCAATAGATAAACATTGCCCCATCCTCTTATAAAGTCTACATGTTGACTTAAAGGATGAAATAACCAGTATGTGCTACCTTATAAGCCACTTATCTCTCATGACTACCTCCTTAGGCCTCTAACCCAGACAGTACTTCAAATCTACACTTAGGAATATGTGTGTGCATGTGTGTTTGTGTGTGTGTGTATACACATATTCATGCATATACATGTGCATAAGTACATACACACATACATGTGTATACATATATAAACATATATTCCTAAATATAGAATTTGTAGTCACTCTGGGTGTACATACACACACATAATTACATGATTATATAGTCTTTTTGTTATTATATTACCATTAACAATGTTGTGTGAAAATCTATGTATAGAATTTGTATTATATACATAACCAAGTAAACAGTAATTAATTGCTCTCATGCACTCTTCAGGAGTCTTATAATAAAGAAACCCACCTAATAAGATTTTAGAATTTGTGCCAAGAGTGAAAGAATTCAAAAAGACTTAGATGCCTTCATATGTGGATTCCTGGTTATTAAGTGTCACAATTACCCCAAACAAAAGTCTCTGCTTCCATTCCACTACCTAAAACCAAAAGCTAGGCTAGCCTTACTGATAGAGAAACTTTAAAAGTTTAAAATATTTAAAGCTGTACTTAAAACCCAAAGATACACATTCTAACCTTCTCACAGCTGTGAATTAACTCTGTATCTATTCCCTGATATATCAAGTCCCTTGGTTTTCAAATTCAGGTAGAAGGAGGCCTGGGTAAGCTGTGTTTTCTAGAGATGATGCCTATAACTCCCCCATCAGAGGGAATATACGTAACTGCCCATCTCTCCCCCTACCTTACTCTGTTTGACAGTGGTAGTGGTGTCTTTTTTGTCTAGCTATAGGTCATGCGACCTAAGAAAACACTTCACTGAGGAGGGAACAGAAAACCAAAATGTTCATGTAATACAAAGGTGCACACAAGCCTTTTCCAGGAAGTGGGTTTTTCATCATGTTCATGTTCTGCTACTTGGATACAGCTATCTGCTTTATCCACACACATCACATAAACCCGGTGGCACATGTGGAGAGAAGTAGAAATAAATACAAAAATATTATGCTGCCGATTCAGGCTGCATTTGTGGGTTAATTTTATGTCCTATGCCTTCATATCCTGGATGCATTTGAAAAGATAATGTCTAAGAGTGGACTCGAGTCCTAACAAAACTGAAGCACATAAAGACATGATCTTAAAGTCCTGCTGAGTACTTAAGACTGTGTTGCCTCAGAGACCTCCTGCCAGCAGGGTCTCCGGGATATGCAAGAACACTCTGAACACATTTAACATGCTTCCCAGCCACCTGAGACACTGTGTGAGCTCCAGCAGTACAGACTGAACTCTGCTGTCCTGAGATTTCTCCTGACAGGAACCTGAGAGAGGCAAGTCTTATAGTTCTAAGATACCCAGAAAAAGAGAACCTGTTAACACAAGATATAGTGTTCTACTTGGCTATGGCCAGGTACATCCTCGAGGGGTCCATGAGACAAGGCCCTCAGAATGGCTGAAAGTAGTGCAGCATCCTTTGTCCCAGCTTGATTTGATGGCAAAGATCAGAATACCCTCTCTACCTTCTAGTCGCATCTCTATGTTGCCTGACACTTGTATTCTCAGGAACTCTTGTCAGATCACTCAAGCGGGAAGGTCATCTGACCCCTACAGGTTTTAGTCTAGCAGACACAACAATATATGAAACAATACAGAATCATAAAAGAGAAGAGAAGCAGCTTCAGAGTAACGGGGCTGGTAGCGAGAATCCACGGAGAAACATAAAGCCGAGGAAATTGAGAGAACTATGTGGGATCCGACTATGGAGAACTACGATTTCATGCCCAGATACCCAAGGGAACTCAGTCTCATTTTGGAAACGCCCACCTTCCCCCTCTTCTACCAAGTGCCCCAGGGTGTGTAATAAATACCCATATCACCTCACAGGGAGGTCATCTCACGTCTATACACTACAGGACCTCATCCCTACTTCTCTAAGACCAAATTTTTACAGGCATCTCATGCACCAAAACCTGACTGCCACAGCTAAATTTAATTTGGAATCCTTATGCACCCATCTCAAAGACTTCAGTGGTTTGCTGTGGTGTGCTGGCTGCTTTCTTTTCCTTTACTAGTTGCTAAATTCCACGACCCTGCCTTTCTCCCTGATTCTACTATGTTTAAAGGTCTCAGAGAACATATGGAATTAGCCATAATAAATCCTAGATGGTAGATTTTGTCTGATCGCTAATTAGATCTTAGTTTTCATTTATCTCCTCTAGAGTAACTCAAAAAAAGAGACATTCTTTTAACAGTGAATGAGGAATGGATAGGATACCAAAACTATATGTTCAGCACCATACCCTTTAAAGGATCTAGCACATTTACAAGACTACAAATTGTAGAACTCCTAGGCTACATCCCCCGTAAAAAATGTTCCACTTGTCCTGCCAAAGGATATTGAAGATCCTGACATTGAAAGACTTCAAAGGAGATACAAATACTTCTGCCAACACAGGCATTATCTCTGTTTCCCACCATGCCTCATCTACACCACGGGATGCATAGGCATTCAAGTCTATGCACTTTTGAATCTTTCTAACTGGCTTTATTAACTGTTCCAGTTACCTTGGGTGCACTAGTCTACTTCACATTTGTGTGACTCAACAGGGAGGGTGTGTGTTAGGCCTTTCTTCATTCAGTTCAGAGCTCAGTAACTAGCCACAGCAGTGAGGCTGGAAGAGGCACAGAACTGTACAAGTAGAGAAACCAGCCTCCTCTGTGATGCACCATGGGATGGATCTAAGAAGTGGTTACTAGGTGCCTGCAGGAAAGGGCCATGGGAACTTAAGAAAAAAATATTCAAATACAACCCCTTTGACAAGGACACCTCTTGGCCCCTTAGAGAGAAATACCTGTGTTAGCCCAATCTGGTTTTCTATTTTTTTTTAAAAAAAGACCCCAGTTTCTGCCAAAGTCTTGCAAAGCTTAAAGGAACACTAAATGAGCTTATCAGTGATAAACAAGCCATCCCTCAGGGACACCAGACTGAACTGGCTACTCTGCTTCGTATCCTAAAAGAGTCAACCAAAAGGAACCATTTCTCTTAGCTTGCACTCTCCACTAGGCCTTTTATGATGCTAATAAATGAGGTAAAGTCTAAGGTATCGCCTTTAAAAATCCATATTTCAGAGTTTTCTTTATCTTTACTCCATTGCCAGTGAATCACTCTGTCTTCTCGGTGCCTTTTCGAAAAGGCACTTAATCTTCCCATTTAATGACACCGTCTATGGAAGGAAGCCTGGGTGTCTCCATTCACCAATAGCCAGATCAATCATATGTCTCTAAGAAAATGAAGTCATACCAAGCTGGGTTTTTAACATTGCTGAGGGGGGTCATTGGGACCTCTGAGACTCCTCCTGCTGAAGGGCTCTGTTAGCTTGTGATTAATTAGGCAGCTCCTTCCCGGAGACTCTTTCTGCCTTTGCTGTCAAACCTACTCACCCCAACGCCAAGACTCCTGAGTTTCCCAGACCCTTTGGCAATACACATGAATGAGGTTCAGGAACCTTTCCTGTACCCCGCTGCTCTCCTCTGATATTTCAAAAAGTGACACTCCAATCCTCTGTGTGGAGGGTTGACTGAGAAATAGGCACAATTATCCATAAGCTTAGAATGTGTGTCCTTCCTCCCCAGGATTCCGTGATGTCGGGCTCCTGAGCATTGGGGTGCACTCTTCTTCAGTTCATAGTACATCATCAGCACTCTTCTTGATGTAGAAGCAGAGGTCAGCAGGGGAAACACTGTGAGTATGAGACCCTGACTAGTATCCCTTTTCCCTGTATAAAGCTAACTGGCTTGTCTGACAACTCCAGAGAGTCTCTTGATCCAAAGTCCAGCTGGGAATAGGCAATGGTTTGAGAGTTTGGGATAGGAAAGGGGGGTCTGAGCAGCACAAACTTGGAAGGTTATTCAGGGACAGAAGAAATCACAGTTCACACTTTGGAAGTGGAAGTGGCTACCTGGATGTAGTTTAAATGAGTGTTGAGTCAAACCCAGGGACACGTTTCTCAGATCATCCTCAGCCAATCTCAACTCCCTCCCTTCCACACCAGTCTCTTCATTTGTGCCGTGATTCTATAGAATTCTCCAGTCCTGGTCACTCTTGTTCCTTCCTCATGACCAGCAGGAAAGTCCTACTCATCATGGTTTTTCATTTTACAACACTGAGGCCATTTAAACATTTTGAAGACTCTTGATTCCTAAGCAAATGATATGACAGCCACGTGGGCCTTGTCTATCCCATATACTGAGATATGTTCAATAAATAGCTGGGAAGAAGATAGTCACACTTCTCCTCGGGTATCTAAGTCAGATCCATCATCCCCCAATGAAATAAGAGTGAACAAGATTTTGCCTTTAGAATAATCAATCTTATTTCAAAAAGTTTGATCTTCAAATGGGTTGAGAGAACTATCAGAATATAAGCTGCCAATATGTGTACATGGGAAAATGAACACTACCCACCCTGCCACAATGAACACAATGTCTTTAAGTCTGTTACTTTTCCTCTAATAATAATAATTAATAATAATAATAAAGAATGCTCTCTAATCAAGAGAAAAGTCTCAGAGTCCACATGTGTGATACAGCATCCCTGCCAAGCATGGTCTTGACAAGTGAATATTTCCACTTAAATGTTCCATCAATTCAATCAAAATGTTAATGTTCTGATTACAAAGTATTTCTCTATGCATTAATTTCCTTCCCACAGATTTTCCCCCGAAGCAAAGTACTGAGCTGGTATTCACAAGTGGGTGGGTCATTTTGATTTAAAGAGGATATTTGTGTACCATAATGCTACTGTAATTGATCACAGCAATATTTTGGAAGATTAAGCTACAATCTAAATGCATCCACTCGCAATATTTGTCTTATTGTACCGTGCACAGAGCCCCTGCACAGCTGCTAAACCCCTATGTGTCTGCAGTAAGCAGGGGAGCCAGCAAACGAGCGGCTGTCGGTTTAAATCTATATTAACTGTGTTTTTAGCGGGCTTGTTGAGCAGTGTCAGTCTCTTCACATCCTCTGCTGCATAAATGATGCTGGAGTCATGGCAAATAAATAATCATAGTTTCAACTTCAAGGCATTATCTCGCAGGCTTCAGAGATTATGTATTTTAACAAGGCAGATACACAGAGCATCTCGGGAATTTTGAAATATTAATCTCTGCCCCCCCCCCCGATATGGAGCAACAAACATGCGGTTTTGAAATCCAATTGTGACTCACATCACAACATCCCCACTGCAAAACGGATAGCTGGCAAAGAAGGATCAGCTCCCCCATAATGCACGTTCTACCTCTGCTAACCCACATTCTAATATTACACAGCAAAGTAGGCCAGGCTGGAAGTAGCGGGTTTTCTATATGGAGCTGGAGAATGTGCTTGGAATGCTCTGACAAGTGTCCCTTCCCCACGGGGAGGGGTACCAAGGGCACTAGTGTAGGTCGCGATGGGTAAAGAATAGGATACCAGAACTACCTTGGAAACATCCGAGGCAAAGATGCTTCTCACAGCTCCTTTGGTTTTAAACTAAAGCAAGAACCTGGGATGTTTTACTAAGAAAACACGGGGCTGTCAGTTTCAGATGGACTGACTGGCAAACTGACAGACTGACCTACTGATCTTGCATGCTTGATATGGAACCCAGTAAGTTCTCTACCACTGAGCTTCAGTCCCAGACCATGACGAGAAGAGATTAAAAAAATAAATAAAAACTGAAGTGGAGAACAGAGCAGCCACAGGGAAAGGACAGTGCTCTGTGGTCAACAACAACAACAACAACAACAACAAAACAAAACGTTTTGCTGACTGATACTGTTTCTGCGTTGCTATAGGAAAATACAATGGAGTCTCACATTGTTGAATCTTTAAGACCTTTTACAAATCCCACCAGCTGTCCTTTTAGTCACTGGTTCATTTATGATCCACATGTCATTAGATATCAAAACCAAGACCTACCCGGAGATAGAAGATAAATCTATATTGGAGAAGATTCTATTCGCTTCAGACACAGGGCCCAGAAAGCCCTGAGGCTCCATAAAAGACACCATGAAAGCTTCTAAAGGAAGAAAACAGGCAACAGTCCTACCCAGCTATGACATCTATGAACCACAACAATGACCAGCACAGCACTGTTGCCTAAGCACGTGCTCATGGCACACATACCTCTGCAGTTACCAATGGGTCAGTAGCTGGACTTAAGATCTGCTTGACAGGAGGAAAATCATTCCCCTCACCCCATACTTGAAACCTAACCCAGAACTGGTTAAGTAATGGATCTTAGATCTTGCTCTTATACTCACGAGTAAGTGTAGTGCTCACTCCTCGAGGAATATCATTACAGAAAACCTCAACTAACCAAAGGGCAGAGTTGTGGAGCCCAGTTCCAATAGATAGACCCATAAAAGAACTCATCTAAAGCTCAGGGAACATTGAGAGAGAGGGGGCAGAAAGACGGTCAAAAACCGGAGAGAGCATCAGGGAGTTAGACTGTGGATGCAAAGTCTCACCAATATGACTGCATATACATGGGCTGAGTGAGGCTCACAACAGTAGACACGCTAACTCAGAGAAGGAGAAGAGCATGAGGCTTCGACCCTATTTAAAGAGTACAGGCAAGTAAGAAATGCTGAGAGTGGGGGAGGAGCACACCAGTTGATAATGCAGTACCAAATGGTCAACCTTGAAACATATGAGCAAGCATATACAGACTGAGCAGGTTATATTGAGGATGTCCACGCCTGAATCTCTGGGGCCTGAGAACAGGTCACCTGCTAAAGAGTATTAGAAGATGTGGCTCAGTGTATGGATCCTGAGATAAAGACATTGCCATGGGTCATCCATATTGGTCCAGTCTCTCATCTAATATATGTGTGTATATAGTGTATGCATTATATATATGTGTGTGTTATAGATTATATTTAATATGTATTTTATATAATTTGTTTTATATATTATATATTTATATATTTTACATATTGCATATAACATATATTATATATATTATATTACCTATAACCTATTACCTATTACCTATTACCTATTACCTATTACCTATTACCTATTACCTATTACCTATTACCTATTACCTATTACATATTACATATTACATATTACATATTATATATTATATATAATATTATCCCCTACAGCTACTTGTTTATCTCAATCAGATTTATGGAACTAAAATATAGTAAACCTGTGCTATGTGTACCTATAGGTTAATGTCTATATGCAGATGAGGGTTTGCACAAGTTAAGTCAAGGCCATATATGATTGGACAGTAAAACATAAGGTGGGGCAAAGTTTTTGTAAGACAGGAGTGAAGGGGAAGGAGAGGACAATCAAAAGGAAGATGGAGAAAGATGACCCAGATCTGGGTGGTCTAATTGGCCCTAGGTATTTATGTATATTTTCTAAGGGATGGATTTCTATAGGTCGATTTATCTTATTTAGGTGGGTGATTTATATCTTTATCGACTGATTGTGAGCTTATTGTGTGGAGGGATTGTGGGCTGAAAATCTAACATATAAAACTGATTGATAAATTTCAAGTTTCTGGAGCTTTGGTTTTACCAGGCTGCAGGGAATGTGAGCAGAGCTTCCCGGTGGGCAGAGAGACAACCTGGAGAGGGCAACTAGAGAGTAAAGTGGGTGGGCATGGCATGGTGCCACACTGGAGTGGCCCTCAGTGATGCTTGTGCAAGGCATGGTACAACTCTCCAAGTGGACAGTGAGTGAAAGTGAGTGAGAATGCGCTGGAACCAGTAGCCACACTTTTTAATATTTACCACAACATTCACCAATGAAGTTGCGGTGATTTTTCAGAGCACTGACTGGAGACTGAAATCCACATGACAGGCCCTATTCTGAGTCCCTAAAAGTGATACCAAAATGCTCGCTAATATTTAGGAAGGCTCCAACAAGCCCCAGTCAATCCTTCCTAGAACGAGTATGTCCTCAGGAGCACAAGCTTAGACGACAGACGTAGTAAGTAGAGAGTGCATCTCACAAGGTCCCAGACAGTCACCACATCTCAGCGTAAGCTCTTCTGAGACACACGTGCAGACGCTGCTCATGGTGGGAGCATGTGGGAACTCTGCTCCTGAGCATGCCCAACAGGCTGCGCCTCTTACTCACTACAGTAAAACCCACCATGTTCAGCAGCGCATAGTTCATTCCCCAGAGCCTACAGCATCAATAAAAATGCTGTAAGCTCATGTATTAGCATTTCAACTACACAATTCTATTCGTTGTTTTCATGCAAGTATTAGATCCTGTCTTGTTTATTGTAAATGTTGCAAAGCCGTGTAACTGGTCACATATCATTTCATCACACAAAATAAATTACTTAACCCTACTTGGAAACGGACTTCTACAAGTATCTTTTTAATGAATAAAACATATATCTTCTTGCATGTGTGCATACACATATAGTCAAAGGCAGGTAAAAAGAGACAGTCAAATTACTTGCAGTTTTATGTATATCCTGACCCCTAAGCATTTATAACAGACCAGTCCTTTTTCCAAATGCATAATTCCCCACTGCCTTTTGCATAGTATAGCCCGTTCCTGCTTCCATCATACCATTTCTGTGTTCTAGCTACTCTGTTTATAAATGTAGGTGATTATTTGTTATTGGCTTTCCCGCTGGCATTCCAGCCTGGAAAGGACGGGAACCTGTGTATCCCTGGAATATATTAATGATCCCAAGGGAGTACGGCACAGTTCTCGGTCTCAAGAATGAATTCAGCTCATATTTGTAAGCAGAGTAAATTCTCTGTAAAAATTCCATGGCTATAGCCTCAGGTCTGAGCTAATATTTAGTGCAAAAGGACTGTCATTTCTTCCATTTTTGGATCCAGCCTATGCAGTGAGGCAACCATCAAAATGGTCAGAACAGCCTTCTCAAAAGTCTTTCCGGAAAACTGTAAGATGGTATGTGTGAACAAATACGTCATTTTGACTTCTCAAAAAATAAATACTTCATGTTATTCCCAAAGTCAATTCGAATGAATAACTTACAATAAAACTAATTTTATAATGCAGAGAATAGAACAAAATATCTAAGCCACAATGTTAAAGACTCAATTTTCTATGATTTGAGGGTAAGAAACTGCAGATAATATCAGGGAAAGCAGCATTGTATGGAAGCTGATTCTTTCTCAGGAGGTTTTTCTCTTTTTCCCATGTAGCCCCTCTTCCCTCTCCTCTGGGACTACCTCTTCTATAGTACTCCCTGTATGATCATGTATCGAAATGGTTTGTGTGCACTTTTGATTCTGAGCCTCTGGAGAATATAGCTGTGTCTGTGTGTGTCAGAGAGAGAGAGAGAGAGAGAGAGGGAGAGAGAGAGAGAGAGAGAGAGAGAGAGAGAGAGAGAGAGAGAGAGAGAGAGAGAGAGAGAGAGAGAGAGAGAGAGAGAGAGAGAGAGAGAGAGAGAGAGAGAGAGAGAGAGAGAGAGAGAGAGAGGGAGAGAGAAGGAATAGACAATGGACCCATTGCACGGCTTTTATGAGTTAAACACCTTTGCAATATTTTATTTAATTCTTAGGTTCTTGAATGAGATTCAGTCTTTGTGTTCTTTATGCTCTTGCATAAAACCTGGATTTGCTTCTCAGCATCCACCTGGAGGCTCATACTTACCTATAACACTAGTTCCAAGGAATCCAATGCCTTCTACTGACCTCCACAGGCAATAGATATGTGTGGATAGACATGCATAAAGACAAAGCACTCACTCATATACAATGAAAAAAATATTTAAAATAGTAGTAGTAGTAGCAGAAGCAGCAGCAGCAGTAGTAGTAATTACTAACCATTTTAAGGGCTCATTAAGTACCAAATATGTTGTTGATTATTTTATAAATTGTTAAGTAATTAAATTACCATCAATATTTACTATGATAGATCCAAGTGTTACATCCCATGTTGCAGATAAGAAAATTCAAGCTAAGTGAAGTTGTTCCAAGATGTCAGGTACACATCCTGGAATTGTAGCCCACTATTCTAAGAAGTAAAGTCCAATAACAGTGCTCTATGACAGAAGCCTAGATCCTATGCATACCATAAGACAGAAGGCGAGGTGTAACTCTGCTCATGATTGTCCCAATGATCTTACCTCAGTGATCTATTACAGCTGGCTCACACTCATGCTTACACAGCACCTTTTTCAGGCAGAGAATTGTTTGTTTGTTTCTTCCCTTTGAAGAACACACAGTTGAGGCTCTAATTTGTGTGGTTTTTGTTTGCTTGTTTTAAGGATGATAACATGTTTGACTTAACTTGGGAGCAAGGTCAGGTTGAGAAAATAGAAGAAACTTATGTGCTCAGAAAATAATAACTCAGTAAATTAAAGATATGAAAAAATGGAAGCATAGGAGAATGAGCTTTGGCAGAAAAATTCCAAAGTTCAGGTTTTCACAGGTCAGGCAGTTCCAAATGATGATGAGCTCAAGACTCAGTGATGCTGGTAAATGGCCACAAAAGGAAGTTGAAAACTTTGAGGCAGGTGCTGAGGATGTCTCCCAGTACTAATGGAGAAGTCATCAGAGAGCATGACCATAGAGGGCTGTAAGCCTGACACAGCAGGAAACTTAGCAAGATGCACTAGAAGGAAAAATTCTACAACCTCAAGGAACAGCAGGAAAGATGGTTGTCCTTCTGTCACCTTCATGAAGCCAGGATACTTATGTCATTCCTAATTTCTCCCATCCCAACTATACCCATAGCTTGCTTCCATTTATTTAGTATAAAAACTGCTTATGTGTCTTCAGTGTCCCTACAGTTTTGGTACCCGGATATTTGATGCACTATTCATCCTACCAAAAAAAAAAAAAAAAAAAAAGTATGTGAATGACAACACCACAAAGCCTCAGCATATATGGATGGGAAGCAATACCCTTAAGATGGTTTTTCAACATAAAAATAGTCCCAGGCAGCAGATATTCCAACTGTTGGTAAGAATGGCAATGTGGACTTCCTGCAAGTAGACAGGCCTTTCCAGCAAGGGAAGCAGGTAGGCTAACTGCAGCCCTTCACCTCTCTTACACACCTCCAAATAAAAGTTCCTAGTCTCTTCTCCAGCTCTGCAACAGAACACTTTCTGCAGTCTCCTCTTGAACTCATCCCATGTAGATCCCAACAGATCTACCCCTCCTAACCTCCCTCTCATGACTCATTGTATTACCTGAGCCCCAAGTTCGGGCAGGCATTGCCTGGGAATCCACAAGCCATACTGGGCAATTACAGATCCTCACTTCTCCTTCTACTCCTTCAAATACAATTCCAAATCTCATCCCCAGTTTTGCCGCACACTTTCTGCTGCAGCCTCTCCTTACTCTCTGTCCCCATTCCCAGCAGACTAACTGAAGTGATCCTGGCGGAATACCTTGCTTTCTTCCCTTTCTGAAAAAACCCCCACTACCCTCAGTTGATTCCACTTCCTAAGTATCAGGACCCAATACCCAAAAACACGTTTTATTTGGAACCCCAGTGCCCACACCTAGCAGAAGATTTTCCAACCAGGCAACACACAACCATCACACTCTCAAAAGAATCTGAGAGGAAATAAAAACTAAAAAACAAAATGCACAGCCTATAAAGACAAGACATGATATCAGCACATAGAGTTGCAATATTCCTAATTCCAGATGCCCAGGTATGAAAGACCGTTAAAATGCCATCAGAGCCAGGACTGTATGCCTCCACTAGACTCTAACAACCCTTCCACTGCTATCCTTGAATATTACAACACTGATGAACCACAAAAAAGAACCTTCAAACAGCCCTCATTAGTGTGATAGAGCTCCTTATAGGAAATGAAAACAATAAACAATCTATGAAAAATAAGCAACAGTGAAAGGAAGTGAGTAAAACCATTCAAGAGCTGAAACTGGAAATAGATCAACACAGAAAATCCAAACTAACGGAAATCTGGAAATAAAAAACTTAGAAACTCTAACAGAGGAACCACAGAGGCATGCTTTACCACCAGAATACAAGAGATGGAAGAAAGAAGGTCAGGCAGTAAAAATATAATAGAAAAAATGAATATCCCAGTCAAAGAAAATCTTAAATCTAAGAAACTCCTAGAACAAAACATCCAGGATATCTGGGTTACTGTGTAAAGATCAAATCTCAAAATAATATGATTAGAGGTCAAAAGCACAGAAAATATTTTCAATGAAATCACAGAAAAAAATTATTTTAACCTAAAGAAGAAAATGTCTATCAAAGTGTAAGAAGCATACAAAGCTCCAAATAAACTGGATCAGAAAGCAAAGTCTCATTTGTACAAAATAATGAAAACATTAAAAGAATAAAACAAAGAGAAAAATTTAAAAACTGCAAGGGATAAACAACAAGTATCCTATAAAGGCAGACCAATTAGAATTATAATTGTCTTTGCAATAAAGACTCTACAAGCCAGAAGGGCCTAGACAGATGTGCTGCAGAATATAAGGGACAAAAAATGCCAGCCAAGGTAAGGACATACACAAAGCTTTCAATTACCACAGATAGATAAAATAAGACAATCCACAATAAAAAAAAAGTTTTAAGCAATATTTAGCAAAACTATAGTCCTGTAGATGATGCTAAAAGGTAAACTCTAACCTAAAGAGGTTACCTACACCCAAGAAATCACAGAGAATAAATAATCTCAGACTAGAAAAATCAAAAGAATGGAAGTGCGCACACACACACACACACACACACACACACACACACACACTACCACCACCACCATCATCACCATCAAAAAAAAAAAAAAACCCATAACTAGAATCAACATTCATTGGTCACGAATATCTTACAACATCAGTGGTGGTCTTCCAATTATAAAAGACACATTATAATAGAACAAATGCAAAAATAGGATCCATCCTTCTGGTTCATCCAATAAACTCACCTTAACATCAAGGATAGACATCACCCCAAAGTAAAGAATGAAAAAGATTTTTAAGTAATTACACCTAGGAAACAGGTGGCTTACCCATTTTAATATCTGACAATATACTTTAATACAAAAGTAATCAGAAGAGACAGAAAAGAACATTACATACACATCAAAGGAAAAATAAACCAGGAAGACATTTCAATGCTTAACTTCTTTATCCTCAAAATAAAAGCATTCAACTTTGTAAAAGAATACTTCTGTGGCTTAGATAACATATTAACCCTCACAAACTGGTGATGTAAGACTTAAAAAACTCTTACCAATAAAAGGTCATCTAGACAAAAACTAAACTGAGAAATGCTGGAGATAAATTAAATCATATATAAAGGGGACCTAACCAAAAATTTACAAAGCATTTATTCAAAAAATAACAACAAAAAATACCTTCTTCTCAGCACTTCATAAAATGTGCTCTAAAAGTGACTGCAAACATGGACACAAAGTAAATCTCAACAGATAAAAAAAGGAAAAAAGATACAAAATAATATCCTGTATCCTATCTGACCACCCCAGATTAAAGTTTTATATCAGCAACAAGAAAAATTATGTAAAGGTTATAAACTCAGGCAAATGGAACAATTACTTATTGAATGAAAAATGTGTCAAGAAATAAATTTATGAACTTTCTAAATTACGGAAATAATGAACACTGTTCTGGGAGCAATTTTATAGCACTAAGTACCCACAGAAAGAAAGAAAGAAAGAAGAGAGAGAGAGAGAGAGAGAGAGAGAGAGAGAGAGAGAGAGAGAGAGAGAGAGAAAGAAAGAAAGAAAGAAAGAAAGAAAG
Organism: Micromys minutus; assembly: GCF_963924665.1. Classification (NCBI taxonomy): domain Eukaryota; kingdom Metazoa; phylum Chordata; class Mammalia; order Rodentia; family Muridae; genus Micromys; species Micromys minutus. The sequence continues at coordinate 12,562,435 of NC_137971.1, forward strand.
AAAGAAAGAAAGAAAGAAAGAAAGAAAGAAAGAGGGATGGAGGAAGGAAGACAGAAAGAAAATAAGAAAGGGAGAAAGGATGAAAGGAAGGAAGGAAGGAAGAAAGGAAGGAAGGAAAGAAGGAAGGAAGGAAGGAAGGACGGAAAAAAGAGGAAAGGAAGGAAGACAGAAAGGAAGAAAGGAAAGAAGGGAGGAAGGAAGAAAGGAAGGAAGGAAGGAAGGAAGGAAGGAAGGAAGGAAGGAAGGAATGACAAAAGGAAGGAAAGAAGGAAGGAGAGATCTCCTATTAGCAACTTCATAATACACCTGAAAGCTTTACAACAAAAAGACAAAATAGTACCCAAACAGAGGAGATAACAAAAAATAATCAAACTTAGTACTAAAATCAACAAAATAGAAACAACAACAAAAACAAAACAATACACAGAATCAGTAAAACAAAAAGTTCACTCTTAGGGAGAAAAATCAGTAGATAGACAAACCCTTATTGCCATAAACTATAAAGCAAAGAGAATATAATTAACAGAATTTATTAATTAAAATGAGGATATAAGAACAGCTAACAAGAAAATATAGAGAGTCATAAGGATATACTTTAAAAACCTGTACACAACCAAATTGAAAGTTTAAAAGAAGTGGATCACAATACATACCACCTACGAAAGTTAAATCAAGATCAGATATGCAATTTAAAGACCTATTACCATGAGTAAAATAAAAATAGTCATTAAAAGTCCCTCAACAACAAAAAAAGAATGAGAAAGGAAGAAAAGGAGGGAAGGAGGGAAGGAGGGAGTGGAGAGAGAGGGGGGAGGGGGAGGGAGGGGGAGGGGAGAGGAAGTGGAGGGGGAGAAGGAGGGGGAAAGAGGGAGTGGAGGAAGAGAGGGAGGGGGAGGGGGAGATGGAGAGGAAGAGGAAGATGTACAAACAAGCTCAGGGCCAGATGGCTTAAGCACAGAATTCTACCAGACTTTCAAATTAATGCCAATACTATCAAATTATTCCAAAAAATAGAAACAGAAGGAACACTGCCCAATTCATTTTACAATGCTATAATTGTCCTGGTACCCAAACAACATAAGGATCCCCCAAAAGAGTTACAGACCATTTTTCTTTATGACCATAAATAAAAAAATATTCAATAAAATATTTGTAAACTGAATTCAAGGACACGTCAAAAAGATCATTCACCATGATCAAGTAAGTTTCACATCACAGAGACAGGAATGGTTCAACACATGTAAATAAATAAATATAATCCACCACCATACAAACTGAAAGAAAAAAAAAATGACTATCTTATTAGCTGCAGAAAAGGCCTTTGACAAAGTTCAACATCACTTCATGATAAAAGTATGAGGTATACAAGAGCATACCTCACCTTGATGAAGACAATTTTCAGTAAGCCCATAACCAAAATCAACTTAAATGGAGAGAAACTCAAAGTAATTCCACTAAATTTAAGAATAAGACAAGGTTATCCGTCCACTCTCTCTGTATCTATTCAGTATAGTCTTTGAAGTCTTGGCCAGAGTAATGAGATAACAGAAGGTCAGGGGAATACAAATTGGAAAGAAAATTTTCAAAGTATCTTTATTTGCAAAAGATTTGATATTATATACAAGTGACCTAAAAAATTTTACCAGTCAACTTCTACAGTTGACAATCCTTTCAGCAAAATATCTGGATAAAAAAAAAATTCAGGAAAAATAGTAGCCCTTTAGTATCCAAATGACAACTGGTCTGAGAAAGAAACAATTTCCACAACAGCCTCAAAAATATAAAATATCATGGGGTATCACTAACCAAGCAAGTTGAATTTTTTGTCATAAATAACTTCAAGTCATTAAAGAAAGAAATTGAAAAAATGAGAAGATGGAATGATTTCCTCATTCTCATGGATCAGTAGAATTAACATAGTAAATTCCTATTTATCAAACTCAATCTGCAGAGTCCGCATAATCCCTATCAAAATTCCAACACAAATTTTGAAAAGACAACCTTCAGGTTCTTATTTAAACACACACACACACACACACACACACACACACACACACACACATATGCACTCACATAAGATACAATCTTTAATTATAAAAGAACTGCTGGAGGTACAACAATTTCCAATTTCAAGTAAAACTAGAAAGCTTTTATGCCAACAGAACATCTTGGCATAAAAGAGTATTGCACTGATACAAAAACAGACACATTGATCAATGAAAATAATGTAAGGAAAGACATAAATCTACATACCTAAGAACACATTATTCTGATAATGAAGCCAAAAACACATGCTGGGGGAAAAAGACAGCATCTTTAACAAATGGTGATGGTCAAACTGGATGTCTGCATATGGAAGGATGCAAGTAGATCCATACTTACTACCCTGCACAACCAGGATCAAACATAGTAAAGACCTCAACATAAAACCAAACACAAGGAACCTGCTAGAAGACAATGTGGAAAATAAACTAGAACATACTAGCACAAGTCAAAGACTTCTGAACAGAATGACAGTCGCATAGGCACTCTGGTCAAGCATTGATAAATAGAACTTCTTGTATCTTGTTTTGTCCTATTTGGATGCTGTCTCTGGGAGGTCAGTACTTTTTCTAAACTGGAAGGGAAGTAGATGTAGGTGAGTGGGAAGGTTGGGGTGAACTATCAGGAGTAGAGGGTGTGAACTGAAAACTGGTCAGGATGTATTGCATGAGAGAAGAAACTACTTCCAATATAAATAAGTGGATGGATGGATGGATGGATGGATGGATGGATGGATGGATGGATGGATGGATGGACAAATGAACAAACAGACAGATGGAAGGACATATAAATGCACAGACAGACAGATAATTTCAAAACATTGAAAGAAAAAAACTTAAGTTATGAATAAAAACTGATAGAAAAGATGAAACTCATGAAGCCAAGATACTTTTTCATGGCAAAGGAAAGTGTCATTCAGACAGGGCAGCCACCTACACAAAGGAGAAAATATTTTTTTACAAACACACATTCAGTAGAGGGATAGTATTCAAAATATATAAAGAATTCAAGAAAATAGATATCAAAGAAAAAAATAACCCAATTCAAAAATGAGTTACAGATTAAAACAGAGACTTCTCAATAGAGGAAAATCAAAGGGCCAGTATGCACTTAAAGAAATATTCAACATCCTTAGCCATCAGCAAAATGCAACAGCTTTGAGATTTCATCTGTCAGCATGGCAAATAGCACAAAACCTAGTGACAGCTCACACTGAAGATGCTGAGTGAGAAGAATATTCGTATATTGTGGATGGGAGTGCAAACATGTTCATGTACTATGGAAATCAGTGTAGCAGTTTCTCAGGAATATGGGAATGGATCAACCTCAAAATCCACTTGGACTACAGCACTCTTGGGTATATACCCAAAGGATGCTTTACCCTACCACAAAGACCCTTGCTCAACCACTTTCATTTCTGCTCTATTCATAATAGGCAGAAATTGAAAACAACCCACATATCCATCAACAAAATAATGTATAAGAAACATTTGATACATTTACACAATTACTCAGCCATTAAAAATTATATACATATATATATATATACTTATATATAATATATATATATACTTATATATAATTCTGAGTGCAGTATACCAGACCCAGAAAGAAAACCATGATATGTATTCACTTCTATGTGGATGTTAGCTGTTAAGTCAGTGATAATCAAGCTACATTCCATAGAAACACAAAAGGTAGTAAGAGACTAGCGTATACAGATAAATCTCATTAGGAAAGGGAAATAGAATAATTATGAGGGGATTGAAGGTGGGGCTGTAATGGGAGAATCGAGTGGCGAAGAGGAGAAGCTAATGAGAGTGAATACAGGGAGAAACAGATAAAATTAATGGGTATTATGGGGGTAGAATGGAAGCTGAATACAGTTGAAACCACCATATATATATATACTATCTAAATAAAATCACCAAATAACAGTAGAGGCAAGAGTCCCAACTAGCCATCTCTTGTCACCTTGTCACCAAATGAAGCTTTCAATATTAAAATTAGGTTACATTTCATTGACTTGTTAGCCACAGGGGCCCCATGGGTTAACAAAAAATGTAGGCTGTTGCCAATACTGTAGTTTGTTCCCCCAAATTAACTACAAGACTGCATTGCTAAAGACAACACGTATGTATACAAGTCATCAGATATAGAGATGCCAAACTGGTGACTATGGCCTTCACCTCTAAGCTCCAGTGTCTTTGGTAGAGGAATGTACTCTGTATGCTACCAAAATAGAAATGTAAATATCAAGCCAGCCACAAACCCTTTGAGCCCCACGGTATACTGCCTAGGAAATAGGCTAGGGCAATGGTGGCACAAAGCTTATGGGAGGAACCAACCAATAACCAATTTTAATTAAGGCCCACTCCATGAGTAGAAAACCGTATCCAACAGTACTTGAGTAACCAAGTACCTGAGATTAGATAGCCTGGGAACCTAGGGTAAAACAAATAATACTAGTCTCAAAACTGGAAAAAGTGTAGTGATAGACTGACCCCTAATGATGTTTGCCTCATATATATCATATATTAAATCCCTCCCCTCAGAGCTCCAGGAACCCCTCAGAAGAGGAGACAGAAAGGACGTAAGAGCCAGATGGAGGACACCAAGAAAACAAGGCTCTCTAAATCAACATGAGTGAAGCTTGAATGAACTCAGAGACTGAAGTGGCAATGTTCAGGGACTACGAAGGTCTGCACCAGATCCTCTGCATATATATTAGTGATTTTACGGCATTCCTGGGTATGCCAATGACTGGATCTCTGATTCCTGTGCCTTTTCTTGGGCTCTTTTCCATCTGTTGGTTTGTCTTATCCAACCTCTGAAGTGGAAACTTAAGAGTTCTAAGGAAAGAAAGTTGCATGGTCTTTTGCTGGGGCAAACACGTGAAGGAGTGCTTCATGAAAGTGGACACAGTTGTGAAAGGCTAAGGCAGACTCGTGAAGAAATGTTTTGCTGAAGCAGACACAGAATAGAGGACATTCTGCTAAAACAAGCATGTGAAAGGACACATGACAAGAGATTCTTTGCTAACAACACGCATGTATTCGTCCGCCTTACGTTGCTTAACTGAGCTCCATTTGTCGGGACTCCATACACTCGGGTTGATTGGATGTACATGCTGAGGCAAGGCACGGGGAGGAAATGTGGTTTTGGAGGGTATGAATAGGACCTGGTGGAGAAAGCTGGGCTTGCTGGTTCGGCTAGCTGTGCAAGGCTTGTGGTCCCAAGTCTTCACTCACCTTCACTTCCCTGACAGAGGCACACCTGAAAACTTTCCCTGGTGTCCCTACTGGTCCCTCCTGCTGACTTGAGGCCTGGCTGTCTCTGCTAGGTTGTGTCACTGTGTTGCTCGCCTGACTCTACCAGACTGGGCTGCTGGTGTATCTGTGAAGTGTTTGTGATTGGACTGAGCTGATGCTGTCTGCTGACCTGTGAACTGAACTGCTTATTTCCAGACAACACAGAAGGGAGTTGCTCCAAACAATCTTTCTAAACAGATTCATTCCCCTGTATCCTTTCTTTGCCACTACCTCTGGTGGGTACTAGGCTACAAGGGAGGTTAAGAAATTTACAAACGATCGCTTAAAAAATGGATTTTGAAATAATTAAAGTTACAAACCTCAATGTAATGTTTTTTAATTTTGTCTCATTATATTTTACTTTGTTATAATTAAAACAGATGGATAGATAGATGCATGGATGATAGAGGGATGGATAATGGATGGAGGGATGATGGATGGATGAATGATGGATGGATGATGGATAGATAGATGATGGATGGATGGATGATGGATGGATAGATGATGGATGGATGGATGATGGATGGATGGATGGATGGATGGATGGATGGATGGATGGATGGATAAATGAAAACATATCCAGTAGGATAAAGTTTAACAATTAAACATACTGGAAGAAGAAAAATCTCTTTTTCTAATGGAGTGGTCCTGGATTTATCATCCTGTCTAGGGAAAGTCTCATACTCAGGTGTAGTTGATCAGCATGTGACAGCTTCCCCAGTTTTTTCTGTGCATTTTCATTTGATTGCAGTTTGGTGTCTTGTCTTGTTTTCTTAGTTTGGGGGGGTTGTTTCATTTTGTTTTCTTGGTGTTGGGTTGTTTGTTTGCTTGCTTGCTTGCTTGCTTTTCAAGTCAGGGTTTCTCTGTGTAATCTTGGTTATTCTGCCTCCCACCTCTGCCTCCTAGGTATTGGGGATTGAAGGCAAGAGCTGCCACTACCACCAGACTTGGCTCTTCTGTTTGTTTTGGTTTTGCTTTGTTTACTTGTTTGTTTGTTTGTTTGTTTTGTAAAAACAATTTGTAGAAAGAATATATTACATTTAAACTTTAAAAAATAGTTTAAATGATAAGGAAGAATGGCAATTTTTGTTAATGATGAGCTAGGAAATGGAAAACAAGGAGAGAAACCCTGCTGAATACACACACCTCTTACTGACAGGTCTAAAGCATGAATATAAAAAACCAACAGTAGGGAAACAGAACTCAAAGAGTCCACCTAGACAGGGCCTCAAGTAGTGGATCAGGGTTACCAAACCATAGTCAAAATTTCTGACCCATAAGTCTTCCTGTCAAAACAAAAAGCAAAAAACAAAACAAAATAAAAACCTGCAAGAACAAAAATAGAGAAGAGACTGAAGGAAAGGTAGTCCAATGACCGGCAACTTGGGATCCATCTCATGGGGGATGATTTGGGGCACCATTACTGATAATATAATGTGCTTCTAGATAGGAGCCTGGCATAGCTGTCCTCTGAGAGGCCCTATCAGAATCTGGCTAAGACAGATGCAGATAATTACACCCAACCCTTAGACTGAAGTCGGAGAAGCTGAAAGGGTAAGTGACCCCATAGGAAGACCAGCAGGTTCAACTAACTCAAAACCCAGGGGATTCCCAGAGACTGATCCACCAACCAAGCAACATACAAGGGCTGGTTGAGGTCCCTGATCATATATAGCACAGAATAGTCTGGTCTGGCCTCAGTGTGAGAAGAAATGTCTAAACCTGGAGAGACTTGAAGCCCCTTGGAAATGGGAGGCTTGTGAGGAGAAGGCAACCTTTTGGAGAAAAGGAAGAGGAGGAATGACATGAGGAACTATGGGGGTTGGGGGACAACAACTAGGATGTAAACAAACAAAGGACTAAAGATGTGTGCCTCATTGTTTCATTCACCAAAATTGTCAGAAGGGAAAAGTCCCCCCTGTCAAGCAAAGAGGAGAGAGTGCAGATGAGACAGGGATTACCCTACAGAATTTTTACTCAGATCAATGGGATTTTTGGGAGGTGGGGCTTGGCCATATTCAGAATAAGGCCACATACCTCTGTGAACTTCACCTGGGCAGTGCATTCATTTTTTTAATGGAAATCAACTGTCTAACTGTATTTACATTACGATAATAACCCGACAAACTTGTTTAATATCAGAAGACTTACTGGAGCAGATGAATAGTTTCAGCATGATATCCAGGGGACAGAAATTCAATTAAAACTTGCAAGTAGTGTGGAGAAAGGTGGTTATTGCTCAACACATACCACGGGGCCCTTCTCGGAAGCACAGCTATTAGACGAACTGGTTGAGAAATCCTGTTTTCCTTTATGGCAATCTGTTAGCTTGTATAAAGTTAAATTAATAAAAGCACCAAGCTGCCTCTATGGTGAGAGAGCAGAATGAGGCCAAAGGCTAGTTGCATATTTTATAATTATGGATTAAGTGCATTATGCCGAGCAAATTAAAGATATGCCACAATGACAATAAAAATGAGAGACTGCACATCTCCAAGCAGTGATTGTGTGACTGTCGCATCTGAAAAAGCCCGTGCTCTACCTACCAAAGGCAATTGTTTCCCCCATAAAAAAGGGGGAGGAAATTACCTGCCATGCATACATTCCTCCAGTAGGTAGAACAGCACTTGCGAAGACAGTTGTCTGAACGCTAAATTGAGCTCTTGACTGCCTGTGCTGTGCTCAGAATGGACTCCAGAGCTCAAGAGCTGCTCCACATCCCCAAGGGGAGTGCTTCAGAGCACAGAGGCTGCCAAGCCTGGGCAGGAATGAAAGGGTTCCAACCAGGAGGAACCTCATCAGCCCTCTAAGGAAAACCAAGGGTTTTATCCCACCCACTGAGGCAAAGGAAAGTCAACCCTCACTGAGGAGATCTGCAGTCTGCCCCTCCTCCTGCCTTCTGCACTGGGAGCCTTTGCTGTGCTTTTCTGATAGATTTTGCAGACAAGAAACAAAAGTCCTTTGTGTGAAAATGGCTGACAATCTGGCATGCCCTGCTCTCTTCTGTAAAACAGGGCAGACCTTCTTTATATCTTTCCTAGTCCTTCCTTAACACTTTTGTTATAAATGGGTATCTCTCTCGCTGTCCCTAGCTGTCGCTGCCTCGGTGGGTGGGTGGTGGGGCGTGCCCACACATATGCACGTGACTATAAATCATGTTCTGCAAATGGAATATCAGTCCTTCCAGCCATAAGCTTTCACGCATAGCAAATGATGATGCTTTCAGCACATAAGACAATTTCCCTTCTGCCAAATTTTCAGCATATTGTACTATTCAGAAAACAAACTTTTCAACCCATATTGTTCGTAGTGGTGCGTAGGAGCAGGCATGTGTGCGCACATTTGGGCAAGCACACATACATGAGGAAATGAAGCCAGAGAGGAGAAGCTCATCAGAACCCAGATACCTTATGTCTCCCTTTCTCTTCCTGCTGCTGTGAGAATTCAGTCTGACAACAGCAACTTCAAGGCAAAGAGGTCTATTCTGGCTCACAGCTCAAGAGTTCAGCCTATCATGGGAGAGAAGGTAAGGGGCTGGAACCAGAAGGCAGCTTGGCCACATCAAGAAACAGAGAGCCTATGCATACACTTTATTCTCAGCTCCCTCTCTTCATCCTTGTACTCTAGGATTCCCAGCCAGACAGTGCTATAAACAGTGGGCCGGTCAGCTTGCCCATAGTAATGTAATAAAGGTAACCCTCCGTGGGCATACCCAGAGGCTTATCTCCTGGGTGATAGATTCTAGATTTTTCTGACAGTTAACGCTAACCACCCTATCCTGAAAGAGGGTATCACTGAAAGTAGCTCCTTCCTTCCCTGTTCATCTCCATCCTCTATCTGAGGGTTTCCTATATTATGTCCATGGAACAATTGCTTCAAAATCTCTTCAGAGATTTGCAAAGAGGGTGAAGGGAAGCAGAAAGAGGAGAAAGAAGTGGGAGGAGTGAGGCATGGGGTATAACAGCCTGTTCTCAATGTCCAGAACCAGCTTTCTGGGGGTTTGAAGGATAGGACTCAGAATGGAATTTGAGGTTTGTCATCCACACAAATCAGGCAATTCTGATACACATTCAAACTAACACCAAACCCTCTTATTTCTTTCCCTTCCCCAAAGATCCCAGCAGACAGATTCTCAGGGGCATCTTGCTGAGAGCATCCCTCCAGTTTCTGACAATGAGGCAGCACCCCCCAGGAAGAACAACAGCCAAACAGTCACAGGAGAGATGGTAATGGTACCTTTATTGATGAATTTAGAGATCTTTAGAGGGTTCTGGGTATAATCCCTCACAAATACCAAGGGACAACCATTACAAGTTCATGAGACAGTTACAACTATACTAATATGTAATATGTTGGGCACAGAGTTTTGGAATAGGATGTGGTTGACAGGCTGTAAAGTTTGTGTGCTTCACCCAACCAAGCTGATGAGAGCTGAGTCGTATTTAACACCCATGGGCATAGTAAGAAAAGGAAATAGAGAAGTACCACCTTTCCCAAAGTGTAACTATCTTCCACTCAGGACTAAAAAGTTGCAAGGGGCTAAAAACCCATGTCCTTTCAGTGGGGTTTAAGTACAGCCCACATTCCAAGCCTGTGTATCACTTTGGGACCTCCCTTCTTTTACCTCAGCAGGTTTCCAGAATGGGCAGACTCTATATCTGTCTTAAAGACAAGTCTCTCTGTCAGATATTCCTGGGTCTCTGTTCACAAGTATGAAAAGGAATTTCAGCAAGGCACCTCAAGCAAAAAACGGATCAAGGATTCAGAACCAATTACCAAAGCATAATCTCACTCAGATGTGCATGCTAAGAATAATTACTCTCCATAAGAAACATGTCTGGTGTAGACGCATTGCAGAAGGCTACATAATTAAATGCAGCTGCCAATTCTCATTTATCTTTCTGGCAATTTGCATTTAAGGGTCTACCTGGATTGCCAAAGGCCCAGAGCTGATACACACAGTGGAGCAGAGAGCTAGAGATTCACAATTTCTAAAGGAGCAGAATTCTATCTAAGATGCGGCATTCCTGCAGCAGCCTGACTATTAATGTAGGTTTGCTGTGAGTTTTGCCCGGAAGGCTTTCTGCATCCCCTCATAGAAAACTCCCCTTTTCTTGACATACAAAGCCCAGCATATATCCTTTAAGATTTCATTCAGAGCGAAGTCCTCAATGAAGCCTTGATTTGTTCATTGGCAAAAAAGAGACATCGTCAGGGTAGTTGGCTCCTTAGAGCTCTGTTTATGTAGTACCAAGTTTATTCATGCACAATCTTCTGAAAATGACCCACTGTAACCTCTCAAGAGATATGGATTATTATTCTGTCTTCTGACTGTCTGGCCTCTGGATGGCTTGCTTTCACTGTAGCTGGTCATATATTCAGCCATACCGGTCCTCCTGATCCTCACAAAAGTGGAATATTGTCTGTTCACTATGGCTTCTGTTCCTTCCCATATTAGGTTGCCTTGGCATCTGAGCTGCTCTGGGGGTGATGACCAGACGTAAATCTTGTGCTACTGTAGACACTGGTAAACAAGATGTGAGGATAACTCAGAGGTGACCATAATTCCTTCCAAGAACACCAAGGTAAAGAGCAGAGGGGAAGGACAGAAAAGTGTGGGATAGGCTCAGCTTCTCAGAAGCTGTATGGGCAAAGGATTATGGGCTCACTCTCAATGCAGGAGAAGTATTCATCACGGCAGCATCTCCTTTCCTGGGATGTGCCTGCTCCTCATTCTCTGTGCTCCTCTCATCCCACTGAGGTCTACACTGCCACCAGTTGTCCTGTGCTCTTTGCAATCTACAGATTCAAGACAGCATGAACCGTGACTTTGCCAGCCTGCTCTCAAATGTTCTCTCTCATATCTTCTCATTGCAAGGTGATAATAGTTTGGAATACTCCTGTTTGAGAAAGACAATGGGTATATGTTGGAGGTTTGATGTACACAGTATATGAGAGATATAGATAGGTAGGTGAGTGGGTGGGTGGGTGGGTGGATGGATGGATGGATGGATAGATGGATGGATGGGTGGATGGATGGATGGATAGATGGATGGATGGATGGATGGATGGATGAATAGATAGATAGATAGATAGATAGATAGATAGATAGATAGATAGATAGATAGATAGACAGACAGACAGACAGACACAGAATCATCACATGCAGTAGCATGTACAGAAGTCTGAGGGTAACTTTGAGTCTGTTCTTTTCTTCTACCTTAATGTAGAATAGGAAGATTAAATTTAGGTCTTGAGGCTTACATTGTGAGACAGCAGGGGCCTTCACCTACTGAACCATCTCTTCAGCCCTAAACAATAACTTTTAATAAAAACAAACCAGGTAGTGGGAGTGGAAGCCTTTAATCCCAGCACTCAGGAAGGAGAGGCAGGCTGATCTCTGGGTTCAAGGCCATCCTGGTCTACTTGTAAAAAGGGAAGAAATCATATGGAGAGGAAGTGGGAGTGAAGAGTGGTAAGGGTTCAAATCTTCCTCAAGAGCATGACAACAGTGAGTTCCAGATCAATGAGGGTTCTACAGAGAACTCTGTCTCAAAAAATCAGTCAATCAATCAATCAAGAACAAAAACACAGATGGTAATAGAATTTCACATGAAGGCCTGGCAAAGATTATGTTCTGGCTCAAGACAGAACTCAATATCAGGGGAATAAATTCAAGTATTCATAAACAAGTGACTCTACAGACAAAGTCACATACCGAAGACAGTTCAGTGTCTCTCTTTTCTAATGGACTTGGATTTGTCAGGAGTACAATACCAATGCTTATGAACAAGAACGGAGATGCAATTATTAATTAACGTGTGTGGTTTTTAATTTTTTATCTATGCGGTAACACACCCAAAATGCACATCCTCACACTTGACTGCTAACACCCACATATTAATTTTCTGAGAAAACAAGGGTGATGATATTGTAATAATGACAGCATTTCCAGAACTCTTCCCATATGGGAGGGAATAACGCAAAATCTTACTACATACTATTCCTTCCCTCCTTACAGTAACTCTGTGTGGTTGATATTACCATTCTGCACATTATGATGAGAAAAGCAGAGTATAGTGATGTAGACGAATCAACACAGAAGAACCCCGGGAGAGAGTGCAGGTAGTAAATAAGCAGTAGGCAAAACAACATGTATCCTCTTGTTCCTGCTGAGTCCTCATTTCAAACACTTAACCTAGCTCACTTTCTTTTGTTTTAATTGTTTTATTTATTTACATTCCAAATGTTGCCCCTTTCCCATTTCCCCATCCAAAAGTTCTTCACCCCATCCTCTCTTTGCCTCTGAGAGGGTGTGCCCCCAGCCACCCCACCCCACCCCACCAATCACCCACTCACCCCACCTCCATCCCTTACACATCTCCCTTTCCTGGGACATCAAATTCGTACAAGATTAGGTACATCTTCACCCACCGAGACCAAAAAAGACTGTCCTCTGCCACATGTGTACCAGGGCCATGGACCAGTCCCAGTAAGCTCTTTGGATGGTGGTTTCCATGGGTCCAGGTTAGTTGACTACTGATCTTCCTATGGGGTTGCCACCCTATTCAGCCCCTTCAGGGCTCCCCTAACTCTTTCATAAGAGTCCCCAACCTCAATTAAAAGATTGGCACACTTTCAACGTGGTACATAGTGTAGTCTGCCCTCTTCTTTGAGAAGAAACAGTTGAAGGCAGGGACTACATGGGTTTCTCTGAGCAATTCATGGTGGTTGACTCTATGTACCAACCTATGACACAAGACATATACAATCACCCATCTGGATCATTATACAGACTTGAACTGCAGTTCATTCAGAGCTTCTTAGCTTCTATGGTCACCTTTGTCACTGCTAATGAGACATTGCTATAGTTAAGATACTGAGTATCCTCAATGCTATTGTCATAAATGTGACACACTATAGGGATATGGTAAAACTCTTAAGAGATGGGGCCGAGGGGCTAGCCTTAGGTCACTATTGGGAGTGTCCTTGAGGAATATTTGTGCCCTTGCAACTCTTCACTTCCATTCCCTGGCCATGAAGAAAGTGTTCTTCTCCATAGTGTATTATTACATGATGCCTCTGCACATGTCCACAAGGGATGGGACCATGAACATGAGACAGTAGCTCCAAGTCTCCGGGCCAAAATAACCCTCTCCCATTTATAGGTCGGTAATCTTAGATATTTCACTAAAAGATGACTGATGCATTACAGGCATGTATGTGTGCACCTGTGTATCTCCTGTGTGCATATGTACAGCTGAAGTTAAGAATGGGTTTACAAATCCTCAGGACACGTTTTCTAAATTGTGTCTGGGGTTTCTGGAATTAGTGCTCTATGTGATCATATTTAAAGATGTTAATAACTATTTCCAGTTGGGAAGAGAACAAGGTCAGTCTGTGACACGAATTGATAATAGTGTTACACAAAATTTTTTCTTGCATTGTATAGGCCTAATCTACCGTTTATAATAATCAAAGACCTTTGAGATGCTTATAAATACTTTTGGAAAGCAATGGATATAATCTGCTTAGTTGGTTTCTTCTGATGTCCTTGGTCAAGGCAATAAAAGGAAGAGCTTAGGAATTCTAGTACCCAACTCAAGTGAAACTTAACCTGAAAGGGTCTCTTGTGAGGTGAAGGGAAATTTTATATTCTGAAGCCATAGGATTGATCTTGATGAAAATTCTATCTCCAATCCTATCTTGCAGTGATTAGGGTTTTCATCATGAAATAAACCCAGGACGAAATTATTGGGCTGCCTAGTTTGGGTCAAGACTGGAAACTATAATTATGGAGTAGCTTTATTTAGAGGAGCTCTCTCCTGAGTTGAAGATGTAAGAATCACTAGACTATATAAATTATCAGAGGTTGACAGGCCCCTCAGAAGACTGCTTCATAATGTTGCAGGGCTCTACCAGGAAGGCCCCCCCTGCACAGTATAATCACAGGAAGCACCCTCAAGTTGCTCAGAAGTTAGAATTTTGATAGAAGTTTGATTAATTTGCAATGTGTCATTTTGCACAAATATGCTAAAATCATTTGTATCAGCTCAGTAGTATCCTGTACTATTCATGCTATTTACAGACATCTACATGTTATTGATAAACATTTAAGAGGACCACCAAGACTATGTCCCTCTGTCAGAGCACAGACCTCTGCAATGTTCCACAGTGAGAGTAAGGTATAAAGAAGAACCGCTTGGACTGCCACCAGCATGCAAGGATGCTTAGTAAGAGGGAAGCAAACACCTCTAAGTGAGAATAGGAAGCAATGACGGAGGCTCCTCTGTCTCAGAACCACACAGATTCAAATTCCTGTGTGATAATGAACACAGAAAGGCTCAGGCTTGTAAAACAAGATGGATGCCACCCCTCATTAGCGCCGCATTTGATGGCTGTATAAAAGAAAGAAAATGATCCACTTAAAAGGGGTCTTTAACATTGATGGGTCAATTTTGGCAATTAGAGGATTTACAGGGATATCTTTGTACCACATCGAAATGAGCCACAGCAAACAATCTTCGCTTGTTTAGTTGATGACCAAGCAGCTCTTTGAAGGAATTCCTCCTCATTATTTCCGTCCCCTTGGCTTAAATGTCACCTTCTAGTCAGGGATAGGATTAGTAGGAGAAAGTGAGCAGGGCATCTAGTATGCAAATTTTAAGGAGGTGCTTACAGGAGCTTAAAAGTAAAAGTCTCCTTAATGTTATGAACTGCATCTTTCTTACCTCACTGTAGTCCCAGATCTGCCTCCAATGAGAGGACCACTTTAATAAAACATGCCCTCCTTCTGTCTCCTTTCTCCCATCTACACATAGCCCCTGTCACACCACTATGTGCCACTCAACATTTTCAGTTATTACCAGGTTTATTGTATACTTATCTCTTGCCCTCTGCCTTTACTGGTTGGTCCATTACATAAGAGTATAGATAGCACCTACTTTAGCATGGGAAAGCCTGCCATGAAAAGAAAATTGAGCAGCTCTAGACCACCCCCTTCCCCCGAAAATACTTGAAGATGTTCTTCTTTCCTACTCATATTAATGGGCACAGAATGAATGGGCACTGTGGATACATGTTGGAGATATGACAAAAGCAGAGCATTTCAGTTAGAAAGGACAGAAATTAGGAAAGAATTAAGCACACACACACACACACACACACACACACCTACAACAGAGCCTCCAGATAATTCGATGAAAGTTAATTCCTATGTATCCCTCTAAGCAACATTTGTCCCTGCTTTCCCTATGAGGACATTAACATGAGGATTAAGGAGGTTACATAATTTGTCCATCAATTTATAACTGATAACTGAGGCATCCAGTGTTCAAACTCAGGTTCCTCCAGGCACTGAAATTATTCCGTTACTCGACCTAAGAGATTTAGTGGCTTATCTCACGGTATAAGCAATTAGTGACAGACCTGACTAATCCTCCTAGCTCTGGAAATCCAAAGAATTCTTGGATCAACAAACCTGGTAAGTATATCCTTTAAGAAATAAATTACATAATGTGTTCTTTCAGAAACATCCACCCTTTTACACAGTCATCCTTCCAGTTTTCACCATAATAATGTAACCTCTGTTACATAAGTCCTTGCATTAATCACTGTTCATTTCTTTTTGCTTGGGAGAAATAACTGAATAAAAATTAAGCCAAACCTTAGTCCCTTTCTTCCTCGAAAACAACTCTACTCATGCCCCCATCCCCTCTTTGATGTGTTCTTTTCTCCTTGGCACATTTTTCTAGGCTCTGTCCTGAGTGTGTTCTCCCCCCTCACTCCCTTGTCAATTACCAGTCATAATGCAGATGAGGTGCCATGGAGAACGTGATGTACGTGCAGACATCTAAGAATAGTTGCCATCCCATGGGCAAAAAACAATCCCTGACACTATTAACAATATTCCGTTATGTTTACAGACAGGAGCCTAGCATAACTCTGAGAGGCTCCAACCAGCAGCCAATGGAAAGTGATGCAGAGATTCACAGCCAAACATTAGATGGTGCTCTGGGAATCTTACAGAAGAATTGAGGGACATATAGAGGACAGGGACTCCACAGGAAGACCAACACAGTCAAATAACCTCAGGGGCTCCAGAAGACTGAATCTCCAACCAAACAGAGAGCACAGGCTGCACATACATAGCAGTTTCGTCTTCATGTGGGACCCCCAACATGTGGGGCTGCCCCTGAGCCTACTGCTGCCTGCCTGTGGATTCCAAAACCCTAAATGGGCCATCTTGTCTATGCTCAGTGGGAGAGAATGTGCTTAGTTCTACAGTGATTTGATTGTTGCGGTGGGTGTGGGGTGTTGGCACTGGGGGGGGGGGGGCTTTCAAAAGGAAAGGGGAAGGTGGGATGGAGAGAGGACTTGAATGATGGGGTACTGGGGGGAGAGAAAAGGCTGATTTTGGACTGTAAAGTGAATAAATAAATTAATTTAATTAAAAAATAGAATAGATCCAACCCTTACTTATCTCCATCCCATGAAGCCTGGTAACCAATTATAGGCACACAGCACAGTCTCCATATAGAGCTCAATTTCAAAACTACCGCAGAAACCCTGAGTATCAACCCTCTCTCCTCACCTTGCTGTGTTTTGAGCTGCACCTTAATTGACTTTCACAATGGAATTCATCTTACTTAGCTGGGAATTTAATTTCTTTTAATTAAAAAGAAAAGGAAAGCTATTGTCCTTCAAGGTCCCACTTGAGTCGGGCTTTTCAGATTTTTTTTTTCTAAGAGAAAGCCCAGCACTTGTCTTTCTATCTTGAGGTTCACAGTTTTACTCTTTAGCCTTCTAAACAGCGAAGGGTTTAGTTGCAATTCTCTTAAAGATCTCAAGATCTTTCAGGGGTGTCCACTTCCCTATCCAAAAAAAAAAAAAAAGTTCATTTTCGTTTTGGTCCAACCTCTTTCCTTAGCCAAGGTATATTAGGCAAATCTCTGACTCTCTCCTTCTCCATCCCTTAAACATGAGGAGAAAGCTTTGTTTATGGTTGATGTGGGGCATTAAAATCTCGCTGAGAGAGCCTTAAAAGAAAGATCCACAGCTCATTCAGGACTTGTCATCTACCATCTCCTCATCTCCCTTGGCTTCCTGAATTTCGTCACTTCTTCCCTTCCGGAAACTGAATCTTGCCAGGTGTCAACATAGTATTTCCCAGTGAAGAATCACATCGAATCCAATGAAGGTGGCCCCCACTCTCATGAATCAATGTGTAATGGGGTGGGCGAAAGGCTAGTGAAATAAATATCCTGTACATGAGCTATGTAGTCATTCCCCAGCAAGGGACTGAAGGGTTGGCCATCTCTCTGGATGTTCAAATGGTATTTCACTGGGGAAGAGACCTTTGAGTTGAAAATGTATAGGTAAAGGGGAAATACAATATGGAGCTGAGAGAAAAGTGGGGATGGGAGAAAATAAGAATATGTTGGACTGGTGTGAAGCTTTCAATCAGAAAAAAAAATCAGGCTTGCTCTCAATTAAGTGAAATAACCACAATTTGGATCTCCTGCTATCACATATTATTACCCTTCTACTACCCCTCTATCTGTGGAGGCCCTTCTGAGTCTATATAAATGGGGTGTCATTATCTTAACTCTGCCGCTTCAATACTAGACCTTAGGAAGCAGACAGTGATTTCTCTGATGCAGATTTAAAGCATCCTGGTTCGCTGGCTGACACTGCCAACCCCAGGACACTAAAGATCCAAGACAGAGAGGTAGCACCAACCAATGAGTCCTTGGTGCACAAGCATGTGTAATCTTCAGACCAGGGCTCTGTCCCAACTGTGGTACTGACAATAAGAGCGGCTAATCCCTAAAGGACTAGGTGTGGCTTTGGTCCCAGTATATAGCAGAGGCCACTGAGATTTTCCTAAATGCCTAAAGCCAGAGGGATCATCTTGTGGCTGCATGCATCCAGCAATACCTGAAAGGCCACATTCACTGAGACCTAGGTCTGTGGCTACACTATCACTAAGATTCCTTTCAGATATTCCTGGGAGAGAAGAATCTATTCCAAGTGTCTCTTTTAATAACTGACATCTTTTATACACATTTAACGATTCCTCATATCTTTAGACAAAATAGCAAAACTAGAAATCTTAAAAAAAAAAAAAAAAAAAAAAAAACACAATCCTCTAATCTCACAGTATCTTGCTCACACCAGACCCAGCACTTTATTAAACATCTCGCCATTTGGATGTTCAGAGGAGACATATTGGAAAGCACCTATGCCTGGCACACCGTCACCATTCAATGTACACTAGCAATTATGATAAATGTCCCCAGCATATTGCCTCCACTTACACTCCGATCTCTTGAAAATGTCCCTTTTGTCAACTCTGATAAGCAGCCCGGCAACTGCCACTAGACATCCGGTGAATTCTGAAAAGTGTGTCATTCTGGATGTGGCACTGTCAGTTTTCAGCTGGCTGGCTTCCAAAGCACGCCGTCACTCCAAAATGTCCACTTATCCGAATCTACACCATCTAGCTGTGACAGAAGACTAGCTATAGAAAAGGGATCATTGCCACAACAAGGCCGGTGGCAAGCACAGATAGGTCAGCAAGAACCAAACATCTACAGGAGGCTGCCTGACAAAGGGATGCTTAGGACACCTGCAGTGCAACAGCACTCAGGACCAGACCAGCTTTCAATGGACTCCTGACATCAAGGCCAAGGAGATTCAAATATATCTATCTCCTTCCTCTGACTATCCCAAGGGACATTTCTACACACTGATGATATGCCAAGTACACAATCGGACGATGAGGGTGGCCTTCAGAGACTGCACAGGTCATGCCAAGTAACCAGTGAATAAGGAGAAACCCACAAAGAAGGACAGAGTTAAACACTGATGTGTTCAAGGAAGGGCATGGAAGAAAGGAACACACGCTGGCTGCTAAAATAGCTCAAAGAAGAGAAGAAAATCCCATAGAGGTCAGTGTCAATAAAGGCAGAGATGCCAAACAGGGAGGTAGCAAATTCTGCAGAAGGGTTTGCTCTCCTTGGAACTTCTTATTCCCCATCAGAGAATTGGTACCCAGATCTGAAGTGACAAGAGTGGAGTAGAAACCACTTGATGAGGACAGACCTCCGTGAGTAAAGAGGAGGTCGACTTGGTTATTTACAGACTGTATGACATCTACTTTATGAAAAAGAGAATTACAATAACAGACATGAAGAGAGTGATGAAAATATTAGCATCTAATTCGGCAAGACTGTTAGTTTGTATACCACATTCAAAGCATACATATTATGTCAAGGGGAAAGTCACAAACACATAGCTAGTATTACATTCAAAATAACAACCAAACAGAAGAAAGTGTGTTACAGCCTCAAAAATAAAATTTTAATAAGGTAAAAGAAAAATCACATAAAGTCCTTTAATTGTTTCCTATTTCAACCAAATAGAGCCAATTTGATGAATATGGCTGGCAAAATGCCCAAGGGCTTGGTTTCAGCCTCTCCCTTGTCCCCAGCCTCTCCTCATTGACTGGCTCATTCTGGTTCTCATGGAAGGCTGATCCTCTGTGAAGCACAGGATCTTTTCAGAGCTTTGCTTAGACTCACCCCCTTCCCCAATTCAGCCACTATTGGCTTACTCTTCCTCATCAGAGACAACTTGGAACATTTCTTCAAAGTCACATTTGAATCAATATCAGCACTAAAGTGTACTGGAGTAGAACGGGCCACCAATCCAGAGGAAACCTAAGTCATGGGATGAAGACAAAAAGGAAAAGCTTCTTCTACAGGAAAAGGAATTCCACAGATTGCCCGCTGGCTTCCAGAGCTCAGGGGTGAGATGGGTGTGACCATCTTATAGAAGAGAATGCCCTGCCTATCTGGAATTTGAACTTCCACCCTCCAGAATTGTGAACTATACATTCCTGGCACTGAAGCCACCTGAGATGTGGCAGCATGCTGCATGACTTCCACACATACACCCTGGAGAAGTCACCCCGAGTCACCTGCTGAGCCCAGTACTACCTTTTCACTGTCTTGCAGAGCATGTGACTACCCTTCACTCATTTCAGGAAATGCATCATCTGTGTCGCCTCCGTATTAAAGGAAGGCATCAGAAGGGCAGATCTAAGGATGCATTCCATGAGCTTTTACTACTTACACTGAGGAAATGTGAGCTAAGCCCTGGCAGACATGAGACTTCAGCCCAGGAAGTAGGACAGGCTGAGAAATTGTGGCAGGCACTAAAGTGATCACAGAACATGACTTACAGGATTGAGCACCACTGCAAACACTTCACCCATCTTCCAGAGCATCCCTCGGCTGCCCGGCTAGGTGCTACCATTGAGTACTCTCCTGTGATTAGAAAATGAATCAAAGAGGAGCTCTCCCACCCAAGGCTGACAGCTAGCAAGTGGCGGAGCTGGGATTTGAACCCAGGCAACATGCACTAGACTGCCTGTGTTTACCTAAGAGTGATTCTTGAGAATGTACAAATGACCCACAGAATAACTTATGTTACAAAACACTTATGTTCCTTTTCCATAGGTACCTCAGTGGCTGATCAGAGAGTTGAGAAGTTGCAGGCTTTTCTAACTCGTTAAGAAAGCAAAGATTCCCAAGCATCAGCACAGCTTTCTTGATGGTACTGTAACAGACAGCGCTTTGAAGTGAAGAAGTCACGAGTCCGACTCTAGAAAAATGTTATTGGCATCTTGACCCTTCACAGGAGCCAGGACACAAGGATCTTAAACCAGGAAAATTATGTATCTTAGACGTCTGGGTATACCAACAGCAACTTTCAGCCAAGCAGGACAATCTAAAATAGGGTCCAAAGCAGAGGCCCTAGAATTAGCAGATTTAGATCAAATTCTAATACCACAACCTCTTACACATGAAAATTAGTTCTACTCCCTAATCTTTAGACTGATCTGCTGTGCGGTGGAGGTGAGATCGCCATTTCCCCCCATTGGATTATGGTATGGATCAACTAAACACATAGAGTTCATTCCAATAATCCTCTGGCACACAGTGGCCAATAAATATGACAGGTATTATTAGGATTATTGCTGCTGATGATGATAATGCAATCATTCTTCTCATTTTTCAAAGCAGATGGACCCAGCCATGCTTGGCTTGCAGAAGGCATGCATATCCTCTAAATCTAGAAATGCATCCTTTCAAAGATATGATTAGGTTACAAATATCGCCAATAATCCCACAAAACTTTAGCACACAAATTACTGCTAATCATGTAATAGACAGACACACTGCCCATGTCTGCACACACTGCAAACTGTTGCAGTATTTCCCTCTGAATTCCAGAGTTGGCCTCTCCCAGCCAAAGAGTTTCAGAAATGCACCTTGCCCAAAACCAATTTGACAGCATGTGCTGAGTCTTAAGGTTTCTCCTCTAGGAGGCTGTCCTAAGGAAAAGAATCTGAAATGCAGATAAGAACAAATATTTATGCACCCAGGTAAGCATTAGAACACTCGAACACTTTCTAAATAGAAGGGACTGAAAGCAACCTAAATCTCCAAAACCAGAAGAACAAACAGTTAAGTAAATTATGGAATAGCAATATAATATCCTATTCCACTAACATTAAATGTTTGCTTGGAAAGCACTTCGAATAACAGAGAAAAATGCTTAGTCAAACTTTATATAAAATGGAAGAAACTGGTTATACAAGATAATCTCAATTATGTGGAAGTATATGGGTAAAAAAACATATAGTTATACATATGCCAAGACAGTACTGCAACGTGAATGGGATTTACGTACAGCAAGTAGGTGAGAGTGCTCTTTATTTATCAAGCGTTGGGAGACTATTGTTATCAGTAAAATTATATAAAAATCTAAATGTGCAAAATAGAGGGGGGAAAAGGAACATTGAAGGAATTCGTTGTTTCTTCCATTTGACAAAAATAAATTCTTTGTAGCATTCTCAGTCCTCAAGACGGAAGAAATTTGGGCAAATGTATTCCAAGAAGATAAAAGATAGATTGTCCAAGCATCAGGACATCAGGTCTGGCTCAAGCCCCGGTGTTTTCCTGAACCACCTCCCACCATTCCGACCATCACTGCCCACATCCCCACAGGACGCACTTTTGAGGAAGGAAATGGATGAAGTTTAAGCATCCACCCTACCTGTATACCTTGCACTAAAAGAGACCCAGTATCCCCCAGGGAACCCACACCTGATGTTTTTGGAGTCTTGATATCTGACCCATATCTATGAACAGGAAGGCAATAAAGCCTCATCCCCAATGGCGTCACACCAGGTAAGACCCACCTAGGCCAGTCAGCATGTCTAGGCTCAAGCGTTTTGAATCTGAACTTATACAATGGACACCCACAAGTTCTAGTGAAAGATGAAGTTTCTTATTACTCTCCAACTTCATCTTCTTGCTATCTCATCCCTTGAGCATCAGATCACTGCACACACTACAGGGGTCAAGGAATGAATGAGTAAACACAAGCAATGAATGATTCGCTCCATAGATAAGGTAAAACCAGCATAGGTCTCTGACCAGCTCCCTCTAGTGGACGACTTCACCCCACACCAAATCACTTGCTAAGGGCACCATCTTAAGAATTTCACTTCTTGTCAAGCTTTAGTCATGATTACCTTTCTCAAAGCTGAATCCACACACATGTAAACCATACTGGCCTCCTAACCATTTCTTGAATGTTCTCTGATCTTTCTCTCCTTCTGAATTTAACCTTACACTTTCCTCAGAATATCTGAATTTCCTCAGATATTCTTTTGTCCTATGACCCACCAAGGTTTGACATTTCCTTCAAAGCTCACTTCTCACATGGTTCCTGACTTACTGCCCTCTGATCTCCCAGAGTTAGAAGTAATCTACAGCATAACGATTTGGCTGGAGAGATGGGTCAGTAGGTAAAGCACTTGCTATGAAAGCCAGACAACGAGAGTTGATCTCCAAAAGCTACTTGAAGGGACAAGACACCATAGCAGAACACATTCACAGCCTCAATGCTGTGGAGTGGAGACAGGAGGAATCAGGAGACTTCCTAGCCAAGCACCTAAAATATTCAGTGATCTCCAAACCAATGACACAATACAATGACTAAGGTCAACAGTACCCCAGGGAACAACATTCCATTTTGAGCTCTGATCTTCATGCTTCTACACACACACACACACACACACACACAAATATGCACATGCAGGTGCAACCACAGGTACAGATACCCATATACCATATACATGAAATCATAAAACCACAATTATTTCTTGGAGAATTGAAAGCAAAATTTCGTTTATTTTCTCTCCTTGTTTTTTATCCTCTTTCTCTTCCTTCCAAAATTCTGCCTTTCTGTCTCTATCTCTACATTCATCTCTCCTTTAGTTAGGAAATGTTAGACAGTTTTTTCTTCATGTCACAGGACTAAGTAAATAAACTTAACAAACACATGGTCAAGTACAGCTTATTCTTCCATGCTCAGCCCTCACTCAGGAATATCCCTCTGTTCCTCTGTGAACTCGGAAAGCCCTTTAAAAGTGCTAACTGCACAACAAGCTTTTAAAAACAAGACCAAATAAATCAGGAACTGTCATAAGACACAAAATCAACAATCCAAAGCAATCACATTTCTATTCCTACTGACCAGAAAATAACTAAGAATGAATGTATGGAAAAGGGGAAAACCTGTTAATGTACACATGTCCTGCTTAGAGCTCTAGTAATCTATGCTAAGTGAAAAAAAAAGCCAATTCCGAGAAATTACATGCTACTTCAATCTATGTTTTACAATTTTTATGAAGCAACATTGCAGAGATTTAGCTCAGAGTAATGATTTTCAAAGTTGAGTAATGAAAAATCAACTCCTCCAATTTATCCTCAAACCTCTATGTGCATAAACACATACATGCATACACATACATATGCACAATTTTAAATATATGCAACAATAGGGAAGCTTACAGTGATAGAACATTTCCATATCTTGCCTATGAGGGGGTAAAAAGACAAACCTACTCCTCCACACTTATGCTCACATATATGTATGAACACAAACACACATACTCATATACACAAAATGTATGGTATATGTGCGATGGCACCCCAGACCTAAATAATATGTAATTATCTATCCTCATCCATCAGAACAGGCATGGAGGATCTTTGGATGTTTAAAAGTATTCTTCCATCTCTGGGTGAGCCCAAGTGGAAGAGAGTATTCCAAAAGAAAAAGAAAAACATTTAATGATAAATCTGGCCCATCTTATCACCTTAATCTATGGTGGACTGCCTAAGGTTTAGAAGAACAGATGTGAAAAATCAGCACCAAGACTGGGAAAATGCTCCCTGGCTATAATAATCAGCTTTGTATTGCTGTAATGAATTGCCTGAGATGATTCATTTACAGAGGGGAGGCTTATTTTGGCTTATGGTTTTTAATGTCTCACTGTATGAATAGTTGAGAATGTTGTTTCATGTACCTTTGTGACAAAACACATGAAGTGAAGCAAGAGTCTCATCTAGAGAGCAAAGGAGAGGAGGAAGAGGAGAAGAAAGAAGAAGAGAGGAAGAGAAGGAGAAGGAGAAGGAAAAGGAGAAGGAAGAGAAGAAGAAGAAAGGGAAGAAGGAAGAGGAGAAGAAAGAGAAGAAAGAAGAGAAGAAGAAGAAAGAGGAGAAGGAAGAGGTGAAGGAAGAGGGATGAAGGAGGATGAGGAGGAATGGTGGAGGATGAGGAGGGATGGTGGAGGATGAGGAGGAATGGTGGAGGATGAGGAGGGATGGTGGAGGATGAGGAGGGATGGTGGAGAATGAGGAGGGATAAAGGAGGATGAGAAGGGATGGTGGAGGATGAGGAGGGATGATGGAGAATGAGGAGGGATGGTGGAGAATGAGGAGGGATGATGGAGGATGAGGAGGGATGATGGAGGATGAGGAGGGATGATGGAGGATGAGGAGGGATGGTGGAGGATGAGGAGGGATGATGGAGGATGAGGAGGGATGATGGAGGATGAGGAGGGATGGTAGAGGATGAGTAAGGATGATGGAGGATGAGGAGGGATGGTGGAGGATGAGTAAGGATGATGGAGGATGAGGAGGGATGGTGGAGGATGAGTAAGGATTATGGAGGATGAGGAGGGATGGTGGAGGATGAGGAGGGATGATGGAGGATGAGGAGGGATGATGGAGGATGAGGAGGGATGGAGGAGAATAAGGAGGGATGGTGGAGAATGAGGAGGGATGGAGAAGAATACGGAGGGATGGGGAGGATGAGGAGGGGTGGTGGAGGATGAGGAGGGATGATGAAGGATGAGGAGGGATGGTGGAAGATGAGTAGGGATGGTAGAGGATGAGGAGGGATGGTGGAGGATGAGGAGGGATGGAGGAGGATGAGGAGGGATGGTGGAAGATGAGTAGGGATGGTAGAGGATGAGGAGGGATGGTGGAGGATGAGGAGGGATGGAGGAGGATGAGGAGGGATGGAGCAGAATGAGGTGGGATGGTGGAAGATGAGCAGGAGAAAGAAGAGGAGGAAGGGGAGAAATGGTGGATGAGTCCCACTACACCCTTAGGCATGTAACCAGTGGCCTAAAGACCTGCCACTGAAACCTACAAACTACTTCTTAAAGGTTCTGTCACCCCCTCAAGATAACACACACCAAGGAGCAAGGCTTTAACTCCTTGACCTTTAGGAGAAACTTATGAAAACCGAAGTATGATCTAAAGTCAACCAGTAGTGACACAGGGAAGCAATAAGAACAAATCTGTTATATTTAAAATTTTAACACACTTCTTTACAGGAATCCAGGAGGAAATGTGATGTCTCTCAAGGGCAGTATTCTAAAGAATTTGTCCATGGTTGTGGTTTCCATCTCATTATGGAGAAACAGGCGAGAGACTGGACAGGCCTGGGTATTCTCACCCTCTAGCCTGTCTCAACTTCACCTACTTAACCCAAATGGTCCCTGTCAAGTACTTAATCCACAGGGAAGGGACCTGATAGCAGTTCAAAGGAAAGCGAAGTCAGGATGCCTGCCTGGCCACTGTGGCATCCTGAGAATCCTAAAACTTTCCCATCTCTGAGGCTCTGTTCCGTTTCTCTCTTCCTCCAAATGTCAAGCTGTCTTAGACTCCTTCCAACAAATACAATGTGTATCTTAAGCCAGGATGATTCCCCCTGCCCCTCTCCCTTGCCTGTGACATGAAAGTCTTTTCAATGTCACCTGATTCCCCGTGGAGACTAAGATTCCCCAGCTGCCAACCTACCTTCATAAGGTTCACCTCAAAGTAGAAGTCAGGGCCTGCGACTAGCCCCTGTGTCAGTGTTCTCTGAGACCAATGGTAATTGCCCAATCAGACAGGCCTGATGCTGACAGAATGAGAGCTAATTAGTAAGTGCCAGAACCCATTGCAATTATTAATGGCTGTCATTTATAATGATGAAGGTGCAACTGTGGGGCTTCTGGAAGTCTCTGTGCTTGTCACTCGGAGCCAGTCACAGGGGCAATGGGCACAGGGAAGCTGATGAACCCAGGGAAAGGTTCTCCAGAACAAGTTCCCATGAATCTTATAGATGCCAAGATGGCCATGAAGTCTCTTAGGTCAATGACTAATTAAGAAAAGAGCTTTTTGAAACTGTGGGTTCCTAGACCTTGGCCCCAGAAATCAATTCATTGGGTTTGGAAAGAGGCCCAGGAAACTGGCTTTCCTTAAATTTCCCAGGTGATTCTCATGATTCACCTAACGTGAAAATCATTTAGACAAACATCCAAGGAAACCAGTTTCTAGCCCCCAAAGAATCCCTTATCCAAAGATGTCTTATGAAACACAGTGCCAAGCCGGAAAGCCCAAGCATGATTGTTAATACCACAGCAAAGATAAACAGTCACTGGGCACTGAAGACCTGGATTTAGGTCCCAGATCCGAAATCAGAGACTGCCAATCTCCTCACAGCCTTAGTTTAGCCATCTATGAAATGGAATGTCCAATTACACGGGTCTTACATTCATTCCTCCCTTAAATGTGAGGAGATTTTCAAATTTGAGGAATTCTTCAAAAAAGAGAATACTTTAAAAGACAATCGTATCATGTTTTAAGACTTAACTATAGTTTCAACTTGGACATTACATGTGGACGCAGCAGAAAGAAATGAAATAATTCCCCTGAAAGCTTAGAGAGTCCTATAAAGAAATCTCACTGACATGTGACAGAGTGTAGCTGCCATTTATCAATTTACTGTGTCTGGGGCAGTGATCTTTATGGTGAAGCTGCCAGAAGCCTCCTAATGGCATGAACTTCTATGTCCAATAAAGTAATTGGCCACCGAATGATGTGAAGGTAACAATGAAGCTTGGCCATCTAATCTTTATAGTCGTTATATATATAAGCAGGAATAGCCTGTATAAAATCTACTCTCCTATAAATGGGAAAATAGATAGGCTCTCTGTGAATTTAACTTTTTTTTCCACATTCTTGGCTTTAAACCACTTTCCAAGCACCCACCTATCATAGTTTTACACATGTGGACATCTGGCAGGGAAATAAATGAAAGCCTACCTTTGAGAGTAGGGAAATGCATCCATTTATAAATGTTATTTTAGGAGGGACTGTCTGGTCTGCTCACTTATTAACTTCATTAGAAGGCTAATGAATCTACTGCTGAGAAAATGAGAGGGAGCTCAGACTGGGGAAAGGGAGGGGGGCATTCTGCACCCCTTCTCCAAATGCTGGGTTTTTCGTGGTTGTGATAAATGGAATCTGCACATGCAGAGGAGGGGAAGCAGCGTAAAACAGCAAGCACCAGACACGGTCCATGCATGCAGCACTGGACACGAATCCACAGACACGGTCCATGCACACAGCACTGGACACGAATCCACAGACACAGTCCATGCATGCAGCACTGGACATGAATCAACAAGCACAGTCCTTACATTCAGCATTGGACATAAGTCAATTGACAGTCCATACACTCAGCACTAGACACAAATCAACAGACATAGCCCATATATTCAGCGTTGGACACAAACCAAAATTTATGCATGCTGGGGTACTGGCTAGTGGATGAAATCAGAGCAGGCCATAAAAAACACTTTGTTTTCCCCTCATAATACATGGAAGGACATTAAACCCATAATCCAGATCTACCTCCCTGGCCTCAGTTCCCCAGTAATGTAAGATGTCTGGTGACCTAAGACTCAGAGCAACCTCCTCCCTTCTGTAATTTAGAACAAATGCTTCCATAAACGGAATGCTGTCCTCTTTGTTTAATGAATCTAAACTAAATAGTTGGACAGCTGTTCTGGCTAATGACTGCCAACTTGCTAGTATCCATCAGTGAGCAGCAAGTTAACAGGGTGTGTTAGGATGCCCATATTCAGATTAAAACATAACCAGCAGGCATCTTAGAGGGTAGCTGCATGGAGGACTAGTGATGCTGGCTCGGGAAAGGAACCAATGAGCATCATAAAGTTTTGTCTGTGTTTCCTCTTTGGCAGCCCAGGATGGCAGCACTGTAGGTTCAAGAGCTAAAAGAGTCTGCCCTTTGAACAGAAGGTAAGTGTGGGTATTACACTGTAGCAGAGACCGTCCTTGTACCTACCACTTCTTAGAGCTCAGCATTTTCTAGCCTTACCTGAAATGAAAATCAGAATAAACAAGAGGAACTTTAAAATTATAAACGTCAGAGCATGAGTCATAGGCGCTAAACTGGCATCCCAGGGATTCAGCCAGGAATATACCTTAATCTTTTGTTTTGGTTGTTTTGTTTGAACACATCCTATACTACATTAGAGAGCAGTACATGGTCCTTGCTGCCTTCCATGTTATTTATATGAGGAATAGCAAACCTCTTCAATAAATGTAGCTTCCCCAAAAATTGCATCAAAGAAAATAAAAAAGGCACTTAGTTGAGGGAGCTGGAAATCAGTTCTTGCATCATGTACCCAAGACCTTCATGGTCACTGTCACCACTCACCCAGCCACCACATCCAAACAAGGAAACTCAGTAGTCTTTGCTGTCCAAAACAGTCTGGGTGTAGCGTACGTGGCCAAATAATGACCATTTTGTCAATCATTGATCCTATTGTCAAAGTTTTGCATTGAGTCCATTTATTCCAAGTAGCTCCAGTAAAAGTTATGGGAGATAAAGCCTGCCCTCCATATCGGCAGGTTTACATCCAAGGTTTAACCCAATCTCAAAACAAAGTTTACAAAAATAGAGTAAATACATACCATAAGCTACCTAAGGATATTCTAAAATACATAGAAAAACCATAAAAGCTATAGGCAAATGTTTATTTGCTGCTGCTGTTTTTACAGAGGTGACCTGAGAATCCATTGAAAAATCCTTCAACTGCTCCTCTACTGACAACAGGAAGGGACACATTTCTCTCTACGGAGGCTCAATCCTGCAGAACCAGTAAGTTGTGCTTTTATTCAGCAGGAGGATATTGCTGGTGAGGATTTGGGGAATCCAGATCTCTTACACACCAGTGCTGAGGGTTCAAATGGTGCAGCCACTATAGAATTCACTTTGGAAGTAACTCGGGCACACTAAAAATAAAACTGGGATGTGACTCAACTTTACCACTTCGGGGTGTGTATCTGAAGAACTGAAGGTGAACACGTGACAGGCATGCCCACACATGCATGCTTACTGCTCTTCATAACAGTGAAGAAAGGGGACCAGTCTAGACATTCATTAGCAGATCTTATGGATGGATTTTGAAAGTGGTATATATTCATAATGGAATCTTAGTCAACCATAAAAAAGATCTGAAATCATGACATCAACAGGAAAGTGGAGGGAATCACTATGTGAAATGGAGTAAGCCAAACTCATAAAGATGAAAACCACCTCTCTTCCTTCATGTGTGAATCCGGACTCAAATGTGTTTACATATACATGGATAAGTATATAAACATACACACAAACAAGCGTGTGTATTTTGTGCATGCATGGTAGTGTGGATGTGGGGTTGTCTGTGTAGGTCAAGAATGTAGAAAGCAAAGTATGACAAGGGAGGAAGAGAACTCAAGGATTGTTTCAAGGATCATGCAAGAAGAAAAGAGGGCTGTTGATGGGAAGGAAGAATCTCATCAAGAGGGGTCCAGAGAGAACTAGTAAAGGAGTATGAACAAAGTATAAATATACACACATGTACACACACACACACACACACACACACACATATACATGCATATATATTATAGATAATATACATGCAAATGCCACAATGAAACACATCACTGTGTACACTAACATAAAAAAAAATTAAGAAGCTGAGGAGTTGGCCTTTTGGGTTAAAGGCACCTGTGCCCAGATCCCCAGCAAACATACATAAAAGTCTGCCATGGTGGTATTGGCCTGTAACTATAGCACTGAAGGACGAAAGTAGCCATAGCTCAGGACCTCACTGGCCAGCCAGTCTTGCCCAAAGAGCAAGTTCCAGATTCAGTAAGAAATTTTACCTCAAAACCTAAGGTGGAGAAACAGTTAAAGGAAAGATCCTGACATCAACATCCAACATCTAGTCTCTGAAGTAGTCTGCATGGGTGAGCAACACACACACGCACACAGACACACACACACATACACACACACACACACACACACACACACACACACACAGTAAGAATATATGCACACTTCACACACACAAACAAGCACATTTTAATATATAATCCAGCAAGATACCACATGTATCACACTAATAATATTTTATTCAATTCATCCCTACCATTGTTCTACATTATTTATAAAAAGAGTAGGGGGAAAAGTAAGTTCCTGGCAGTTTATTTCATGTATATGCACACATTCTTGCATACACCTACAATGGACAAACACCATTCCACAAAACTAAACATCACATCCTTATTCTGCAACTCCCTGCAACGTACGTAGGGCCACTTATACAGTGTATGCTCAGTTGCTACCTGTTCAATTGAATGTTTTGATGACCCATTTAGGACTATTTATCAGATTCCTTACCACTGAGAGCAAAGAGGAGAAGGTTCCAGTTCTATAGAGAGGACTTCACATCCTACATCAGTCCAACCTTCAGGACCTCACATGTGAGGAGCCTAATGAATAAGACAGGAAGCCTTTAATTAACAGCCTCATAAAAAAATATGTCATTCCAATCTGCAGTTTTGTTTCCATTAATTCACGGAGATTCAGCGGGAATTCCACTAAGGAATTGGGTGAGCAGCTGGAGGAGGAGAGAAGCATATAAATAAATCATGAGTGTCATTAAAATTTGTAAACTAATAACTTCTGGGAAGTCTTAGCAATTATCGTCAGGGTTTTCTTGGCAAACAGAAAATTAATAAATCCAAAAGGTCTCCATTTTAGATTTAAAAAGAAGCATCCCTGAGAAAGGTCACTGACAGAACAATTAGAAAGGAAATAAATGGTTCAGACAACTGCTTGCGAAGCAGATGAAAAGCCACAGGCTCCCAAGAGGCAAGAGAACAAGACAACTCAATACAAAGAAGAGGATAGCAAGGAGGAGTTGGGGGTAAGGCTTGGCTAGAAGCTTCTGGAAGCTCCACTTGGATGTCCAAGCTTTCATAAGATGCTATTTAAATATTTATGCATAGAAAAATCCAGAAACAGCCAAGGCAGACCAGAGAAGCTGGCAGTCTGAGGATAAATCATCAGTGAACTGTAACGGGGCAAAGCCGAGGATGCACAGAGAGTGGACATCCAGGGCAGCGATGCTGTAAGGGTCTTCAGCAGGATGTGCCTGGTAAGCAGGCTCTCTCCAAAAACATCCTAACTGGGAATCCCCACACTGTTCTAGGTACCCAGAAGGCAGACTCCCAGAAGGAAAACCTGTAGTCTTAGTGTTTCTCTATAGAAGAATGACTCCCATTCAGCAAGGGAGTAGTTAAAGCAAGAAAGGAGAAAGATGAACATCAAATGTTTGTCAAATGTTTAAGGGATATTCATTCATTCTTGGCTCTTTTTATGCCTAGATAATTACAAATTCATGTAAACTCTGAGAACCCCTAACCCAATACCCAGAAGAAAGCTTTTTGGACAAACTGTCGCGCCCAACCTCGACCAGCAAGGAAGACATGACCCTTGGAAGATCTTCTTCAAACAGTTTATTCAGGAACCTTTTACAAGCTTCTTCTTCAGCTTCTGACTCTGCTTCCGGGGGAGGGAAGGGAGCAGGCTAAATACTTTAGACTGGCAAACCATAGGCTGCCACGTGGGCAATGCAGATAGGTTGTAACCATAGGGAAGTTAAGGAGCCAGGCAAGTGTTTCCAAATAAGGAGTTGTTTATCACAGGGAGCACTCACCATCGGGAAGGCGGAGGGCAGAGGTCGGCGCCATCTTTGGAGCACGGCACAGCGCAACTCCCTACAACAAACCATAATCGTGAAGACCCCAGTTTTGGAGATCTCACATGAATGAGAACCTCAGTCATGCCTTGTATCTTTATCTGAGGCTAAACCCTCGGTGACCTATGTTGGAGACTACACTGAGGATGGACAAGTTTGATGTGCCATCTGCCAGTCAAAACACAACTCTTAAGCATGACATACATTTACAACCAAATTCTTTAAGCTCCAGCAGTGGACTACCTGGTCTGATGAGAGTCTGACTTCTCCAAACAAGGACTTAAAGTGACTGAGCCCAAATGCAGCAAGGGTCTGCATATGTGCAGAGTCACATAGAGATATTACAAAAGCATTGGCAAATGTGGATTACATAGAAAGTCTCTTCTTGTCAGTCTACAGCATCTATACACCAGATGGGTTGGGAATGTGGAAGACAGGTATTGGACATTCGTTTCAAGTGGAGATTTCTTCTTAGGACAACATTGAAAAAGAAATCTCAGCACTGTTCAGGAAAGTTTCTCATCTGAGTAGCATGACCCAGATCTTTCAGGGGGAGCATTGTGTCTCTAAAAAAAAAAAAAAAAAAAAAAAAAAAATCAGTCCTGGGTCATTGATTCTTTGCACTTGAACTCCAATATGTGGCTGTGTCATTCGAGGTCATTAGACATTTGTACTAAATGACAGCTTTAAACAGCCATCCCAGTGTGAGTGGAGAAAAACTATTTCCACCCTGAGCGTAACAGCACCAAAGAACTACAGAAGGAACTCCATGGGAGAGAAACGTGGATACTTTTAATCATTTTGTTTGTTTAGATGTATAGGCCTTCTAAATTACCCCAGTGAGAGCAAACAACCCCATCACACTGAAACCGGGCAAGGGGTGTTATCCTCTCAGAACATCTGCTGCCCCAGGGCTTCTCCATCGCCCACAAAATCAGCAAGTTCATGTTAAGCATATTAAGTCAAAGCAGGAAGCTGGAAGGGTGCATGTATAATTTAGTTTCTTTATGTCAGTCTACTGGGTTAGGGAGGAAAGTCTGCGTGCTCTGGGCTCTGACTGTAAACTCTATCGTTTAACTTCGAACTCAATACAGGAAAAGAACGTGAGAGCTAAGGGAGCCTGGGGACAGTAGGGAGGATGGCAAAACGTTCGAAGTCTTTCAGTGGCTCCAGCACACTAGGAAAGCCCGCAAAAATTAGGAGTGACATCATTCTCGTCCGTGTTCTAGCACTGAATTTTCAACGTGGTTTATATCAACTTGTGAAAACCCCAAAATCCAACACAAAAACACATCCTGATCTGACACATATCTGCAGGCAAAGCCCATAAATCTCTACAAATCCTCAGAATGTCACAACAGATGGGATACATTCTCTGTTAACTCCACTATAAGAACAAGCCTAGGGCTCGGCCCCTTTGGACAACTGGGTGGGTCCCCTGCCATCCCATCCCACTCCTTGCCTCTTGCTAGGTTCCCTTCTCACCTACAGACCAGCAAAGCTTTCCCATAAAAAAGCCTTTAACAAGGTTCACATCCATATTCTGATTTCTCCCAGAAAGCTCAAGGAACAATATTCTGGACACTCTCCTTCCTCCTTAACTTCAGTCTTAATCCTTTAGGTCACTACTAATGACTAAAGGACACAGAAAATACCCTGCAATGGACCTAGGAGTCCCCTCACACGAGACCCTACAGCAATGGATCCCTAAATGCAAAGTCAATAATGGAAATGAAACTCTACACGAACACACGGGTTATAATAATCATTAATAATTACACGAGAAAAAGCACTTCCTATACTGAGCCAGTTACTGTCCTAAGTGGTATTACATTATTATTTAATCCTTACAAGACACTCACTAATTCATTCTTTGAGCAAACATGTATTAAACACCTCTTGAGTGCCAGATCCTCCTTTAGGTGCTGGGGGCACAGCATTAAGTGGAAATAAAATAAATTAATAAATAAAATAAAATAAAATAAACAAGCCTTCACCCTCTTTAAAGCACAGACATTAGTGGTTGCCTGCAGGAAATAAATAAATCAATAAGTAAATATTTAACATGCCAAATAGTGATTAAATACTCGAAGGGAGAAGGTAGCCATGCAATAAAATGTGACACTCTAGAAGAAAGACACCCAGACGGGATCCTTGGAATCAGAGAGGGAATGGAGAGGTGGATTCTCTGAGCCCTGGGACTCTAAACCTAAAGGGGAGGAGCATAGTCAGTCCAGGCAGCTTATGATTGGAGAACCACAAGAAAAACCTACCAAGCACACAGGTGTGTTCTGTGCTCTCTGAAGTTTCTTTACAAACAGCCTCTCAGAGATCACTATGATACTGGATGGTGAACTATAACAGGGCACAGTCCCAACCCTGATCCTTACACACTTCCACTCTACCCCAAGACCATACTTTTCAAGAAGCATCTTTGCTGACGCTGCTATGAATCATGAAATAAACTCATCCCATAGTATCCAAGTGGGGGCCTCGATCTAAGAACAGAGCCACGGTCAAGGGATGTGAGGAGGAATCACTGACATGGGAGATCTTCAGATGGAGATGAAGGCAGGGTTGGAGGGATGCAGTTATGAGGTCTGTGAGCAGCCTCCAAACACTGAAAGAGGTGGAGGGAAATTTTTCTCCCTAAAGCTAAAGTTTCCGGGGGTGGATGAAGCTCTAATATTACCTTAAACTCAGGCTTCCGGACTACAGAACAGAGAGACTACGGATCGGTGGTTTTAAGCCACCCATACAGGGTCATTTGTTGTGGCAGCCCCGGAAAACTAATACACAGACACTAAGTCAAGGGTCCAAAGGTGGAGTCCGGAGTTCACTCAGTGCGCAAACCCACACTTAAGCTGCAGCGGTTGGATGCATGGGTGCCTGCCTGGAGTGACTGGCTTCTATACTGCATGCATTGTAGCACTGAGCAGCCCTTCCCTCAGGGAACACGCCGCGACTTCAGACACTATGTCATCAAGCACCTGGGCCACGTTCTCCGGATTTGCCTGGGCCATTCTTGGAACTAGCCAAACCTTTCGAAAACACAGTGTGTCAAGCATAGGTGTTTCCAAACATAAGGCAGGGATTTACTGACTGCTTTCATGATTGGACCAAACCGTCCGCACAGCAGAGGGGCTTATAGTATCATGCAGCATCTCTGTTTGGGGGCTTTAGGAAAGGCTTCTGAGCTCTAATTCCCAGGAAAAACTGTGTGAGTAGAATTCTCCTAGCTCTCAACTGCTAGAGGAAGAAATAACTTCTATCTCGGCCAACTTTCACTGAACAGCAAAATTTGGTGCCGCCCGTTCAAAAGGAGGCAGGCCTCTGTCATCTGAGAAGTTAGCCCCCAAATGTTAACTGACACCTTTTCAGTGGGACTAGTCCTCAACAGGCTCGCAGGCAAATAATAAGACGTCATACTCCAGACTCCCTGCAATAAGGCCCCAGGTAGCCCTCAGGATGTGGTGCTGGGTTCTGCGGCAGCCAGATAAGTGGCCCCTGTTTTAGTAAGTGTCCTCCCCAGTGTTGGGACGTTGCAGAGGAAATACGCAAGTCCTCCAGGCCTGTAGCAGTAAGCACAAGGTACCATGTCCCAGCAACTGAGGATGCCTGCCATTGCCCAGTGTGGGACTGCATGTGGCTGTGCTTTTGAGTACGTACAATATGAAAAGAAGCCTCGGGGTCAGTACACACACGCTCCCAGCCCTTCCCCGTCAGGTCATCAAATTATCTTCTTACCCTCTTAGGAACAAGGGGTGTGGTGCTTACGGTTCACAGAGGGTCCAATATGTTAACTACTTTTAAAATACAAATAAACAAGTCAACATTTGGGCTGGGAGGGGTGTTTTTATATAAGCTGTTAAGACAGAAAGTAGTAACCAGAGGAACTGAGGACACAAAGAGAACTCGGCTTTCAGAATCAACTAAGCAGGGCTCATAGGGCTCACAGTGGCTGAAGCAGCGAGTGCGGAGCCTGCATGCGCATTCTGATTGTTTAGCTTGGGTTTTTACAGCACTCCTCCCAGTATGACGTAGGGGGCTGTCTCTGATCCTTTTCCTTCTGCTGGGTTACCTCGTCTGGACTTCATAGGAGGGTTTGTGACTAGTTGTATTGCACCTTGTTATGTGGCCTTCCGCTGATATCACTGGAGGCCTATTCTTGTCTTAAGGGAAACAGAGGAACAGTGGTTGAGGGGGAGAAGGGAGGTGGGGGGGGACACAGGGAAGAGTAGAGGGAGGAGAGGCTGAGATTGGGTTGTGTTGTGTGAGAGAAGAATAAATAAAGAGAAAAGAAAATACATTGGTCTGTTCACTCGTTAACAATATTTCATGTTACAATGCAACACAACATGAAGTTAGGACCATTCTATGGGAATAAGGGTTAAGCATGAAATCCACCATGCAGATGTGAATCTGTTCTGCCTACATAGCCACCAGCGGCTTGAACACCATAGCGCTCTCTAAGTGCTAGAGATGCTCCTGAGCCAGATTCACAGACAGTGCAAGGATCCCTGACTGAGAGCCTCGGCTTCTCAGAATCTGTTTCTTGTATCTCTGACTAGCCCTGCTTCATCAGGTAGAATGAGACACCGCAAACACTAAGACAGCTGCACAAGAGG
Organism: Micromys minutus; assembly: GCF_963924665.1. Taxonomy (NCBI): domain Eukaryota; kingdom Metazoa; phylum Chordata; class Mammalia; order Rodentia; family Muridae; genus Micromys; species Micromys minutus. Next base: position 12,599,739 of record NC_137971.1, read on the forward strand.
CATGTCCTAAGGAGCAGCAGGCCAGTTAGGTGGCACCTAGGGCACTGGAGATCCAAGTCCTACATTCCTTCAGAAACAGTCGTCTCGATTGTTTGGCTTACATTTCTCCCCAGACGAAGCAGCGAAGGCAGCTTTAAGGTACTCTAATTCACTTACCTCCACAGAGAACTCTCGGTCACACTCCCCAGATTGAAGTCATAGAGCTTCGTCAGGATCAGTATGACCTGCAAGGGGTAGGGGGTAGGGAAGAGAAGAGGGACAAAGGGAGAAAAGGAAGCTCACTTTAGTTCCTGTAACAGTATACATCGCATCTAGTATCACCCAGAGGAGGGCTTAGCATTTATCCGCTGAGTTTGAGGAGCATTAGAGGATCAAGCAAGGGGGAAGAAATTATTAATTTAATGCACCCCCAGTAACTGGTAGCATTTATTTTAATCCTGACAGTGCTTTGCATTTTAAATACAACATGCCAAGAGGAATTAATTGAGCACCAGCAGTGGTCTCTACACATCTGTCCTTCTGCAAGGTCAGACCCAGGCCAGCTGGTTTTGTTCACTACCAAGGCCACCCAGAGATCAGAGCCTCCCCCATTTGATCTCAAAAAAACTCTGATGTACAAAACAGGATCTAAAAGACTGAGAGAGAAATGGGTCGACTCCTTCAAAGAGATTTTGTTTTCATCACACAAATACCTGAATGGCAGGGGGCTCCATCCCCCATGTTCCCTGATACTGCCTGCCACTGATCATGTGGCCACTGCCCCCAGCTCACAGTAAGCAGGCCAATGGACTTCACCAGACTCCAGGACTCTCTTCCTGACTCCAGCTGAAGTTAGAAAACCCCAGAAAGCTAGTGTTGTTGCACCCAGGGTTAGTGTATGCTGAGAACTGGTCTGGGCTGTCTCATCTGCCCCTAGATCCATTTCTCCGGCTGAGAATCTGAGTAGCAGTTTCACGTCTGCCTCTCCTTGTGCCTGGACAGAGGCTTAAGCTCGGCTTTCTGTCTACAAGAACGCCAAGTGCCCCTGTCGATTTCATTATGTGCAGCAACATGCAGGGGGGTCACACATGTATCTTGTTGCATATAATGTGTCCATCCGGATTCAATGCACATCTCATTTTGCTCTTCTCTGCTCCTTCCCATTCCACAGTTAAACTCCCTCCAACTCATTTGCACAGCAGACATTAAAAGCTCCCTGAGATAATTAATTTCTTCTTCCAGGATGGGACTTTCCCATTTGAAATATCCCATTTAAGATTTAGGAAAACCTAATCAGCCATTATATCGAACATTTTATGGCGTTTAACTCACAACAAAGTATCTGCTTCGAGATTTATTCTCATCCAGCACGCCATGGGGTCAGTCAGCCCTATCTGCATTTCTTCTACGTAAAGGAAGGTGTTGAAGGAAGGAGATCATGGCCCATTATTGGCTAAAAGGGTTCTATGCGTAGTTGACTTGGGACATTTAGTTTCTCAGTAAAACAGGGGGCCTCAGGCTTCTCACAGGTTCACTTCTGGAAGCAGCTTGGATGTGTGCGAAATTATAAAATCTTCCAAGCTACATGATATGTTACTGAAGCATAAGGGCAAGGAACATGTAACATACACAACACATTATACTCCAGGGTCACGTGGTAGGCCTGATCTCGCTCATTCATAACAGGTTTAGTCTTTATTAAATCCAGTGATAAGGAAATCCCAGGATTGACCCCTATTCTTTTCAATCAGTTGCCCAGCATGAGCCATGGAATCTCTGACTTTCGAATATTAACTAACACACACACACACACACACACACACACACACACACACACACACTTCTTCTATCCTTCCCTTTACCGGCGTAACCATTATCAAAGTCATAGCGTGAAATCATAAACACCTGTGGACACCCATGACAAGTTCAGCAAAATGGTCACCAAAACAACCAGGAAGAAGTCAGAGTCACCATCATAGAATCAAGGTCAAGGCAGAGCATTCCACTTCTCCTCAGGGTTATGGCCGGATGAGCTGCCACTTGTCTACACTGTTGACTGAAGACCACGGTTCACTGCACCCCCCCCACTTGCCAAGTCTACCCCTCCCACAGGCTGCTTCCAGTCAATGGCCATGGACAATAGGAACACCAAGGCATCCTCCTTTCTCGGTGACATGGGAAATCCCATGAAGAATCTCACTGACTTTGACTGAACTTTGCTCAGAACTGCATGGCAGCCCCAGCTAGCCTTCCTTGTGTTGTCCTGACTTGACTGTTCTCTGTGAGGTCACGCGGCTGCTTGATCACGGGAGGCACTCATCTCTCCCACATCGTGTCTGCTTTCTTTCCCGGGTGTTTTTCCTAATGAGTTCCTTTGTAATCAGATCTTAGCTTTGGGTATGCTAACTGGAGGGTCATAACCAACATATCCTTTTACACCTTTGGTTTCTGCTTTCCTTGTAGGTGGGTTCTATTTGTCCTCCTAACTTAGATACTTCCTTAATTAGAATCTTTTCCTGGTTCTCTCTACACAGCACATACCCAGACTCCTGACACTGTCATCTTAAGGTCATCCACCACATACCCCAAACATACTGTTGGTCATTTTTCTAGTTTTCCAACCCCTGTCCTCTCCTTTAATCCATATGGGTTTCTGAGGGTCCCGCAGATTGGTTAGCCATGCTCACATCTCTCTGCTTCCTCAGTCCTCATTCTTACACCTCTGACTGTTCTTTCAATTCTCTGAACCTTCTGCCTGCTGCTCTGGGAACAGAGCAGAGTCCACCCTCCTCATCTGGCCTCTCGGAACTATTCTATTAGCTTTCTCTCCTCCGTAGGAAGTTCTCTTTTGTTTCAAACTGAGTCATGTTGTTGTCTAGTTAACACGATCTGGCCAGTTTCTGGGCATTACAGGAGTGGCCCTTTCTAATCGCCTCTGAATAAGTTGAAGGTGGATGTCTTGCCCCTCTGTTCTCTTCACAACCAGGCCCAGCACTTTGAAGGTTTTTATGCAGTAAGAGCTCTTGAGCCATCTGCAAATATTGATGTTTTGGGTGCAAATTCCCAGAATTCAGCCTGCCCAGTTCCACAGAAGATGTGGGGGATACTTTACGGTGGACTTGACCAAGTGCTCCAAGGTGGTTCTCTTTCAGTTCCATGAGCAATGCTGGAGCTAAAAAGTCATGCAGAGAGCAAATGGGGCTTGGTAAATGTATATTTACCGGACCCATCCCCAGAGAGTTGGAGTCAGTGGAACCTGGGCAGTGTCTAGAGTGCTCCCTAGAGTGCTCCCTAGGGCAGCCAGAGGCTCAAACGTTGAGAAAGATGCCATCACACACAACTTTTCTGCCAGCTGTGTGCTGAAATGCTGCCACCTGTTTTATCACAGTAAGACTCTGGTCGAGACATGCAGTCCTTCCTTTGATTTGGAGAGATGTAATCTAATAAACCAAGCAGGGAAGAGTCCCACCCGTGTCCTCCAAGGAAAGGTCAAAAAAACATAATATAAAGAGCTAGAAATTTCCTTTTCCTCGGAGCCCAGCATAGATGAACATCAATAGAGCTATGAAGAGATGATAATGTAACCTTTAGGCTTATAACATCTGCAATGAGCAAACAAAAATCAAGAGCAAAGGAAAACAAGCCTTCTCGTCCTTGGCATCTCTTATCATTCAGAGCCTTTCAACAGCCTCCGGGAAAGAGGAAATTACCAGGGAAGACTGAACATCAACACAGCAAACCACCTAATAAGCCCGAGACTGCTGAGCAAGCATTCAGATCAGAGAAAAGGAGAGAAACGTGCCCAGACACACACCAGATCCATACACTGGATGGACCCCAAAACCATGGCTGTACCTCCAGGGAGTGCTCTAGAAGAGTGGGCATGGCAGCTAAGTACAAATATGGAAAAGTGGCAGTTAAGTATGCAAGGAAGCTCTACTGTGATTCTTATGCCTACACTGAACCTGTGGGACAGGGCACAGTCTCCACATTTTGTAAATGGAGAGACAGACATGCTGGGTTAAAGCAAAACCCCTGTCCCTCAGGTGGCCAGAGGCAAGGTCCCACCAGACCCAGAGTAAGCCTTGTTAGATGTGCGCTAATATTTTGTGGTCTGTGTTACAAGCTAATGTTAAGGAGAGAGAGGAAGGGAGAGGGAGAAAGGGAGGGATGGAGGGAGGGAGAGAGGGAGAGAGAGAGAGAGAGAGGTGCGGGGGGGGGGGGGGGGGGCAACAAATGCTGCATATCCCCAGGGTGTTTATCACCCATTCATGACTCTGTGAATGTTTACCTTTTGGAACTGGAAAGACAGCAGCTAAATTCTAGAAATCAGAGAAAGAACGGCAGCTCAAGGCCTGGAGGTAACAATAACTTTGGTTCTCTTTCCCTTTGGAGTAAAAACTAGGAAACAGAGTTGTGTGCAGAGAAAAATGACTAGACAACTACCAGGCGAAAAGGTTTCTTGCATACTGTCAAATAAGTATCTTTTGACCTAACTGGCTAAAATCCTTGGAGGGTTTTAGATAATCGAATAAATGAAAATAAATTGTAATAATTCATGAACAAATAGCACGTCATCCTTCTTATAAGCTGTATGCATCCATACACACATACAAAATATGAGAGATATCATGGAAGTGTATCTAAATATAGCAGAGAATCGTGTGTGTGTGTGTGTGTGTGTGTGTGTGTGTGTGTGTGTGTGTGTGACTATCATTTGGTTCCCCCAACCCCCAGAGCTCTGTTAGGGTCAGTGTGACTGCCATATATACGCATCTTCTCTATAAGACTGTGACCGTGACCTTTCTCAGGTGAAAAATAAAAATTCTCAGTTTATCAGCATGACCAGTGCCAAGCACACAGCCTCACACAGTGCAGGCACTATCTAAGGTCCTTTGGGAGAATTGCAAATGTATGACAACTGAGAGATGGGATGATAAACATGGGAGAGAAGTGGAGGTAACAGAGAAGAGAAAGCAGTTACATCCAGAGACTGTAATTAGCAAAGCCTCCACCCGGAAAAAGGGCTGTAAATGCTGGGCTTCATGTAAGGTAAAAATCTTGATACATCTTAATGGCCTCTGCTTGCTTTTTTGCTCGCCTACTTCAAGTCTCTTTAACTTACGGTGGATGAAATGAATAGAGAATTGGGTAGGGGGAGCAGACCCAAGAGTAGTAAACATCTGAGAGGCAGGCTATAATGGCTGTGGAACAGAGGGCCAACCATGCATTGGGAGTCCTTCTTAGAGAAGGCAATAAGCCATGGAATGCACTAGAAAAACAAGAAAAAAATTAGTCATACCTTGGTATGGTCCTTGTAAGTTAAGGGGGATGTTTTATAAAAAGGGAAAAGGTAGTACATTGTATATAAAGACAAAAGTACACTACAATAAAGAAGCACGCATACCTGAAAATCTGTCACTGTATAGTAAAAGAGCAATAAATAAAATAAATAGCTGGCCTTGGTCTTCTCTTGGTTGCCCACCCACATCTACTGTCTTCCTTCTCATGACGTCTGATGTTCCCAGAAGCTCACAAAAGTTACAGACACAACACCAGCAACAAATGTCATTCTTGTTCTCCTTTCTCTCACTCATTCATCCATTCCTGCCCTCTGCCAGATCTGTCATGAGATAAAGTGGTTAAAGCAGCAACAGTTCCTGTTGGCAAGTGTCTTAGTTAGGGTTTTACTGCTCTGAACAGACACCGTGACCAAGGCAACTCTTATAAATGACATTTAATTGGGGCTGGCTTACAGGTTCAGAAGTTCAGTCCGTTATCATCAAGGTGGAAACATGACAGCATCCAGAAGATTATGGTGCAGGAGGAGCTGAGAGTTCTACATCTTCACCTGAAGTTTGCTAGCCAAATACTGGCTTCTAGGAAGCTAGGACAAGTGTTTTAAAGCCCAAGCCCTCAGTGACACACCTGTTCCAACAAGGCCATACCTCCAAGTAGTGCTACTCCCTGGGCCAAGCATATCCAAACCATCACATCATGAAAGTCAGAGCCTGCTTTATCTGCTGACTTCCAGCATCATCTAGACTGGAACCCAGACCCTAAGCAAGTTTGCTAAAGAGTTTTGAAGTGAAAGGCTTTATCCCTTGATCACATATCATAGTCTGTATGAGAGGAAACACCCAGGCTCAGAAACTGTAGCCTCTTTGCATCTAAGAATCCTCTTAACTTGCCCCATGTCTAAATTACTTCGTCCTATCATTCTATGTCTTCTCTATGGACAGGGCTTACAGTTTTACTGAGAGTCTGACGGCCACATCAGAGACATAATCTAATACACAGAGCAATATTGATACACCTTTCTTGGTGGGAGACAATTCAGATTCCAGAGTTGCTCAACTCCTTTTGTAAATGCCCATTGCTCCAGAGCCCAGTGGAAACACAGAGGACTGCAGATCTGAGCCATTGCCTTCACCTGGCCACTCTAGTCATCTCAGCTCAGAAAGGCAGGCGGGAAGCCCCAGGGGATTCCTGTCCTCTGAAAGGATAATGCATAATCTGCAAATTCATAAATCACTAAGACGCTCTCGCCTGTGAGAACAGTCAGTGGAGTGAGAACATTTAATGCCTGTAAAATTTTACTCAGAAGGAAAATTACTTTAGTTCATTAAACCTTCCTGAAAACTTGATTCCTTTACATTCCTGGCCTCCTCTTCCTCTCCCTCCCATCTTCTTTCCTTTCTACCTTCCTTTTCTCCTTTCTCTTTTCCTTTCTTTCTTCCTTTATGTCTTTCTATGTCTCCCCTTCCTTCTCAATTAAGTGGAATAGCTTCACATCTTTAAAGAGCACAGCATGATTCCGTATTCGTTCACACAGAATGTGCTGATCAATCCAGGTAATGAACATTTCATCTCTTTACATTTTCTTTGTATTTGGAGCCTTTTAACTAAAGGAAATATTGGCTCAAATACGAGCGAGGTGCTCAAAAGAGAACATTCAGGACAGGCAGGGGCAGTGTCATGAATCTGTAATGATAAATAAGTTACTTGGAAGGCTGAGATGGAGAATCACAAATTCCGGGTCAGCTTGGGCTTCTAGCGAGTATATAACGCAGCTTAGGGGGAACCTTTCTTAAAATAAAGAATGTTAAAGGTCCGCTAGGTCCACTGCTCACTGGAAGAACATTTCGAAAGCCCTTTCATAATAACACAGGGGAATAGGGTGTAAAGTAAAAGATACCACTCTGCCCTTGCCCCAACAAGAGAGTTCTTCTCTCCTTGCTAATTAGAACAGGGACCTGCTGGTTTTCTTTACCAAGACCAATTAACCAGGAAATGAAAATGAGATGCTGAACATAAACTTCCCCGGGAGTACTTGCAAGCACGTACTTTAAGTGTATCTCAGCATCTCCTCCCACAAGGGGGAGCCTCAACCTCCAGGGAATAGAAACACATCTTTATCTAAATCCCAAACTGACTTCCCTTGTACAAGACTGTCTACGTACTCACTTCATGCACAGAATAAACTAAATGGTGATGCTGCCCACTGTGAGTTTAGAGTCCAGTCAGGAGGATAGAGAACTAATTACCACAAAGAGATTGCTGTGTCATCACTACACAGATGATATGTGTCATTTCAAAAAACTGTGAGGCGCTCTCCCCAGTTCATTCAGGTGGTAACAATGCTGGGGCTTAATAGACAAACTCCATGGGATGCTTTGATCATTCCTTATCCTACACACCACAGGAAGAATGCTGGAATTTCTGAAACGTCCACCGACATGCCCCATTTCTACATTATTCGTTGTTTCTTCATTAGCCCACTCCATATGGGATTCAGCAAAGAAGAGGCTGAGGCATCCTCTTTGCCCTCGGGAAGTGTGTGTAGTCTACGTGAGAAGATAAGTAACCAATGGCAGCAGTCAGAAGGCGGAGAATGCCCAAGCAGGAGGAAGGATCGTGTAAGCAAGGCACGAGACACTGGTGACATACAGAATGGTCCTGAGGGCAGAAAGCAGCAAAAGCAAATAGAAATCCAGACAAGAGTTTGGTAGCAAACTGGCATTTTCACAAAGCTCTCAGTGAGGTGGGAGATGTTGCTATTAATGTGTATCCCCGATGGTAAATCTTACAGATAGATAAGTCAGTGCAAAGGCCCTGGGGCAGGAGACTGATCAGAAGATTCAAGGATGATTACGGAAACTGGGGAGGTATGAGGTGATTGTCCTAGGAGAAGAAATCAAGAAAGGACTGGGGGGTTGAGGTCTCACTGAACCTACTGTACCACTATAAGAACTTTCGTTTTCATGCTAATTCAAACCAGAAAACACTGGAAATGTAAAGAGGAGAGTTAAATTCTAACATGATGTTCTAGCTGCTGTGCCAAAAAGGCAGTGAGGGAACAAAGAATTGGGAGCCAAGCGTTACCACCCAGGTGAAACACGATATGAGCCTTAGCCAGGACAGAGAGAGAACGAGGAGAGGCTGGATTAGAACATACATGAGGGCGAAGCCCCAGAAATATTCACTGAGAACTGGATAACTAGGTATAATTAAGAGAACTTGTGCAAAGAAAACATCAACCTCTAGGCTTGAGACACTGGAAGCAGGGAACCACTGTGTAAGGTGAGAACCCTAGGAGACTGGAGGAAAGATCAGGTTAGCATTGAGCAGTGCCTTTAAGATGCCTGAGAGATACTGAAATGCAAATATAATATATATATATATATATATATATATATATATATATATATATATATATTATATACCAAAACACACACACACACTAAGCTGAATATATGAGTTTAGAGCTCAGAGTGGCCAGGCTGGCCTGGAAACATCACTTGGAGATGTCAGGGATCATCAGACAGTGCTAAGAAAGATGAGACCAGACTCAGGCATGGAAACTGTCGATATGAGGCTTCAAAGTTGAAGCAATTCGGCAAGATAACCACTCTTGACTGGACTCTGCAATTGGCACAGGGTGTCTGCATCTTAGGGGCAAAACAATGGTGTTTACTGTAAGACAACTCTTAGAAACCAGGTCCACGGATGCTTTTTTTGCTGAAGCCGTGGGGTATGACTCTGTGACCATTCTGCATGTCTGGAGGCACATGTAAGACACAGCCATTGGGATGCAGACAGAAGAGGCTTTCCCTCAGCTGGTGGACCGCCTCACCAAGAGGGAAGCTTATACAACGGCTGCACTCCAATTTGCCAACGCAAGAAGCCAACCAAGCCCAACTCCATGTAGTTCCCAATGATAGGCTGGCTACAGATTACATGTTGCAGCAAACTGAAAATCACAGTCTTTATCTATCTGTCTCATTTCCTGCTACTCCGAGGCCAAGAAGGGGTTACCTACTAGCTGGGGTAATCTGTTCCTGTGTTCAAGGGGAAATGGGTGCTATTGTACAATGGACCCAAGGAGAATGATGGTCAAAGCCTGTAATTGTTATTATCCTCTAATTAATTTCAAGTCCTCTTATTATTTTCAAGTCCTGAAGTAAAAGTTAATGGGAGTCTACAGTAATAAAAGGAAACTATTAAGAATTCAGACCCTTCAGGAGTGAGGGTTTGGATTCTAAGATCAGGCTACCAGGTTGAAATGATGAACACCTGAGGCCCTGGCTAAGAGCAAAGGAAACATGAAATTGGCTGAAGAAAAGAGTTGAGCTGACTTACCAATGGTGACTTCATAAACAGAGATGGAAATTAATATCTCAGACACTGTGTATATTTCCCTTCTTTGTTTTATAAGAAAATGGCTGGAGAGATGAATAAAAAAATATAGATAGATAGATAGATAGATAGATAGATAGATAGATAGATAGATAATAGTAGATGGATAGATGGGCAGACAGACAGACAGAAAGATAGAAGATAGGTGATAGATAGGCAGATAGATAGATAGATAGATAGATAGATAGATAGATAGATAGATAGATGATAGATAGATAGATAGATTATAGATAGATAGATAGATAGATAGATAGAAGATAGATATGTAAATAGATAGATAGTAGATAGATGATAGATAGACAGATAGATAAATAGATAGATAGACAGATAGATAGAAGATAGACAGATTCCATAAATTTTCTCTCTTCTCCATGTATTCTGTTTTATTCAAAGAATGTGGTAGTTAACATCACGACTATTTTAATGCTCAGAGTAACCAGAAAAGATTATGACAGGACTGCAAAAGTAATTAATATCACCCAGAGAATCCACAATAACTAATGGAACTTCATGTATCATTTCCTTAGGATACAATGAAAGCAACCTTCTGGTCTAAAATAACCTGTTACATTACATTAGGCTGAAGCCCAACAACCCACTGAAACAGAGGGTTGAAAAGGATCCTCCCTGTAGCCAAATTTGCATACTGTGCTTGATCTCTGTTGGCTTTTTCTCAGTCCTACCTGGCCTTGCACAGTAAGCTAACCTCCAGTTCTATTCAGCCCAGTAAAGTACCAGTGTGGCTGGTGGTAGGAAGCCACTCCCTCCATGAAACTATTTTATGGAGACAACACAGACCTGATGAAGAAGATGTGGAAGAGGCTCCTAGCTTCCTCTCATACACTTTATCATGCATGTCAGAAGCCTGGGTATGGAGATCCTGGGTGGGAGAAACACTCAACTTTCAGCCCTTCTTCCTCTGTCTCTGTGCACTAGGCAGTGATTCTCACAGCTACTGATTGTAAAGCAATGCCTCACTTCTGGTCCACGCTCCTCTGAATTTCGCAGCATCCTTATGAACATCCCCTGCATTTAATCTCTGTGCCATGTATGCAGGCCAGAAGATCTAGGGAGCCCAGCTATGTACAGATTCTGGAGGCCTTGTAAAGAAAGTGTTTCTAGAATTGAGATGGTTAGCAGCCAGGTCAAATGCCACAGACAGTTCACACAAAAGAACCGTTGGTTCAGCTGGGAGGTGACTGCATGTGACTCCCCTGTTTCTAATTTTCATCTTCATCCTCATCCAGCATTCTCCAGAATGACCTATCCATGGAGAGCTAGAATCCAAGTCTGTGAAAATGAGTAGATCTAAAGTCCAGTCCCCTAGTGCCTAAAGTAAATTCCAAGGTCAAGATGCTTTCCTAAGCATGATAATAAAGAGGACTTCCCAACCTGAGACTTTGTCATGTTTAAGCTTCCTCTGGAGTCAATTTCCCAGGATGACTTCTAAACCTCACCCTGATCCCTCTTCCCTTCCACCCTCCTATACCCTTTTTGCATGTCTTCTCCTTCCTCAGAGGTTACTCTGCCATTCTCTCCTCCTAATACTCTCCTCAAGTCTCAGCTCCCTCTGGCCTCATTGGTCTCCCCCGAACAGAAATCCCCCCAATCTTGATTCTCCTAGCCAACTGCATATATGTGCAATTATGTTATTCGCTGCTCTTATAATTTTCTGCTTTATGTGATCTCTACTGTGATCTTCAGTCATCCTTTTGGCAGGAGCTCCGTTTCCCTCATTGTAATGTGACAGATGTGACAAGCTCAGCACTCTCCACAGGATAGCAGTCTCCAGAGAGACTCGGTGTATCTGTCGAAGTGAAGGTGGTTCTCAAAGGAAAACATCAGCCTTGGCCGAGATGGCCAAAGCATCCTTGTGGAGAAGATGAAGTGTGAGTGATGATAAGACATGAAAAAACATGTAATTTTCCATTTCTTCTTTTTGAGACTACCATTTTCAAAAGTCTCTTTAGGCTTGTTAGTCTGTCTAGACTTGCCAGAATAGAATTTCAAAGTGACTTGCAAAAGAATTTCGAGAATGGTCACAAGAAGGCAAAGGATAAGAGAGGCGGGAAGGGAACACAGCAAACACAACTTGAGGTTTAGAAAAGCTCTTCTTCCCCATGGGCTCATAGAGAGGATCTGACTTTGCTGGGACACAGAGTAAAGTAAACACTAGTGCTAGAGCCACAGAGGGTGACTTAGCCCATGTGCAAGCAGAATCAATGCAGAAGGAGCGCACCACCATTTGCTGAGTACTCACTGAGTTCCAGCCTTGGAACTTGGTGCTCTTCGCACACTGAAGAGAAGGGGCACAGAAATCCTGGATGGTAGAAACCATGTTCTGCACTGTCCAAATGTAAAAACTGTCCCCATCATGTACCAGAGAGAGAGAGTTAGATATGTCTCCAATATTGAAGGAAGAGAAGCCATAGAGAAGTCAATAAGAATTCGTCATCCTTAGAAGTGGGCCATTGTTTGGCCCACTTTACAGAATTTGGTAGCGGGGGCGGGGAGAAGGCAAATGACAGATTAAGGAATGGTGTTGCTGAAACAAGGAGCTTGTGAAAAATGGCTGCTGAGTGGTAGGGGGTTGTTCCAGCTTTGTGTAACAAGCCATTAAAAGTGAATTAAAAATCCATTCACTGTCATTTCCCCAAAGGGCTTTGGAAATGAGAGAGATGGCTATCACTTGCAAATGATATAGGTAACAGGCAACCCAGCAACAGGGGTGGGGCTAAATAGCTCCAGATTTCCCTGCCAACTCCTATACTCACAGAGGGTGGCACTCCCGAACCAGGTTCAACCAGTTTAATAGGAGCATCTTAGCTGGTGGGCTGAGCTCACTCCTTCTTAACCTTCTATTACTCCATTACTCCGTCATGTCCACACAAGCCCGTTCAGCACCATTCTGGGATCAAGACCATGGGCTCCGTGAGCAAAGGGAGGACCCAGCTTGAGAATAGAGTTCATGTAGAGAGAAACATCAGCAACTTGTTTATTTGGGGGGAGAGGAAATTCCTTGAACCAGATAATTTTGCTGTGAACTCCGGATTCATCAACTTACTCTCTGGACCTTAGGCTGGGAACCTGCCTTCTTGAGCCCCCAGCAGCCTCATCTTGAAAGACAACATATCCGTCCCTCAGCTATGCTAACTGTGAGGAATGCGTGAAAGCTGTCCCACCACCAGGTACATAGCACTCTGAATAAAAAAGTGGGGGTCTGGAAACAAAAGCAATTGCCAGGTATGGTTAAAAAGAAAGTTCACTGTAGCTCTGAGGGAGAACACAGCCAGAGGCATTTGTGTGGATCCAGACTTAACCAGGATAGCAGGATGAACTGGAAGATGAGAGAATGAAAGGGTTGGGGGAGGGAGAGTCAGAGAGGAACCAGGAGCCAAGAGGCTGGGAGCAAGTGAGGAAAGCCAGAGAAGAGAAGACCCATGGGGACACCACATCAAAATGGAAAGTGAAGCTGGGGGTAGGGAGACAAAGCTTAGAGGCTAGAGAAGTTTATGGTAGGAGGGTTGGGTATGCCAATCAAGATGACTCTATTACTTATGATACTGAGAACCTGGTGGCCAGCATCTGCTTTGATATGTTAAATAGACACCCCAGTTAGCCATTTGTCTTGAGTTTGAGACCTAACACACACCAGCATGTAACATACATTCTGTGTTGCTCTTTGCCAAGTAGGTGATCTGCCATCTGGGGAATGGTGAGGGAGGGAGGGATGTCATGTCCCCAGGAAGGAGCATTTCACTTCTTTAGTGATGACAGCCTGGACTTCACAAAATGCTGAGCAGCCTTGCCTGCTTCTCTCTCATGCAGAGATGAAAGCTTAGAATTCCTACAAGGGATTCTCATTTTTATGTTCCCACATGGTGATGAGTTCCACACTAAGAAGTTAACAGGTCCAAGCAAGTCCATGGCTACTGCTGTGGGATCTTTGATCCTGCCATTCATCTGTTTGCATCCTGCCCCTCAAACTTTTACTCCACTTCATTCCCCCTTCTTAAAAAGGTCAGTGTTTCTCTCTAGGGCTCAGGTGTACTCAGCCAAATGCTTTAATGGAGCTCAACTGTTACCAGGGTTACAGGTAGCCACTAGCCCTAGATGATTTCTGAAGGATCACAGGCAGGGTCTTAGCCAGATCATAAGATCCTTGGGGCAAACATCACATCTGTTTTCTTTGCTATTAGATTGCCAGCATCTGGGAGTTCTTAGTCTCTCATGGAACCCCTGTAAACAAAGAGAAACAAGTAAGCTCACCAGCTGTGATCCAGCGTTCATCAAGCCAACTTTCTCATTCAATCCTGTAGACCACTATAGATTCTGTGGCCAATGGCCATGGTGACGGAGATGGGCCAGCTAATCTACAGTGCTCTCTGTACTAGAAATGAGGACTTACATGGTTTTCTGCCATGACAGTCAGCAGAGTATGGGTTACATGAAGCTAGAGGCTCACTGTCTCAAGCAAGAACTACAAGAAGTCCAAATGCTTTCTATTTTTGTCTTCTGATTGGGATGGAGCTGAGGCAGTTTTTTAGAAGGCTTTTGAAAACAGAAGGCACTTTGTTCATCTTAATAGAAGAATGAAAACAAGAATTTTAGAAAAAAATCACGTGTAGAATAAACAAGAAGGCCAGAGGTTGCCATTTGTGGTCTTTGGCTGTGGTTGTCTATAGGAGCTAGAACTTTGAACAGGGTGCAATGTTCCCAGCCTTATGGAAGCCAAACCATGGGGGTGGACTGAAACCAGATAATAATGGTTTTAAAGACTGAACATATGCATTTCTAACACTGCTGTAACAAATGATCTCAAACCTAAAATCGTTCAAATGCCCTATGTACCGTTATGGAAGTTAGAATTCCAGAATGTGCTGAAAAAGCTTCAGTGCTGGGATTAGCAGAGCCATACCCTGACTGCTTCTGGATGTTCTAGAGCAGAATCCACTGCCTTGAATTTACAGATTCCAAAGGCTACCCCTCACTCCTTGCACATGGTCCCTTTCATCTTCACTGCCCATGATGATCAAGTCTTTCTCACATGTCAACACCCTGACTCTCTGTCTCCCACTTCTCCATTCAAGGATACCTGTGGCTGTACTGAGCCCTGCCTGATAGTGTAAGATAACCACTTCATTTCAGCTCCATTTGGTAAATGGTTAGGGTGGATTATAGAGGGTGGGCCACTGAAGATAAACTGAGTGAAATCTGCTGAGCATGCTGCTGGTATAACCATAGATTGTAAGACGTCTGAACTGAGGCAATGTCTGTGGCAAACAGAAGAAGGGAAGAGGGACAAACGCCTGTGAAAGTGGTGGCTAAAGCTTGCAACTGGAGATTAACAGAGGAAGTGCCCAACCTCTCCCAGACCCCTACAAACAAAGGGAAGCAAGCAATATTGGCCAGCCTTGGTCCAGCATCAATCAATCAAACCAACTTCTCGTTCAATCCTAGATTGTAGAAGTCAATCGTAGATCCAGAAGTCAATGCTTCATAATGAGGGAGTCGGACTTGAACTTGAGCTCCAAAATACAGAAGACTACCACAAGTCTCTGGAGCCCCCATTTCATACTTCAAGTCAGCTGCATGAACTGGTATTCCCTGCGGCTCTACACCTTCCCTGGCCTGGAAACGGCTCAGGCTCTGCTCTTCGCAGCTCTGCCTGCTCCTGGTCATAAGTCAGCCATCTCCACAGGCTGTTAAACTCTTTTATCTGGACTTCTTGGCATCTTCTTTACTGGAATAGCATATGTTTTGCTTTTACAGGTCTTGTGAAAGCTTCACAAACTTCTGGTACGGATCTATCACCTTGCTCAGAGTCACTGTCCTTCCTACTCTGGGAAGAATCTTGGCTATAAGAGATTCATTTCAAGACTGGGCAGATAAAAGACCATTCCACTCACATAAGGACACAGATTATCACAGAGGTCAATCTTAGACCAGCACTTAGGAACCATGTGCCCTAATAGGAAGACCATCAATTCAACTGCTGAAGTGTTTGAAATCTTACATTAGAGGAACAAGAACTTAGTGTCATCATAGGCAGTGCCAGACCTTGAGAGAAATTGTCCTTTTCCATCTCCTAAAGAAGCCAACATTCTGTTAGCTGCCAGACCAAGAAACTTATCTAGACTGCTAAAATAACAAAGGTCTAAGCTTCATCTTCACATAACTCCCAAAAGAAAGGAGAAACCTCAGCATCTTAGAGCATATGATTTAGGAGCTCTCTCTAGTATAGCCTAGAGCTACACTAGAACACATATTTTATCTGTATTGATTTACTGGCATATATTTGATCTTATCTCCTTGTCCTTCCCTTCTCTGAGAATCCATGAGAAATTTATTTTCTGCAAAATATCTCTGTAGAGATAGGTTCTTCATGTATCTTAGCTTCACCATACCAGGGATACTTAAGAAGAAAAGAGAGAGAAGACAAATCAGGCCTTCCTGTGTATGGACACATGGTTCAAACCAACCCCCTCTACGATGCAAAACTCACAAGGTATACTTCAAATTACAGCCACCTCAGATCTAAGAGCTGAACTTCCCAGTGTAGCAGCAGAATGGAGAGCAGGTCAGACTCCTGCTGTGGAGGAAGAAGCTGATCAGATGTTGAGACAAAGTGAAAGACTAAATTCAAAGGGAAACAATGAATTTGGGTCTTGTGCCAGGCTAACAGAGTATCTCCAAGGAATTCAGCACAACCACCCTTCACTGTGGGTATAAGTGACCTTTGTTTAGGTTATTTCACTCAAACAAGTTTGGGCATCTACTATGTACCCAACTTGGTTCCAAAAGCTTCAATAGTTTAGACGTGGTTTCTTCCTTATAGAGACCCTCTGCCATGTGGAGGATGAGCAGGGAGGTAGGTCAGTAATATTAAAACCTGGCTTTTTTTTTTTTTTTGCCCCAAGGCTCTTACTGTACTAAAATTCATTAATAATTCCTCCAATCCTTGAGTTTCAGAGCCTTCTCCCATGCCAAAATAGAAAAGAAAAGCCTAAGAGCACCAATTTGCCTGGTAAAGCTTGACCATGCACGGGAAACATAAGAGACCTCGTGTCTGAGCCTTGCTGTGTTGGAAGGACATCTACAATGAACCACTTCGTCTATTAACTTTTCCTTGGTTTTACCAATATGCACATAGAAGACAAACAACAATACCTCACACTTGTCCCCAAAATGTATACATACTTACACCTCCATTCCACACACTACCTGTCAAAACCCAGCCACCCTCTCTTCCAGCAGTAACACATCCCTCATTACCCTAACCCACACTGGCCTTGACATCTGTGGCCCATCAGATTCTCTGGTGTCTCTCATCCTATGTCTTTTAATTTTGACCTAGACACATCTTGTACTAAGAGGGGAAGTAGTTACACCTTCTCATTGAAACTAGATAAAATGGGAAAGTATTAAAGGGCATCTATACTCTTGATGTCGCTATTTAAGTCACAAGAGCATGACAGAGTTCATGTCATTAACTTAGAACATTTTCTGTCACGATAGCTAATAAATTGTCCTTTTATTTTGGCCCTATTTATGTTCCTATCACACGGGAAACATCCCCCCCCAACCTTTTTAAGCTCCAAATTAAAACTACTTCTTCCAATAATACCACCTGACTTTTTGCCAGAGATTTGCTTGTTTCTTTGTGTGAGAATCAGGTTATCCTAATGTTGCAACTTCTTCTCCCACTGTAACATAAATGCGTATGTTCTCACAATGCACTAAGCTACCAGACAGAATTTTGAGTCTCTTGATTTCTCCCCCCCTCCAGTCTGAATTTAAACAAATATGACCTTGTCTGTTAATACTAGATATCTACAAACATTTGCTTGTATGTAAACATGTATAAGATTTTAGCTAATAATAGTGATGGTGGTAAGGCTAGAAGTCACCAATTATCTCATTTAAACCTGTAGCTGTCTGATGGTATGTGACATCGTTATTTCCATTTCTTTCAGGTGGGAAACAGAACCTAAAAGTATTAAGCAAGCAAAATCTCATGATATGTAAATAGCACCTCATAATATATTCTTGCTCCAGAAGATCAGACTGATGCCTCCCAAGGTTTCAAATTCCACCTCCTCCTTGATTAGAAGCTATCAATTAACTCTGCAATCTCAGCACCGATGAAGTTACCAGGGGAGCTGAAGTACCTTCGAGAACTTCACCTGGAATCTCAGGGCCAACTTCAAAGTGAACCCAACAAAATCTTCAAAGATCACAGATTCAAACTCAAGCCAACATCCTATTCTAAATACAGCACTTTAGGAAGACACAGAAACCATGTGCCTAGGCAACCTCAGCTTCCTGGGAATGAGGGTCCTGGCATTTCTGGCTCTCTGCCTGCTTCTCCATGTTTCTAAAACCTGAATTCCTTGGGGCTTGAATCATAGTTTCTTCTTCCTTCTGACGACCTATCCTGACAGGCCCAGAGAGGAGGTAGTGATTTTTTTTTTTTTTTTACTAAATTTAGAGCTTTGACTCAAAAGAGTAGTCTCCACGTGGGCAGGGGATGGATGTGGGACACACCTGCTGTCCACTATCTGGTGTACTGATGTGGATGGTATGCAGTGTGATTTAGTCAGTACCACGAAAAAAATTAAGCCCAAGATTATTGGAGGAGTATTCAAGCAGCAAGCATTTTCCAGGGATTTAAAATGTGCCAACGCTTTTTAGGTACTGCAAATATAAAGGAGGAGCTGTGGGGAGCTTACTCAGAGAGATGAACAAACATGAGATTGTGGGCAGGTAAAGGAGAGTCAGAAAGAGAGAGACAGTATATATGTGTATGTGTGTGTGTATGTACATATATATATATATGAAAAATAAGTAGATATGTAGGTAGATAGATGAATGATAGATGAATAGATTGGTTGAATGGATGGATAGATAAATAGATAGATAGACAGGCAGACAGACAGACAGATAGATGACAAATCAGTAGATTATAGATAGAAGATGGATAGATGATAAATGATATATGCATAAATTAAGATAGATGATAGGTAGATAGATAGGTGATAAGTAGGTAGATTATAGATTGATTGATAGATAGGTAGTTGATTGATGATGACAGATAGTAGATAGCGAAATAGAGGATAGATGAAAAGAAAGATAATGGACAGACAAATGACAGAGAAGCATATGGCTTAGAAGAATGCT
The DNA here is from genome assembly GCF_963924665.1 of Micromys minutus. Lineage (NCBI taxonomy): Eukaryota > Metazoa > Chordata > Mammalia > Rodentia > Muridae > Micromys > Micromys minutus. The sequence goes on from NC_137971.1 coordinate 12,618,597, forward strand.
ATGTTCCTCAGATAAGCATCTCTTGGTGTAGTTTATGAAGCACTTCAGAAAAATTCTTCTTATAAATTATGTTTAAATGTAGATTCTGGTTGTCCCCGTTCATGAATTGATTGAAGGCACTGGAGGTCTGGCTATCTAGTCAATCTGCATTCTATAAGCCACCCACAGGAAGTACAGGGCTTTGGAAATATCAAGTGAGAGTCTTGCAGATCCACAAATCTTAAATATAACAAGTATGTTCCCCTAGATGTCTCACCAATCACATCTTCATCAAGAATGATCCCAAAGCTACTAACCCTTCCAGTTTTCACTGATTTTATCTCCAGCTTTGATGGACATTTCTATGCAGGCACTAAGTTCAGACTTAGTCTTATTTTCCTTTGTTTTAAGCATATCAACCAACTGCGTAAACAACAACCAAGGAAAATCAGAGTCTCCTGGGCTGTGAATTCCTGACTAATGCAGACTGACTTCGTGATGGCTCCTACATAGCAGCGAGGAAGCTGAGGTCATTCAATGTTCAAACCTTAATAAAATTCCAAATGAAAACTCAGGCTGAGAATCATCACACAGCCTATACCACAGGGTGCCAAAGGCAAGAGTCTCAGAGACCAACATAAGCCAGAGTGAAGAGAGGCATGGGTTGGAATCCATACAGGCCAGGGGTCATATAGGATTCAAAGATAAGGCTATAGTCGTAACTTTAGATGTGCTAAATCACAAGGGCTAAAGTCAAAGGACTATAACCATCTCCCAGCTTTCTGCAGTTGGAAGGAAATCTCTACCTTCCTCTCCCATCCAAGTTGACAGGGAACTTCTTGGGTACTGCCTATCTGTAGCAGATGACCATCTCACCAAAGTATTATGCTAACTCTGGCTCCCAATCCCCTAGTTGCCTGTTGACTTCATTTAGATCAGATACACATTGCTGGCTAGAAAGGAATTGGCCAAAGAATGGGCCCCATTTATATCTCAACACAATACCAAAATTACATGGGAGGGGAAAGACATAAAACAGTTGTGTGTGGACAGTCAATACAGTGGACCTCCTAACTATCCATGCACACACAAGTGAAACTGTACAAACATTGTATATGTACCCATGTAGATAGTGGAACCTAAATGTACCAACTATGCTGAATTATTCAAGATATTACAACAGATGCTCTAATCAATAAAATGAAAAAATGTCAAACGAAAGAGGAAGGGGAGGCACAGAGGGTATTATGGACTGGAAGGCTCAAGGCAAGCTTCTACGGGGTAGAAAAAACCTCACACAGGGCAGCATGGCTTGGCATGAAGAACAGTGTGGGCATCATGGTCAAGCAGAGCTGGGTTCCACAGGCAAGGTGCACATCTTCTTCAATGCCCTTTTGTCTGTCCTCCTTCCTCCTTCAAAGAAAGGAGAGAAAAAGGAGGAAGAGGAAAGGAGGAGGAGGAGGAAGAGGATGAAGAAGAAGAGGAGGAGGAGGAGGGGGAGGGGAGGGGGAGGAGGAAGAGGAGGAAGAAGAAGAAGAAGAAGAAGAAGAAGAAGAAGGAGGAGGAGGAGGAGGAGGAGGAGGAGGAGGAGGAGGAGGAGGAGGAGGAGGAGGAGGAGGAGGAGGAGGAGGAGAAGGAGAAGGAGAAGGAGAAGGAGAAGGAGAAGGAGAAGGAGAAGGAGAAGGAGAAGGAGAAGGAGAAGGAGAAGAAGAAGAAGAAGAAGAAGAAGAAGAAGAAGAAGAAGAAGAAGAAGAAGAAGAAGAAGAAGAAGAAGAAGAAGAAGAAGAAGAAGAAGAAGAAGAAGAAGAAGAAGAAGAAGAAGAAGCAGAAGAAGAAGAAGCAGGAAAAAATCTGAGCAGCTGCATACACAGAGAGTAAGTGCAGCCCCTTACCTAAAAGCCACACTTTACATACTGAAGAGAAGTTCATGGGACAGAGCAATTCTTCCCTGAACACAGGGTTCCTCCCCCCTCCTTTGGCTAGGTCTTGCATAATGCATGCTTAGAAACATGGACCCTTCAAAGTTCAGCCCACTCGATTTTAGGTAGCCGAACATACTGAGGCTGGCTCAGGTACAAGCAGCCAGCTTCTTTTGGTCCGTGAAGCAAAATACATGCTATTCCACCTCGGAGAAAGAGCTAAGCACACAAGGGCCTTCAAATCTGGGCAAGAAGGCAGCTGTGTGCCTAGGCTACAGCTTCAGCCTTGTCTCTAACTCTGCCCTATGCCACATGTCGATCCTCAATATTCTACTTAGATGTGGGTAGTGACAAGGCCTCCAGAGAAAGCCAGAGATGAAAACGGCATCATGCGAAGTCAAAGTTCTTTACAGAAGCTTAGCAACTTAAATTAATCTGGAACGTCCCAGAGTCTCTTCAGAAATATTGTTCAGGGGCAAGGTGGGCATACTTCCCCAAACACCACTGATTATACTGACACATACTCTGCATGAGGGCTGAGGGCTGAGGCACTGGGAGGTATCCACACCTCCTAATGACCCTAAACTAACCTCTAGGGTAAGAGGCCTAACCTCATTGCCAGGGCTCTGTGTACCACAGACTCATAGCTCAGCAGGCACAAGGCTGGCCCGTTAGCATTAGGAAACTTCTCTAGTGCTCTCAAACTAACAGAATCCCCAGTAACACAAAGTACAACCTGACCGGAGTCCTATGCAGTATGTCATGACACATACTTTGAGCTACTTCCCTGTGCTCCTGCGGCAGGATCACCCTTTGCCTCTCTCCTACCACCAGGTGGCCCAGGCATGCATAGGGCAGTGCCTTCACCTGCTGGAAGATGATACTGTCAGCACACTGGATGGGCCTTAACCTCCTGGGCTCTTCACCTGGATGATGAAGCAAGACAAGGTCCTATAAGGCCACCACATCGAAGATGAGCAGGAATGCCCAGTGTGGGGTCAGTGAGATCCCGGGCTAAGAGAACGCAGGAGCAAGGCAACAAAGGACTGGTGTGTTCCCAACATACATACTAATTAAACAGGAAGAAATACTCCCCGGAAACTAAATATTCAGTCATCAGGTAAAAACCAAAACTGTCAATGACATCAAGTAGCCTTTTTGCCTGAGATTCCAGCCCGCAGCTAGGTGCCATCACAGAAGTAACTCAGCTCAGCCTCCCTGTTGCCTGGGCAAACAGGTGCACCCACTTCACAGACTGAAAGGAGAATACAAAAGGAAGTCACAACAAACTAATCATCCAGTTCCCGGCAGAGAGACAGAGTTGGGAAATGTTAGCTGGCATTAAAACAAGCTCTAGTGGTCTCTACTTCTCTTGAAAGAATAGGGAAAGGCTGCTGGTGCATTCCTCATGCTGCCCCGCATGCTGGCCCCATTCAATGCGCTCAGAAATCTTCACTATTTTCAAAAATAGGGGAGAAGAAAGGGGGGTTCTAAATGGGGAAGTGGAAAGTATGGGATCCCCTGGGCAGCATCAGTTGATATCGCCAATAATGTTCTGAGCCAGCGAGCATTCTCTCTGGGATCCACAGGTTCAGAGAAGCAAGAGAAGCTCTCCCAATGGCAGAGAAGAGGAGATCTGGGACCTCGAGGTCTCTGTTCTTTCTCCAACACAAGGTTGTTTTAAAGTCTCCAGTGGATTAGAACAAGGCTTTTCAAATCATATTTCCACTAGGGATCCTTTCGACCTAAGAAGTTTTTAAATCCGTCCCTACTAGGTAAAGAGGGATAGGAGATAAATATATTTAAAAAAATAAACATATACTGGTAACAAATCCTAAAGAAGTTTATTTAAATCCAATCTTAGTATACATCTAATTTAATCATTTTCTAAATAACAAATCAAATTTGTATAATGACTTGGTGGGTGTGTTTGTTCTTACATAAATAATTAAATCTTAGATGCATATTTGATACAATAGATCACATGAAATTTTCAATATTTTTCAGAGTTGGCCAATATTTTGACTTCAAGACCACAGTACTGATGGTTTTGTAATTGCTTAATGTTGCTTCACCAAAGTGCATACAGCCGAGCCACAGAAGTATAAGGACTATGTCATAAATGTTAGAAATTCTGCCCTGATACCATGTCAAAATTCACTTTAAGATCTTTAAGTACAACTCAAGTAAGAGACTCAAACAAAAATTTCTTTTATTTGTTTGTGTGTGTGCACGCACACACGCACGTTCGTGTGCATTCTCACCTGCATATGCATTTGTGCGTGGTACACACATATATATGGAGGCTAGGGTTTGACATCTAGTATATTCCTTGATCATTATTGCAGATGATTTTTCTGAGCTGAACCTACAACTCACCAATTCAGCTAATCTAATAAGGCATTGGTCCTGGAGTCCCCCTGTCTCGGCCACCTGAGCACTAGTATTATAGGTTGGCAACCACACTGCCTAGATTCTTTATATAAATGCTAGAGAGCTAAATCCCAGTCTTCATGCTTGCACAAGCACTGTATCTGTGGAGTCATCATCTGAAGTCAAACATTCCAACACAACACAATACAACAGTATGGTAATTTGATCCATATATGCTGACAGATAGCATTAAAAAACCCTGCAAAAGCACTGTAAGTTGGACATTATAATAACCTCAAAGCTGAGCCAGAATGAGCAGGGAGTGTAGAGACTGATCACGTGACTGTGATACATTACACAACAGAAACAACTTAAAGGAAAGGACTTATTTTGGCTCACAGTTACAGAGGGCTCACTCACCATATCTAGGAGGAAGAAGCGAAGTAAAACAGCTCATATCATAGCAGACTAGAAAAGCCAAAATATCAGGATGCTACCAACTTTCTCCTCTTTTCCTCTTGGTCTGTTATTCCCAAGCCCCCAGTAGCTACCAGCCTCACTCCACTCAAAATACCAACCACATGCAGGGAGCATCTTTTCTTGAGTTAATTTTCTCTGGCAACACCTTAACAGACAGTGTTATGCACCATCTCCTAAGTTACTCCAAGTCCTGCAAAGCAATGAGGTCAAGCAATGAAGATTAATCACCACAAAACTTCTCTCTATTGTGCTAAATTTAGATTTAAGTGAGTGAGTGCACATGTGCACACACATGCAAACATACACATACAAATACTCACAATACACACATACACACAAATACACACACATACATACACACACATATATACACACACAAATACACATACACACACTCACACACACACTCACATACACACATACATACTCAAACACTCATATACACACACAAACACATACACTTACATACATATACATATACACACATATATACACTCTCCACACACACATTCATATACACACACATACATAGACATATACACACATATATACACTCTCACTCACATACACGTATTTACACACACAAACACACATATACATACAAACACATACACTCACATACATACATACATATATAAACACATATATACACTCTCACACACATATACACACAAACACATACACTCACATACATACATACATACATACACATATACATACATATATACAATCACATACATACACACAAACACATACATGCATATACTCACACACACTCACACATACACGCCAAACACACACACACACACAGACACAAAAACACAAGAGGAGTCATTTGGACAAAGACTGAGACTATCAAGAGAGGTAGAAGAAATGAGGCCAGCTGAAGGGGAAGAATGTGAGAAAGCCACAAAGATTTACATGTACTGGAACACCATAATGAGCCCTATTATTTTAATATGCTAACTAAAGGATCAATTAAAATAAAACATGAAATTAAACGAACTTGTTTGACTATTATCAAAAAGGAAGGTAAACTGAAGTAGCTTTCATTCATGACTAGTCCTGTGGGAACTCATTATCCACTGAACCTTCAAGTATTCACTCTTGGGTTTGCCTGAGATGGGTGCCATTTATAAAAAGTCTGTGGTGAGGTAAAAGACAATTGGCAAGTCAAAGGCTGTTCTGGAGCACCAGAGGAAGACAGGAAGGATCTCAGGAAGTGGACAGATACAGAAGCAGAGAGAGACAATGCTGGGAAGTAGGCTGGCATCTCACCATCAGCAGATCGACTCATTTCTGAGATGTGAGAATGGCACTTAGTTAGCAAAAGGAATAAATAATTCTGAAGTTAGAAAATGAGACAGTATAAAGAAACAGCTCTCCACCTAATCTCCCAGGGACATGGCATCCTGGGCCAGGCCAGTCTAGGAGCCTTTGGCACAGTGGTAGAACTGTTTAATGCTTTACTTTGCCTGTTTGCATACTCTCCTTTACCTAATATGCTCTTACGTGTCCATGGAAATATGAAATGATGCTATTTGGACAGAAATCTTTGTAATAGATGTTACCCCTCAGGAATGAAAGATCAGTTAATTAGCCTCCATGTTGAACAGTGGGAAAAACCAAGCAGTCAATGACATATTCTCTGACAGGTTTTGGATCACTCCAAACCAAAAACAAGTGAGTTGGGTCTATATTCATCTGGCAAAATAAGACAATCACACATAAATTACAATTTAAAACAAAAAGTATGATGCTCCTTGTAAGTATGCGTAAATGTGCATGTATACATTCATTAATAAACTAGCGTTTGACAATGAGATTATGACCTATAAATGCACCATGAAAAATGGTTTCTACTTTATGTAATGGCTTAACCTCAAGCCTATCTAAAAGAAGTATGTTGATTAAAGTGTAATTATGGCAGTGCTAACTCCTATCACAATCAGAATAGAAAAGCACTTTAGACAAAGGAATCAGGGCGATGGTGAACGTGTGCTATGTTGCAGTGTGAGGTCTTATTTATACTCAGTGTGTCCAAGAACACTGCATTCCAAGACTGACTTTCATGGAGCTGGCTTGCTTGGTCAACAGAATAGAGCATTGCTAATGAGTCACCACAACCTTCTTAGGCATCCCTGTTGGTCATCTCCCTCCTTCAGACAGCAAGCTTCCTTCAGAAGCCCTTCCTCACACAGGAAGGCTTCCCTGGGATCTGATGACGATCTGAAGGAGAGACAAGATTGTCATCTTCAGCACCGTGGTGTGCTTCATTTTGACCTGTCATGCTGCACACACAAAGCTCTCCATACCCGGTCCATGAAGAGGAGCTAGTCTATCCCCCGGGTGCAAAGATCAACCAGGCCCAGTCCTGACTCAGCACATTCCACAGTTAGAGAACTGGAAGCAGACACACGATGGCAGTAAAATGAATGACAGGGCAGTGTGACGTAATGACCATAACCAGAGGACAGCGGTCAAAGCAGGCTTCCTGGAGGGGGATGTAACACAGAGAGTGAATACGGACCTGCCATGCTGAGAAACAAAATCCAGGCCACTGCAACCATGCCACGAGACCACAGTACACGATGGTCTACAAAGGCAAGAAGGGTAGAGTCGTGGGGGTCTCAAGTTCAGGTCACTGAGGCTGGATCAGGGCAGAAGCTCGGATCATGAGACAGGGCCAGTGTTTTGGGAAAGGGTAAAATACTAGAGCAGCAAAACCAAACAAGGGCAGGAAGATGGGTAAGAAAAATCCAGAGAGGGCCATAGGCAGGTGTGTAGAAGCAGGGAGCAGGTAGAAGGCCTCAGAATGTATTGGTAAGATCAAGGTCAGTTTCATTCTCCCTGAGCCTGAGACTCAAAGCCCATCCTGCCAGTAAAGGCACGCCGCTGACTACCTGAGAGCTACTGGGAAGAGAAAGGTTTTCATGGAGCCCAGACATGCTCCTTCCTCCTCCTCCGGAAGCTGAAGAACTTCCCTAAACCACTCAGAGGACACAAACAGGACTCTACCAAGCACACTTCATCGGGAGGACTTTCTTCCTTCTCCCCAACAACAAAAGCTTCCAAAATGATCACCACTATACACCTAAAGAATTTTTTTTTCCCCAACCAACCCATGAAAACATTTTTGTCATGATTACTCTGACTGCCTCATGGCCAAAAAGATGCTGCTTCTTTGCTGAAGTGCTTACAACAGTACTCCCAGCCTATGAAGAGACCAAGGGTGCTGAAGGATCAGGAGCCAGCCGTGAAGGGAGTAGTCACAGATCTGAAGATGGGTGTTACCCACACTCTAACAAACTGAGTGGCTAAGGCACACACTGCAGAATCCCCCTCTCGCTCCAATCAGTGAGACCAGATGTGTATATTAGCAGACAGTGCTATACAAAAGAACATTGCTTAAGTTACTTTTGAGTCACTCTGACCAAAATACCTAATGCAGACGACTGAAGGGGAAAACGGTTTGTTTGTTTGTTTATTTTTTCATGGATTCAGAGTTCAGTCCATAGTTCCTTGGCCCTGTGGACGTAGGCAGAACACAATGGCAGGAATGTGGTTGTTTGTGTCACAGCAGACAGGGAGCAGAAAGTGAGGCTAGATCCAGACTCCAGGCTACGACCTCTGTTTTAACCACACAGGTTCCACCTGCTAAAAGGTCTAGAGCCTCCCAAAGTAGTGCCCCCTGCTGGGACACCAGCTTGAAGAACAGGAGTCCGTGGAGGACATTCCAGGTTCAAATTCTAGTCGGCCTGGGAGAGAAGCTGCTGGTGTTCTCTCATACACAAATTTTACAGGGAGAGTGAGAGTTAGGAACCAAACGGAGACATGTGTGTGTTATTCCTTGCTGCAATCTAATTCCCAGAATTGGAGAAAAATTAAGTGGGGATGCCTTTCCCATCAGAATATCAAAAATGTCCCTAGTAAGGATGAGTCCTGAGAGGCGGCAGGCATCATGGAGTGGGAACAGCCTTGGGCTTGAGGGGATGCAGTATTAGTGAAGGTTCTCGAGACCGTCCTAGGTGGAGATGCCCACTTCCCTTGTGATGTGCCGACATCTCATGTCCTTACCCTAGCTCACAGCTACCTAAGGGACTGAGCCCTGCTTGGTCCCTCTCATCGAAACAAATGCTTGGGCTGCAGGCTACCTTCCAGGTCAAAGTCCTTCCTGTGGTGCACAGCACGACCTCTGCCTGACTCTCGGGAGTGTCTCAACACCTCACCTTTTTACCACTGAAGAAAACAAAGCTTTGTATTTTCGGAATTGCAGGCCGGGAGTGGAAATGGAAAACGGAAAGTACATAACATTTCAGTGCAAGAGGTTCTGATGATTTGCGTTGTTTTAAACTGAAAGAAAACAATGAAATCTTGGTCACAAATTTTTCCGACTATTTTATGAACTCTTAAAAGAATCCCTACAGGTAGAAAAAAAAAAACTCAGGATTGCTAGGGGTGGACCAAGCTAGCCCAGGCTTGGGGCTAAGACATGTGGGCTTCTTTCCACTGGACAGTGTATGTACCACTGGATCCAGGGCATCCTCAGCAGAGACAGAAGTTACTATCCACCCCTTGTTTCTTTAGAGTACTGCTATCAGACTCATCTCTCTTGATACAGACCCTGGAACAGGTCACTCTTTTGTTCTCAAAGCATCGCTCCCTTCCCTTCCTAAGTTGTCATTCCTAGTTCAGAATGCACAGCTGACATGTGGCTTCCACCTTATCCCTCCTATGCCACTTGTCCCTGATGAAACACCCTGGCCTCCTGCCTGCCTTTCTGCTCTGAGCTTCTCCCTGGAGCTCCACCACCACCAACCCTTCTGGCCCCATCAATCCACACTTCCTTCCTAGTACCAGTCTTAGGGACCCAGTGACTAGGAGAGGCAACGTAGTTCTAGGGGACATTAATTTGAGGCTCTGCCACTTTCAAGTGTGACCTTGGTGAAGTCACTTAGTCTCCCTAAGCTTCAGTTCCCTCCTCTCGAAGTGAGCGTGGAGCTGTTGGCTGGCCAGGCCACTGTGGAGAGCAGACGACACATCTCATGTCAAACGCCCTCTCTGCCCAGAGGCCTGCTGAGCTCACATCTCCCAGACAGCCTTTGTTCTCCTTCATGTGCAATTTGCAATAATTATCCCATGGTGTGATTTCTGTTTGTAGTTCTGACCCCACGGATTCTGGGTTTCTTTGCAAGAAGGTACACTTACATCCTTTCGTCTCTGTATTACCAGGAAATGAACAAAATTTAAATATGCCAAACACTGACTGGGCCCCCCCTCCTTCCACATCTGGGTCTCCCTCCTTCCACATTTGTTCCAATAAATACTTCCACTTCCTATATGTTTTACTAGGCTGCCCTATGTGGTAACAGCTGCCTGCATACATTATCCCTTTTCCTGGATTTTCAGTCCCTTGGAACTATGGGTTTGTCTGAGCCCATTTTGAGTTTTACTTCTTTAATTTACATACAGCAAAGTTCATTCTTTCTAACGTATGGCTCCGTGAGTTTTGACAAATGCACAAGGTTGTGTAAGCACTTGCCTGAGACATTTTTATTCCTCCCAAGGTACTACCATTCTATAAATATTACCGAATAAAGAAATGAGTAGCGGAATGAACCAATACTTGCTGGGAAACGTTCCCACCCCAGCCACCGGAAAATTTCAGAGTCCAAAACAGTATGAAAGACAAGGTTATAAGTGGAACGTCTCCTTTCTGCAAAGCAATTTCTCAGTATCAGAAATCTCCAGGAAATGTTTTCAGCCTGTGGCACAAAGCTTTCAGTTCTGTGGTGAATTCAGAGAAAACAATCAGATAATTGCAATGAGGTCGTGAGGCCCTGGAAGGTCACAGGTCATTGCCCACAGCAGCAAACTCTGAGGAATGACACGAATGGCCACCGGAGAAGAATGAAGAGCGACCTCAAGGTGCTCCGACGTCAGCACATTAAAAGCAGGTTTTTGTATATATACTTGATAGTGAGTACAATGCATAATTATGTAATATGAAGCTAACTGTAAAGACAACCTATAAAACAATATGCTCACAAGTGTTTGGGATATATATTTCCTACATATTGAATAATGAAATGCAAATATAAAAAGTGCATAACTAATAACCTAACTTTACAAAACAGACTACCTGCAAGCTGGTACCCTGGTCATTGGATGCTAGGTCATTTCTTTTCCTTCACTGTGTCCAGATTTTCAAATTTCCTTCCCTAGGTATTCCCACTTCTATAATGACAAAAAAAAAAAAAAAAAGTTATAAAAATAGAGTTGAAAGCCCTTTATTTCTGCTTTTTTTTTTTAATCTCCTAACCTTTATTTCATCTCTAGATGATTCAGTGGTGGCTAAATTTTCACGCTGGAGATGCGGCATATGGCTCTGCTTAAAGGAGAACGTGCTTGCTGTCGGAAGCATGTTCAGAAATACTCCATCCCACTGAGGGTGACACATGCCAGGCAGAGCTCCAGGAAGCAGCCCCTGCCCCGGGGGCTGAGGCTTCCTCCTGTTACGTCAGAAGAACGGACGTCAACGTCAAGTGAAGACTGATGGGCGGGGTCTTCACTGCCAAAAGGCTACACGATTTCCCCTAACCTCAAACGAGGGGAACGATGCGTCACTCATCCCCGGGTCCCTAGCAACTCATCTCTCTGTGAATGGCATGAGCATCCTTCTCGTTGCATAAGAGACAAATCTGGAAACTATCTGCTTCAAGCTTCCTCTGTTGTTGATCAAATACCTTCCTCAGTTCTCTGACTTGAACGCCGAGTTGGCTTTAATGTTCCTTTGCTTCTATCTCTCCTGCTCCCTGTGGTCCCTATAAAGCACTATTGTCTCTTTCACGTTATATCTTCACTCTATGTGCATCAAATGTGCAACCCATTAGCACAGCTTTCTACGCCGACCCATCTCTATTTACCGTTTGCAAGGTAATTTGAAAGCATTCCTCCATATCCCGAACCCCTACGACAGTGCCCAATATATATAGTACGTGTTAAATAAACATTTGGTGGGCGGATAAATAAACAGAGGGCCATCATTAGGTTCTCTGAACTCGCAGAGGCAGGGATACTTCCTAGATAAGTAAAAAGAACTCTTACAAAGCTCTCTTGGTGCAAAATCAACTAAGGCTCACTGGGAAAAATAGTACTGCCATCACTCCCCCTCCCAGACTCCATCCCAGTTCAAAGCCAAGCACCTGTCTTCCCACGAGGAGAGCCCACAGTGAGCTACAAACATTCCACTCCGTTCTCCCATTCCATAACCTTAGCTATAGTGTTTGCTACGGTGAACGCTATCGGATGCATTTAAATATGCCGTACAGGTCACACAATTGAGGCATTCCCGTGCTTTAGAATCCACTTCATCACATCGTGGCAGAGATGAGGTTCCCAGCACTCTCTCAAGCTCCGCTCTGAAGGTGAATTATGAAGCTTTTTTTCTCTGCTGTAAGGACGACCTCATCATGTGTATCACATTCTATGGGATAATGGCTAGAAACCCATCGGTCACGGGCGGGAGCAGCAAGTGTTGAAAGCCACAGTCGAGTCTTAACTTCTGAGCCATCGCCCTCAGTTTCAAAACCTCAGCGGTTAAAAAGCAGCTTCACATTCTCACATTTCAAAAAGTTAGGAGAAGAAGATGGGGGGGGGGCGTCTGAGCCAAATGCAGAGTCCCAGCCACCAAGCTGAGAATGTCTGAAGGCGAAACATGCAGTTTTAAAGCCCCTGCCCCACTCCTGCCAGACTCTTCCCTGGTGAGGAACATTTCCCAGCTGCTCTGATGTTTGCTGATTCTTTTGAATGCAATGTTTCCTATGTTTTTTAAAGAAAATAATGAAATAGAAGTAAACACAATACAGACATCACATAAATCTTTCACGTAACATGGGGCATTGCAAACCACCAACACATCTCCAAGAACAAAGAGCCCCTCACAAGGACTTGTTTTATATTGTTTGACTGAGAGGCTCGGAACTAGTCATTAGGCTATGTGGTCTTGGGACAGGTATTTGACCCCTCTGTGCTGCTGTTAGCTGGGGTGGAAGCTAAAGATAACTAAAGATAGTTTCTAACAGAAAAGTTAGACAGCGGCAACTATATTCTTTTTATCTAAAAATTTTACAGCGACTTTCTCAACACTGCACTGTTCTGTGGGTTCTATAATGTAGGTTTGAGTGATCTATGGGGATTAAAACAGTATCTCGGAGACAGAGTTAAGAAAAATAAATAAAACTGAGATTTACCCAAAGAAGAGAGGAATTGGAAAACAGAAAAAGAGAAGAATAGATGGGCAGGGACAGGGAACATGAAAGGAAGAGGAGAGGGAAGCTCTGTGCACGGTTAAGAGTAGTGGGCATGAAGAAGTGAATGCCCACAGTGTGACTATTAATCACTCTGCCCACTTTTTCCCTCTGATCTCAAACTCCACCCTCTAGAAGAAAGTAGTAGTGCCAGGCGTCAGCCCTAAAGCCTTCACAGACCCTACTGAGCATGCTCAGCTGCTCTATTTGTCCCGCTGTCTCCTTAGGGTGACGCTTACTCCCATCTCCAACTCTAACTCCATGAACCAGACTCCATCCACCTCTGCTTACAAGGCTCTCCACATTCTTCAAACCCAAACCCCTTCCAAGCAGCCTGGGAAATCTTTGAGGTTTCCTGATTATTCTTACCGTTTTCCCATATCGGATGCCCTATGGTCTCCCTTTCCAAATAAGCCAAGCCATAAAATATGGCTCCTCCTTCACAAAATTATGCCTAATCCTTCAGCTGTAATTGTTCTGTACTCTCAGGGCAGGGTGTTTCCAACCTACTGCTGCTTCGTGCACAGGTCACTTTCCCCTCCCTAAGGCAAGCAGCGGAAGCACGAGGCCACAGCTCACACTGCTATGCATTAGATGATGCCAGGGCCTTGTAAGCTCAGTCTGTCACAGGACCTCAGAGAGGTCTTAGAGAAACACTAGGCTTGACTTCTTTTATTTACCTTCTTATCAACCACACTGTAATTCAAGAATGAATGAATGAATGAATAAATGAATGAATGAGAGACACCCCTCAGGGTATCTGGACAAGATTCTTCCTCACACAAACAAATCCATCTCTAGTCTTCCCAAGAGAAATAAAGTCAGTTTGCCCAATTCATATAACTTCTACCCAGTCCAATTTCCTGGACAGTCTCCACTCTCCAAACTTCATCCCACCTATGTTGGCTCTGTGGACTTTGGAAGAGGGAGTGTCATCCTCCATAGGACGTGCAGTAAGGATCCGCCTTCGACAGCACAGCTCAGCAGAAGGAAGTGACAAAAACATGAGGGCACATTGCTAACTGTGTGACAATGGATAGGTCATTTCATTAAGGCCTCTCTGCACCTTTGGATAGCACAAGTCCCCATCCTGCCTCTCCACAGGACAGCTTTGAAGAATATGTGAAGTAATGGGATAGAAGCACATGTAAAAGTATCAGCTGAAGTATATGGAAGAAGGAATCTATCACTTAGTTCACATTGAGACTCTATTAACAAAGTAAAAAAAAAAAGACTTGAAATTTTTCTAATAATCTCCTTCATCCTCTCCATGATCCATCCATATAGCCAAAAGCTTATGTGCGTGGGAAGAGAAAGGTAGAAGAAATGGGTCCAAACCCAGACTCCGAGACTTGGTGCACCATCCTGGATGAGCACCTGACTCTCCACCTTTAACATTCACATTTATTGATGTTCATATCCTGTGTGCTAGTCAGAAGCAAATGAGATCCTCCATGTAACAAAGCTATGGTCAACTGGGGATGCAGCTCAGAGATAAAGCAATGCCCAAAGGGGCTAGGGAATCTGTAACCACTATGGCAATATCAACTCATTATTATAAAAATAAAAGAAACTATCAGGTCAACAATGTAACTAGATAACTGGGTGCAAACAGGCAATATAAACCTACCAACCAGGAGCTGAAAGCTCAAAACCATTCCATCCCTGGGTTGATTTCAACCCTAGCATCAGACAGTAAGCAAATGTATGGCTACTTTTTCTCCAACTAGAAACAGCTTTGTGTGGGAAGTTGCACATCTTTGTAATGGCAGTTAACATAGCCAGCTGGGGAGACCTTGAATCCTGGAGGAAGTTGAGGACCTCAATCATGGGCTGGAAGAAAAAAACATCAGTGACAACACACAGTATTTTGTGAGGACAAAGAAGCAAAAGTTCCTTCACTCACCTGCAGTAAAAGCTTGAATGACTGGAGAAGCCCAGAGTCTCATACAAACCATGACACACATCACACATTCCCTACGACCCGCTAGACATCCGGAAAGAGGGAGGACAGGAGAAGGAAGAGAGCCATGGGCAGGAGGCAGAAGAGGGATTACTAGAAAATGTGGACAGAAGTGATTGTCTAAGATGCTTCAGCAAAGGAAGTGTTTCTTTGAAAGTTCTGTGGAAAGCCAATGGGAAGGAAAAAATAAAGTCAAACTGAGCTGGCTGAAGAGATCTGAACACTGATGCTCAATCCCATTGGCTTCTCCACTCAGCTACTGAGAGAAAGGGGAGCCCCCAGGGAATTTGGCATCAGGCAAAGCTCCCTGATGTAGGAAGACAAGTGTCTGTGACAAATCCCCCAGCTTTCCTTTGCCTGGCTGTCCTCTACCTTCAAGACAAGGCTCCTTGCTACTGTGTCCCTCTCCTTCGTATCTTCACTGCCATTTCAGATAGAGTTTACCATGAGACACGGTTCTGTTTCTCTTCAGCACATGAGCGGAAGTGATGTGTGTAATTTCCTGGTGTGTTCTGAGTCAGAAATGACCCCATAGGTTTCTGTGCTTGAACATTTGGACTCCTTCTGGCAGCATTGTTTAGTGAGGTTATTGAAACATTCGGAGAAAAGGCCTTACTATGGGAAGTATGTCACTAGGAAAAGACTTTGCTTTTGAGATTATAATTTAATTACAACATGCCTTCCTTCCCTTTCCCCCCTCCACACCTTCCCATATGCTCTACCCCACTCCCTTTCAATTTATCTACCCATTGTAACTGCATGTACATTTGTATACACACACATACATATACATAGCAACATATATGTGTATACAAATATAAATCACACACACACACACACACACACACACACAACCTGTTCAGTCCATATAACACTACCTGTCTGTGTGTTTTCAGGGATGACCATTTGGCATTTAACAATCAATCTGTAGGTTCTTCCCTGGAGAAGACCATCTCTCACCTTCTCAGATTTCTTCAGCTGCCTATAGTTCTTCGTGTAGGGATGAGACATCATGTGCTTGTCTCTGTCCAATTTGGCATGTTGATTGGTGTCATTCTTGGTCAGCTCGTGTTTAAGCAATTGTGTTGGTAAGACTTCATCTGATATTACTAGGAGACACAATCTCACAGCAAAGTGCCTGATCCCCTGCCCTTAGAGTCTTTCCACTATCTCTAGAAGATGTATCCATTGAATGAGGCTGCACAACTCTGCATTTTGATAGGCTGTGGTTTTCTGTAATGTTCCCCCTGGCCTTGTTTTCCCTCTGCCTCCAGACTGCAGACATGATGCTCTGGGTGGCCATCTTCCTCCTGCTGGCATCCCATGCTACCCCACCATGGCGAACTGTACCCAATATTGTTCCAGTTCCATTTCTGTTGCTATGGTGATGTGCCCTGACAGAAAGCTATGTAGGGTGGAGAAGGTCTATCTGCTTACAGTTCCAGGTTATTGTTCATCCTTGTGAGAAAGTCACAGTGACAGGAACTTGAAATAGCTGGTCACATGTTATCCAGTCCCCACTAGATATTTCTCACCCTAATGTTTCTTAGCTACTCCTCAATGGGTGACACCTAACCGTCACACCCAGGGCAAGATAATAGATCCTCCCATCACCCGGAAGTCAGCCTGACACTTATGTCTCTGTTTATGCATCCAGAATCCTGTGAAACTGTAGTTAAGTACCAGGCCATTACTGAAAATGAGGATACTGAGGCGTGTAAAAAGAAACTTAATGCCTCAGAATATAAAAAGCCATTCTAATCACTTCATCTAATTACCTGGAAGAATGACTCACCAAAATATTTTAAATGGCTTAAAATATAATAAAAGAAAAAAAAGAGAGAAAGAAAATGGGAGCAATTGCTGAGTGAGCTGGCAACGGGAAGTGGGGCTCAGAGAACACAATTCCCATTTTAACATCAAAGACGCCAGGATCTGTCAAAATCATTGTAAGTTCTATTCTTATCAGCATTTCAACTTAAGACCTTAAAAGTGGTAGAACTTTCCTTTCTTCTTGGGATCTGAAGCTTGCCCTTACTGTGTTTTACAATGACACTGTGGGCTTTTACATATCTGTCAGCTCCTGGAAGATTTTTAGAGTCAGAACTAAAGTAATCCCTCAATGATCTGTTCTTCCTTTCAGGCCCCGGTTCAAACCGCGCATCTCTGAATACAATGCCAAGAGATGATCCTTGATCAGACGCAGGGCTTACTGGCTGTGTTGCCACTTGCCCCAGACAAGGTACAGAATCCATTCCTCCTCATACCGCATTGCATCTGGAGCATGTGAGCTGTGAAAAGGGACATTTGCACCAAAGGAGCATCCCTGTGTCTATCACAGAGCTGTTCCTCATACGGGACGAATGGCTTCAAGCTCTGAATTACACTGACACATTGGTTTTCTGAGTCCAACTTCACAAAGGAAATTCCAGCTGGAAAGGGTGAATAGCTTTCCAAGGTGGGAAGCAGAGATCTGTCAGGTGCGGGCACTGCACACTCATCGATGGTCTCTTCTCTAGAGAACTGTTAAAAGTCACTGTGCCTTAATGTGGCAGTCTAGACTTCTAGACTTACATACAAGACAACCACCACCACCACCCTGTCCCACATGAGACATCCTAGAGAGACTCCTAAGGCCTGTGCTTCTCCTCTAACAAAAAGACGAGGACCACAGGCATGGAGCACCATCAACAAAGTAGCTAATCCTTGCTGCAGTTGGCTGAGGACTCAGTCCTGACTTGCTGAGTGATGGAATGTTTCACAGAAGGAAAAGCTTTGGAGATCGATGGTATAAGGAGAACAGGTAATGACCACAATGGAGAGGGACCAGGAATGGGGAAGTTGGGGACATCATTTGGTTAGCATGCTAACGGTGACTGACTTGTCTAACACCAGCGTGCTTAAGAACCTCACACTCCCCAAGGCCTCTCTTACCATCAACCTGCTATGTGGAAGCACTATTACACTCGAAGTCTACTGACTGCATAGGGCTCACTGTTAGGACTGCATGCTTTTTGAGGCTGTGCAAACATGGCCTGTAGCCGACACTCTGGTGTCCTGCTCATCACCTAAAATCCTTCATTTTCCACTTATTTCCTCTCTTTCACTGCTGTCTCCATAATCTTGTCTTTTCCAGAAACTGTGTGTGTCTGTCTCTCTGTGTCTATATGTGTGTGTGTGTGTGTGTGTGTGTCTGTCTGTCTGTCTGCGTGGCTCCCTCTGTGTGACTGTGTGTGTGTGTGTGTGTGTGTGTGAGTGTGTGTGTGTGTGTGTGGCTTTCTGTCTCTCTGTCTCTTCCTCCCTCCCTCCCTCCCTCTCTTTCTCCATTTGCATATGTGTGTGTATGTATGATGTAAGTATGTGTGTGTGTGTGTGTCTGTCTATGTGTGCCTCCCTCTGTGTCTGTGTGAGTGTCTGTGTGTTTGTCTGTGTGTGTGTGTGTGTGTGTGTATTCAGACTGCATGGCCTTTTCATATTGTCAATCAGTGCATTCTCAGTTAATGCTATGTATTCACAGCTTTTTTTTTTACATTACCATGACATGATAACTCATTTCCTAGCATCTCATGTTCCTCTATTGATACAACGGTACCACACTCATTCACCTTTCTAAGAGAATCTTTGTTCTCCTAAGCTTTATCAACTCTGAAGAGGTTGATATGAGCATCCCAGTACAGAATTTTGAGTGGACATATGCTTTTAACTCATTTGGGTAAATACCCAAAGTGTGACTCCTGGGTTAGTTTTCACACAAGTCACCAAACTGTCTTCCAAACTGTCTATATTATTTCTGTTCTTCATCAGCAACAAATGCCAATCTGCGGCTCATTCTCCTCGCCAAGATAGCCAGCAGTCTGGATTCTCATCATCCCAAGTCTGTGATTTCTTTAAAAGACCTTCACTGTAATTTTCATGCAGATGAATAGAAACTGCCAGAATTATTGGCTTTATGAGGATAAAAACAGAAATTTTTACTGTCTGTTTTCAGGGTCTTTTTTGAGGATTACATAGTCAACTCATTGGTGTAACCACATAAGTAAATTATTAACATCCTCCAAGGCCCTTTGCTCTAGGTCACCAGGGGCCCACCATGATTCAAGAATCTGAAAACCTGCTGTTTGTACCTCTCAACTTTTCTAGCATCCTGCCCCTGCAGACAGCACTGAACTTCAAGTGTATCAGTATGCCGACTGTAACTAGAGCTATTGGTGCCTGGAATACTTTTGGCTATTAGATATTTGCAATGTCTTTTTTGGAATCATAGAAATATGTCACATTTCTTAGACATCTCTGTTAGCCACAAATACAAGCCTGGCTTATCAACCCTATGGTGAAACCTCATGGCCAGGCAAGCTGATCCTAGAGTCCTCAGCCAGGACCTAGGGATCTATGTTTCTGCCTTGCTACTGGTCACTCATTTCTCTTTCCTTTCCATGGACCTGAGAGCTTTATCCTAGTCACTTTTCCCAAAATTGTGACAGAAAGCCTGACAAAGGCCACTTAGGAGTAGAATGGGTTAGCTTGGCTCACAGATTGAAGGTACAGTTCCCCGTCGTGTGAAGGTTTTATCAGCCAAAGCCTGAGACAGCTGGTGATGCTGCAAATGTAACCAGCCCCAGAGGCAAATGTTCATGTTCAGCTTACTCTCAGCTTTTTCTCTGGTTGGGGACCTTAGCCCACAGAATGGTAGTGGACACATTTATTGAAGACCTGTGCGTGCGTGCGTGCGTGCGTGCGTGCTTGCGTGTGTGTGTGTGTGTGTGTGTGTGTGTGTGTGTGTGGCAGTTTTCACTTCCTGTGAAATCATTTGTTCTCTAGATGATTCTAGGTCTTTCCAGGTTGCTGACATAAGCCATCAAACACTCCACTACTTCCTTTCAATCTTCCCAACTTGCTATTAAAAGGAAGAGGAACATTTCACCTAAATCTAGAAGTGTTTTTCTAAGAAAGATGAAGTTATAGCCAAAATCCAAGGCGATAGCAATGGAGACATCATTCAGAGGCAGGGACTGATGACAAGGTATCTGGTGACAGGATGTCAAATCCAGTCCCACTGGCAGTTGTGTGACTTTAGACAATGAACATAACCATTCCTCTCGAAAGCTACTTTGCTTGACTGTGGTAAATGAATGTCAGTCAAATGGATACAAGCAATATTGTAAATACCAACAATATTCATGGACAATGCCTCATTTTAAGAAAAAAAAAATCAGCCTTGATTCAGACTCAAGATTGTTTGAACTCTTTCCTGGCCAACACTGGCTTATCAAACAGATGGGTCCATCCAACCAATAACAGATGTGGCCCACTTGCTTATATCTTGGGCATCTAAGCATAACTGGCTACTGTGGAAGCAAAATTTAGAGAAAAACTTCTTGTTCTATTTTATGTATTCACTAAATACACCTTGTACCCGGGGTCTTTATTCTTTTCTGTTTCCACAACAGCAAGCGTTCTCAGCCCAGCTTTTTGCTTTGTTCTATACTGGGAAGAAAGATATTTCACCCACCCGTGCTAAATGCAGAACAATTCTTGGGAATCCTGGCTCATCTTCTATCACTGGATACCATCTTGTCATAAGTGCTAGGCTGCAAGCAGTAGAGAAATGGGTAGATAATGAAATTACTGAATGCTCAGAGTGTCAGAGACTGACAGGCTGAGGACATCCATCCCCGATTATATGAGGCATCACCATGCTGTCTTTCTAACCAGGACAAACAGGCAACAGAAATAGTAAATACTCTGCAGTGGCTTGTGTAAGAAACCGATAATTTAATGAACTGACAACCAGCCAATGCCCTGACAGTGTGGCCTGCTTCTGCCCTGGATTTGTTTTACACATGTGCACCTGCCCCTTGAAAGACAGAAAACATCAGTGTCGCTTGAAGTTCAATTTCTCCTGTATCGCCTACCTTGTGAGCCACATTTGTGGCTCTCCTATTAAAATTCACATTACTTGATTTGGGGGCTGGGGAGGGGATTTCTACCAAATGGAAAAAATGGAAAAATCAGTATTACCTTCCACAAATGTACAGTAATTATAAAAATAGGTTTGAAGCACGGGAAATATGGTTAATAAAGTACAGTTGATAGAGTTCCCTGTCATGGGCTCTGAGCCTGAAGCCTGTTCTTTCTTTCTGAAGATAGAATATCATCAACTATAGAAAGGTGTTAAAAATATACTGGCCCCGAACAGAAATTTTTTTTCTCCTTCATGTCCCAGAAGGATTAAAACAAACTGAAAAGGCATGAATTTAATCACCAAGTGAGCCAATGTTATTTTATTACCACATTTATGTGCTAGATAAACTCCTAAAATTCTTATGCTTTGGAAATATCACTTAGATGTGTCTACTCCAATACACACACATCATAGATAGGCATTTCACAGATACAGATCAGAATCCACAGACTCTACTAAATCCAAATGAGAAAAAAAAAACCAAGTTATATCCAAATAAATCATATACACTTTACAATATGCTAGAGGAGGTGGCTTCTATGAAGCTCTTTGGAGATACTAAGCCTCTCAGACATTTGATCTCAACAGGAAGATTGCCACTAGACTGAGCAGGGGTGTTTTCAGCCCAGAGCAGGACAAAGAGGCCTTACTAGTGTTCTAGACACAGGCCATATAGCTCAAGGTTTGGATAAGACTAAAAGTGGAAACTATCGGATCTCGGTTCAGAGCAGAAAACAAAGACAAATCATAGTGGTCAGTAGGATTGCAAATCAATCCTTAAATCAATAGGAATCAAATTAGGTCTCACTAAGGTCTAGTCAGCACCAGGGACAGCTCCCCACGGGTCTCAAGAACTATGCAGACAGTAACTAAATCTCCAGTTGGGATCTTTTGGACTCAACATCAAATCTTAATTACTGATTCTGCCCATAGAAGGTATTTATATATCCAGTGGAATAGATCAATACTGGATATAGTGGGCTAAGGCAGAAATGTTGGCAGTTCTGTTTTATATTAGTTTTTGCCTCCCACCCCAAACTTGAAACTATCCCAACAGACAGGCAGAACACAAAAAGCCCATTTGTCATGAACCATACCTAGAAACTGTGTACATTTCACAGAGTGGAGTATTTCTACAAGGCATTTTTAAAAAGCTGGTTTTTTAAAAGAATGGAAGACCGGAGGGAGGTTTTCTTTTGTCTTATAAAGAACTTTACCAAAAAAGAAAGTTATTCACCATTTTTACGGAGTCACATAATAAACGGCAATGTCATTTACAGCACTGGAATTGCCAATACAGCATACCTGATAATCTGCCTTTATGGCTGCCTTATTCACAGTAATTTCTATGTATAGAAGCAAGCATCTGACGCTTTCATTATATCTTCAACTGTAGTCATATCTCCACATTACTGAAATGCATACTATTTTGTTATAAATTACACACTTTTTATTTCGGTTCTATATTGCAGTTAGGGCATTATACTGATTTAATTATGTGTGTAGGCAGGTTACATTATCTCTGAATGGCATTTCGGGATTTTAAAGTGAACATTTCAAAATATTTGATAAAAGGGGGGGAAATGGCATCTAACACTCAAAAAACGATTCAAAAACCTTGGCTCATGACACTAAGTCTTGACACCAGACATGGCTCTTAATATCCTCTCATGAGTCCATCTAGAGCTTCACTGGGTAGCAAAAGTCAGTCATCTTGACTCTACAAGGCATCCTCAGACAAAGCAAGTATACGCACAGAGTTCACAGCTGGCATGCCTATATTCGGTCTCTTTGCCACCAGCCATCACTTGATCCTGCAGAGAAACCTGTGAGCAAGTATCCAGGCACATACAGTGAGCTATGCTGAATGTCTGAGGATAGACACTGACATCACACTCTTCCACTTTACTCAAGCTTCTGTTATTAAATGTGATGTTCTGCACATAAAGAGTCTTCCAAGAGATTCTTGAGGATGGTTCCAGAATCTATGTGATCTCCACAGGGCCAGGATTGTATCCAGGAAGCTGGTGACTCCCAGATTCATTTAACATGGCAGTAAACTATTACTAAGTGCATGAGTACAAACTCTCACGGAAGGAAGCCTGTTGCTCCACTCCTCTTGGGATGCTGTCAGGAAACCTACAAACTGGAGCCAAAGTTTATCAAAATCATCTCTGCTTTACTTTCCTGCCTCCAGGCACCGACCTGGGCCTCAGCATCCAGTTTGTCAGGATTCCCATCCACAGCTACCACTGGGTTCTTCAGGAACTTTAACTCAGTAATAGAAAATGTCCTTGATAAAGAAAAAACAGGCTTGCTGGACAGTGGCCCATGGTTTTAATCCAGAGAGCTATAGATCAGCACTTGTGCCTGATTTTCCCCAAACCTGGCCGAAGACTCTGACTAAAGCATGAGAACCTGACCACCGTACAAAGTATTTGAAGTAATGATGGCTCTTGAAATTAAGTGGAGACTGGTGCTGTTAGAATAAGCTCGGAGACCTTCAAAATCAACATGTAAAAACTATAGAACCCACTTGTTTCTACTCTTTCCTAGACACTGAGGCAAAGGAGAGTGTGGGCCTGTACCCTTCACACACTGCTGGCATCGTCTCTGTGTTCATAAACTGCCTCTGTCTGTTCCCAAAATCTTGGTCATTCCCAAAGTTTCGCATTCTACTCTGTCCAAAATTTATTCTTAGAAGATTTAGTATGCTTAATCAGCTGGACCAAATGTCAGCCCCAGAGCTTTTCTTCATTAAGACCTCCCTCCACATCTTCAGTTCCATCAATCCAACTACTCCACTTGACTGAAACATTAAAGCCACACTAAGCCTCCTCCCTTCCCCTTTCTGAATACAAACCCCTACTCCTCTATGTGTATTCTTCCCTGTCCCTGTCTGGATTCATGGGGCCCTCCTTAGCATCCATTAAGAAAAACCTTACTTTCCTCCAAACATTAGAAATCACTGGTAGTTCCTAACAACTTTATATCTTTAGGTAAGATTTCTAGCCCATCTTCTGCGTTCTCACTTCGGCCCATCTTTCCACTATCTGCTCCTTAGGTTATCACGATGGAGGGGCTTGAATTCATCCCTCTTTCTACTCAAAACACGCTAGCTGCCACCCCCATCTTCCAATAAAACTGCTCTGTTAAAGCACATGGTGTCCATTCTCACAGGTATCCCCTGCCGCAAACAAGCTTGCAATGGCCCCCTGTTTTACAGAATCCAGATCCCAGTGTGCGACACTGCTTTATTTTTTTTTTTTTTTTTTTTTTCCATTTTGATCAGGAAGACTCACACATTTGAAACAAGCAGATCTGGAACCAAATAGATAGGTTCACAGATTACTCTCTGTTTGACCTTGGAGAAGAACAGGAAAGCAGTCTCATTATTTTAATCATCCTAATTATAGACTCCACATTTACCATGTACATGGTTCAACTTCCCATTCAGCCCTTTTACATTAAAAAAAAAAAAAAAAAAACACTTAGGAGAAATGGGGTCATGTTATCTGACATTTAGAATAACCCGTGTCTAAAGTGGCAACTATGTCTTTTTCTTGAATTTTAACATAACAATGATGTCTGTATCCAGTTTGATGTGATGACTAAAATTAAGGGGAAATGTATTTTTTACGTGTCTGATTCGTGTTGTAAGAATCTTTCTCCTCTTTTACCCAAGCACGAAGCTACTACAATGCTTAAAGTGGGGAAGTCAGTGACTTCAAAGCTACCCAGCTCCCAAGTGCTGCAGCCATGATGGAATATCCAGGGAGCCCACCTAACTGCTTGAGGTAAAAGAAGGTGATAAACATCAGAGACCCAGTAAAACCTAAGAGAACATGGGACCATGTAAATCAGAGTCAATAAATGCCTCATGGAGAAGGTTGCTTTTCAAGAGAATAATCATTACAAAGAGGAATTTCATAGCAAGAGGACTTCAAATCTCACTTTTCAATGCAGAAACTCTTCCAGTGTCTATAAGGATGAGTGCCCACTGTGCTTCTTCTAGTGACTGGGAACAGCAAATACTGTGAGCAAGGGAAGTACAGCACTCATTTCCTTGAAGGAAAAAAATGGCTTTTAAAAGTCATGATACATTCTAAAGGAGGCTCTAACCACCTGTCAAAGGAGGATGGGACTCTCAAAGGCTTGTGTTAGATAAGAAGGAGCGTTGAGTAGGGTTTGTGTGGTAACCCTACCTTTCATCTTTTCCCTTGGTTGCCCTCTGCCCAGAAACCTCCAGTGAGACAGACACATAGTATGTGAGAGAATTTGGAGGTAACTGTCTTTCTGAAGTCTTCTATTTCGAATCCATACCAGACCTGCCCTCCAACCTCATAGGACTTCTTCTTGCAAAGACAACCAATATGGGTCTGATTCTTTCCATCTGAGTGCTCAGGTTACTGCTCTACTTTCTCTCTGATTTAATTCCTAAGCAGAAATAGAGTAAGCTTGACCTTAGCAAAATGCTTGAAACCATGACTTGGCCTGGGAGGATGGTATGGAAATATTCAGTAGCTGTTGTAACTCACAGTTATCTAAAGATTCCCAAATTAGAATATCCCTGTCCCTAAGAGAAGTGCAAAGTCATTTGTGTGTCAGAATGAATAAAAATAGGGCATTCTCCTGTCCAGGAAAGACTGGAACATCAGGACTCGGGTGACTATAACTGTTCTAGTTCTGCACCCTCTCAGAACAGAACCCTTTCTTTCTTCAGTCTCCTGTCATCTACATCCCCAAAGAAACATAGAGATGCCAGATGCCAGGCTTCCTTGGGTAATTTTAATCAGCCCCCAAGGAACCCAGGATTTGTCTGAAACAAGAGCATAACTCTTCTGAAGACTTAAAAAAAATGTTCAAAGAAATGACAAGTCCACTTTGCAATAATCACAGTGTGTTACCAGCCACACAGAAACTTGCCTTGGTGTCTTTATGCTCTTTACGGTCACCGAGCCCCTTGGAAACCATTATAAAGTGGAGGTGATGCCTTTCTTATATGAAGGCAAGTAGGGTGGCTTCTTAAGTTGCCTTTCAGCCCTCAGCTCTTCCCATAGCAACAAAGCAAAACAAACACTAATTAAGGGGTTGATTGAAACTAAGTCTATATAGATACATACTTAACTATAAGAGTCTGCGTCTACATTGGTATCTCCAAGGTGATTGGATAAAGAAGAAGCTGTCCATGACAGTGGCTTCGCCTGCCCTCTGTACCCAGGCACAGCCCTGTTACTCCAATATGAGCTGCCTCCTGAGATTATAAAGTCCTTTTCTAGGCTTCCTCAGACAATGCTCTTCCAGTGACCTTGCTTTGAGCATTCTCTCTGTCCTTTTTATTTTTTTAAGCTCTCCACATATCCTGGAAGTTGCATGCCTACTCAGTTAGGACATCTCTGAGCTATACAGGCTCCACTTAACTGTCAGCGGAGACAATTGCCCAGAGAACAGTGCCATTTGCAGACTATAAAACAGAGCAAGAAATGCTTTATATTCTAGTCCTTATGTAAACAGGAGTGCCTTCTTATGAAGGTCAAGTAGCTACTGGACCCCAATTTTCTTATCTTCAAAACAGGGAAGAGAGGGCTGAGCTAGGTTCACTCAATAGAGACTTCTTATCCTCTATGCATAGGATCAAACCTGATCCCATTGAAAGAAAATGCCATTGGCACTACAACCATGCTTTGCTCATCTTGGCCTGACCCAGTAGCACTAATTGTAGAATACACTAAAGAGCAATATGGCTGCCGAGCTGTCAATCTCAAGGCATGAACCATGCCTTTTGGGAGCTCATACATTGGCTGAAGGGGAGTGAGGGTGGGCTCAAGTAAACATTTAGATACAAAGCACCAAACAAGGAAAGAAATTCAGCAGAATACATATTAGAGAAAGCTTAACTGTCACCTGGGGTATCACCAGGAAAACTTCAGGAAAACGGAGATAACTAAGTCCCTCAGGGGAAAAGCTCAGTGAACACTCTCCAATGTTCATGAGGGTATTCAAACTCTCAAATCTTCAGAATATTTTTTCTCTTCTGTTACCTCGATGGTGTCCACCATCTTTTCAATGGAGACTACCTCCCCACACTCGTTTATTTACGCCCTCATCTCTGAAAACCCCAACTAAAAAAAAATGGTTTGCTAATGTTTTTCCTTTCTCTGTGTCTGCCTGAAGCTAAGAGGAAGCTGGATAAACGTGAGTATTTATGTATCTGGCACTATTCTTTCTGTACAGCTATCAGTAATTTATGGGACCACTGCCTGCTACACTGAGTTATTTAGCACTGTGGAGGCCTGGAAGCCATCATCTGTATCCCTGGAGCTTGGGATCAGAAGGAAATCAGTCTTATATAAAAACTTAAGCAGCTATTGCTCTCCCATTCTGGGGGAGAAACCCCTGCTTGGCAACCACTAAAGATAATTACAGAGACTGGTGCAGAACTCCTCTGAGACCACCCCCATTCCACTAAGAGACAGGACAAGGAAGAAATTCCTAAATTATCCACCAGAGTTTAATGCTGAGACAGCCAACATCCCAGCTATCAAGAGGAAGTTGGGTAATATTTATATGGAATGGGACAGAGAAGTGGGCCGGCAGGATGAGCCAGCTGTCACCTAGAAAACAAACAAAAAAAAAAAGCCATCCTCATCAGATGGATGTTACATTCTCACTTCTGATAGGAGCTGGGAGCTGGGCTAAACAAGAGGGATTCCACTCAAGTTTTAGCATTAGAGAGGGGGAGGGAGGGATAGAGAAGGAGAGGCAGAGGGAGAAGGAGAAAAAGGGAGGATGGAAAAAGAAAACACACCTTGCTGGCACAATTCAGTGGCAACCACTTACAAAGAAAAGCAGAACACAGGATCCATCAACCTCCACCAGAGGAGAGAAGATGAAGAGAGATCAAGAGACCCGGCGGTCCTGAAATCCGGAAAAGGAGAGAAGATGCCCTTTGCTGTCTAACATAGAAGGGACAGATGCAAAGAGCTGGCTATTCCTCTGCTAGTCTGGTCAGCTGGCTCCATGGACTCCCAGAACCCAGGAGGGAGGCTGGACATTAAGAAAGGAGGCAGAGAGGTCGTGGGGAAGCCGCAGACAGTGGCCAGGAAACCTGGACCGTGAACAAGTTATGAACCACAGGCCCACATCCCCTAAACCTGAGCTTCACCGTTTCCTGCTGTTACTGCACAAACAGGACGCTGGTGTGCTTCAACGTCTCCTCTTTGAAACGTGAGCATCCCGAGAGAAACTGAGCACTCACCACCTGCACAACCAGCTGGAAAGGAAAAGACACTGGCTGAGGAGACCCCAGGGTCCTGCCGGCAGTAGAAGTGACAGGGCTGTCACAAGAAGAGAGGCTCAAGGTTCTAACAGGCGGCATGCAACAAATCGGTATGCTGTAAATGCAATTTCTGTGGTCGATAATTCTATCGATTCATCCCCATCAATGACGGCCAAGGCACACCTTACCACCTCAGACACGTTCTGGTCCTTGCTTTCCATTAGAAGTGATAAATCCCACAGGGAAATGGAGCCCAACCACAGTGGGCTCCTTCATCCAAAGCAACCCCTGACAGGCTCTGTTGCTTTTGACATTCACTTTTTAACCTTAAATGATGTTTGTCAAAAGTAAAACAAGAACATGCTTAGAGAGAAAAGGGGGGGGGGGGAGAGAGAGAGAGAGAGAGAGAGAGAGAGAGAGAGAGAGAGAGAGAGAGAGAGAGAGAGGTGGGTTGGTAGGTAGGAAGGAGACAAATCTAGAAACAACAAAACAATTT
Organism: Micromys minutus; assembly: GCF_963924665.1. Lineage (NCBI taxonomy): Eukaryota > Metazoa > Chordata > Mammalia > Rodentia > Muridae > Micromys > Micromys minutus. Next base: position 12,647,357 of record NC_137971.1, read on the forward strand.
TCACAAAAAAGACACTCTGCCTCACTGACTCTCAAACCAGGCATTGCTTAGAAATAAACACATTCCTTGTGTTTTCTCACAGGTACAAGACACATATTCACATGCCCGAGTTACTTTAAAACAAATGTAAACACACTACAGACTATACCATAGGTTTCCTTTTCCCTTCTTTATGTCAGGCCACAGCAATAAGGCTTTATCATTAGAATTTTGTTTTCTTCTTTCCTTTTAACAACTGCATACTATTCCATTTTGTGGCTAAGGCATAACAGATTTAACCATTTTCAAATTACAAACATTGCAATCTTCTGTTCTTGTAATATGCCAGTATGTGAAGTTTGGGATCTGTTTAACTTCTCTTTCAACTCACCCATCTTTAAAATCAGCTTCTCTTCCTTGCTCACCTAGATTCAAGGACCTACCCTGGGAGGAAGAGCAAATGTCCAGGCTGAGCCATGGCCCTCAACAAAATGAAATAAAATCAAGCTGTCCCTAGCCAGGCCCATCTGGAGAGACTTCCCATGAGCAAAGCCTATAAGAACCATAAATCTCTCCTGACACAGAGCCAGAAGGAGGCAGCCCAGCTGCAGCCACGGGCTTCTCAGTTTGAGATGTACACAGGTTATTCTGAAGCAAGAAAATGGAGCCATATAAATCTCTTCTGTATGCCCCGTTTTCATAGGCAGAGCCCTGCCTGCTCATAGTCGGTTTGATTACCTGCTTAGGACTGTGATCCTCATAACAGCTGTTCCCTATGCTCGGTGGTGGGGCCATTTTAAAATGGGAATGAAGCTATGCCCATTGTGGAAATGTGATTTCTTCTCTTGCTTCCAACTGCTGTGGACTTTATCACCCCTTTTCAGGGGCAAATATCACTCCCAGCGAGGACATAAATTGTTTCTAGAAGAAAAAAAAAGCCACCTGCTGTTCTGATCTACTAAGAGCAGCGGATGCTGGAGGCTGAACTCACAGAAAAGCTCAGTGTTCTCATCACTGCAAGCTCACACACCAGCGGGTCCTCGTGCCCGGTTCCTGAGTATGTCTCCTGACCAGAAAGAAGGAAGAGAATCCTTTTCACTCGCCATGACCCATTATAGTCTCACTGCAAACCAAAGACCAAAGACAGGTCAGGGTGGGTTAGCATTACCCACTTCACGCATGTTCATCATTCCAGGAAAAAGCAAAACAAAAAACAACAACAAAAAATAATGTACTAGCTTTGCCCTCAATAGAAACCCCAGTTTTAATGAGCCCCATCTGTTAGGACAATGGAGTCAGAAAACTCAGCAGTAAGGGTGGCATTTAGCAGTGAACAATGAACTCGTAAATGTTCAACCCATAAAAGCCCCAGTGTAGCCACCTCAAACACTATTCCTTCAGTGATGCCTGGAGTAATGTCAAACCTAGACTGAGATCCAGTGTGAGAGCCTGTCCTCCGATTACTGGCCTGAAAGAAAGAAGTGGCTGACTTGGCCACTGCCGTAAAGGACCAGTAGGAACTTGTCAACTCCAATAGCTTGTGTGCTAATGAACATTTATGATCTATGAGTCCTGCAAGCCCAGCCAACCGTCCCAGTGTAGCAGGATGGTTAGAGGGAATTCTGTGGTGCTTGGCAGAGGATGGGTCAGGCAGTGTTGCTTTGGGGCAGCAGAAGGTTCAAGATGGTTCCTTAAATTGGCTTTACAATGCACCTCAGACCAATCTTAAGGCCAGGATCAAGCACTAGACACCAAGGCAGGACCTACCTGATCTTAATTCAGGACACCAAAACCCGGCAGAATCAGTGTCCCTAGAAGGCTGGCCCTGGTCGCAAATCCAGTTTGCAGTTTGTGATCTGCTCCTGAGCCTGAAGCGTGCCTCCAGCCCCTCCAGGATTCAATGTTCCTTCTTCCCGTTTGTCTCCATATTGGCATCTCAACCCCTATATCAATGCCGTAAAGGAAGACTTTTATCCCATTTCTGCCTCCCCGTTGATTAGAATAGAACTTGACAGACAGGAACTGTACCAACATATGCTAAATGAATGAATAAACGAGGGGAAACACAAGAGGTACTAATTCATTGCTAATTACAATTCCCCGAAGAACAACAGTGATTTCAAATCAGCTACAGAGATGGCTCCTTCCCGCACACACTCCAATCTGAGTGCTCACTAACACCACCCAAGCAAACACACCTCACCAAAGAGCATCCCTTTAAGCCAGTCCTGCTAAATCCCAAGCTAACATAGAGTGCACAGCTATGCTGGGAATAGGATCTGGAGCAGTGTGTTTTATCAGAGTACACTTAATTTCATCATCAGCATCTCAGTAAGAACAGATGCCCCAGAAGTATTCCTGGTCACTGCCTTAGAAAACTAGAGCATGTGAGCGATTGACACACCCCTACGGTGCCCCGGAGATGGAGGGAGCAGGGGAGGCTGCAAAGGTGAGTTCTGCAAACTAATAAGCATTACACCTCAGCTTTGTAGCACAAATAACTCATGGAGACCCAGGGATTTGCATCGCGGGAAGAGACCTGCATTCAACAGCAAACACATTTTTCTACATAGTCAACATCAGTTCCAAAATGAGCGCCCAAGCCTTGTTAGTCCAAGGGAAAGAAAAGAAGCTTGGGACAAGATCAAAGAAATACACGGAGCTCAATTTGTGGGCTAAAACGAAGGCTTCTCTTGGAGTGGTGCTAAATCAATTGGTCCTGAGAGAAGAATGCAAGGAAAAGGTGAGTCCCCCGCCAACCCTGGTTGAAGATGCTTCCTAGGAGGGGCCTGGCATCCATGCCAAATTGTAGGAACCTGGAAACCATTCTGCCTCCGAACCTGAAAGAGAGCCAATGATTTATTACAGTGATGTAAAGAAAATATCCTGCAAGTGCATCTCCTTCAACAAAGTCCAAAACAGATTTTGGTCACAAAACTCTTTTTTGAGTGTTCCAGTTCGTAGGGCCTTGGTTATATCTAAGAGACCCTGTCATTGTCTATTTCTGGAGCAATTTCTCACCCTTGGAACTTTTGACAACTGGGAGCGGGTAGTCCTTTGCTCTGGGTGGCTGTCCTGTGTACTGTGCGGTAGGTCATACCCTCTCCAGCCTCCACCCCTCATCAGATGACAGGAACAGCCTCCACAGCAACCGAAAATAAGAAGACTTTGCCAAACACCCTTCAGGGACAAAAACAATCCCCATTGAGAGTCACTGTCTGGAATCTCCCAGATGAACTCTGAGGACGCCAGTTCTTTGGGATAAGAACAGTTATTCCCTGGGGGAAAGTAGAAGGGTGTGGGAGAGCATGGGTTAAACCAAAGCAAGTAGGTCTCAGCCCTGAGGGTCTTGCTAGAGCCTGACAAGGTCTGCAGTACACAGAGAGCCTCTGGGTGGATAATATCTTAGCCAGCGTTTTCCCAAAGGCTGTAGCCACACAATCCCCTTACAGTGGGACTCTTGAGTACTTAAGATTAGCACTGGGAGGATTTACTTCTGGAGTAGCTTTAGAAAGCAAAACAGCAACTACATCGCCAAAGCAAACAGACCCTGAGGACTAGCAGCAGCCGAGGGATGTCAGATGCTGGCCCTCCCTACACAACACTCTGCAATGCAGTGACATGGAGCCCAAGCCTTTACTCTTAGAGATTAATTCAACTGAGAACAGACCCAGAATTTGGGGCTTTAAATGTCCCAAATAACTCGAAAGATATTAAAACTCTAAATCTCCCCCAAACATCTAACTCCTCACCACACACAGACCGTGAAAAGGCCATGAAAAGAAAGACAAAGGAATATCAGAAGATGTTGAAGACCTCTCTACACCACTCTTCCACGGGCCTTCTCTGATGTCAGCATCAGATCCATGACCCAGGAAAGCTTAGGAAAGCTGATATCAGGAAGTCTACTGGGGTTTCCTCTGATCAGTCAGAGTCACTCTGGGCAAAATGGATTTAAAATGTGACATCAGTCTACTACGTCAGCTGCCACTGTTCTCACAGATTGCAAAACCCATACAAAGCAGAGCTGGAAGGAGCTATAAATGATCCAGTCTCTTATTTTTAACTGGATATTTTATTTATTTACATTTTAAATGTTATCCCCTTTCCTGGTTTCCCCTTTACAAACCTCTATCCCATCCCCCACCTTACCCTGCTTCTATGAGGGTGCTTCCCCCACCCCCTGCACACACACACCCACTCCTGCCTCACCACCCTAGCATTTCTCTACCCTGAGGCATCAAGCCTTCACAGGACCGAGAGCCTCCTCATCCATTGATAAGGCCTCTTCAGCTCCTTCAGTCCTTCACCTAACTCTTCCACTGGGATTCCTGTGATCAGTCCAATGGTTGGCTTCAAGCATTCTCATCTATATTGGTCAGGATCTGGCAGAGCCTCTCAGGAGACAATTTTATAAGGCTCCTATTAGCAAGCACATCTTGGAATCAGCAATAGTGTCTGGGTTTGGTGTCTGCATGTGGGATGGATCCTCAGGTTGAACAGGGACTTGGAAGGAAGAGAGAAGGAAAAGGGGAAAAAGAGGGGCAGATTCAGGTCTGGGAGGAGATGGAGAGATGTACAAAGAGTCAGAAAATTGAAAAGAGATGTGTAGCAATGAGGGATGGGGAACTGGGGATAGCAACCAGAAAGTTCTAGATGCCATAAAAGCAAGAGCCTCCCAGGACCCCAGGGGGATGACATTAGTTGAAATACCCCCATAGAAGAGGGAGAAACTGTCGAGAACACATCCAGAGGTTAGGCATGACTCCCCCAGTTGAGGGATGGGCCCATCCACTCATCTCCAAAATTATAACCCCGAATTTGTCCTGTCTTAAGGAAATATAGGGACAAAGTGTGGAGCAGAGACTGAAGGAAAGGCCACCCAGAGACCCAGTCTCTTTTTAAAGAATGCCTTTGCCCACAAAACTCACCAAACTCACAGCCCAACCTGTGAGAAGTCTAGGCACAACTACTTCTATTTATTGTGGCTAGATTCCTACCCAGCTCTTATACCCAATCACAACCCTCATTATAATATTTAAGAAACATTATAGAAAGCCCAAGCTTCTCTGAGTACCACTTGCAGCTAATCTTCTCATTCCCCAGTGACAGACACAGAGTCCCTGAGATAATACATGACTTCTGGAGACCCCAGAACTTATCAAAGACACAGGAGATCCATGATCTTACACCTTAGGCCTTAGCATATGCTGGCTAAGTAAACAAGGAATGTTCTGGGCCTAAGAGATGGCCCATGGTTAAAAGTGCTCCATGCTCTTGCAGATGACCCAGGTTAGAGTCCCAACACAGATGGTGAGTGGCTCACAAATGCTTGTCACTCCAGCTATAGGGGATCCTATACCACTGACCTCCTCTGGCACCTGCGTACACATGCACACACATGCACATTAAAAATTAAAAATCAGCTGAATCTAATTTTAAAGGAGTGTTATAACCCTATATGAGAATGAAGTGATTTAGGATGGAGTAACATCCTCATTCTGCAAGGATCAAGTGGCAGGTAAGTGGCCAAGGGATGGTCTAGTTATTGTGCTGATGAAAAAGATGAACTAGACAATCCTGCAGCCCCTTCTAGTTTAAAACCATCACAGTTGTATGCCCCTAGTTTTCAGTGACAGAATGGCCAGAGATGACAGCTCTGAGGAAACGACACAGTCCTAAAGGGACCACCTACTTCTCAAAGTCCCAGTTTTCCCTCAGAAAAGGCAGCACGAATAAAATAAAAGATATGCTCAGAGTATGTAAGAAATCTTGAGGACACAATAGCACATTCCAAAGCCAAGTCAACAACCCAGGGCCCAGAGCAAACCACATAGGAACCTGGCAGGGACTGTCAGTTACCAATGATAGCCTAAGAGGTGTCATAAAGTTGACTTTAAACTAGTAATGCAAGTGACCCATGTATGACTCCACCATAAACCCTGTGTTATTGTTCATGCTGAGGAAGTCCAGTCTAAGCAAGTGTCTGGGTACACATACACACCAGCAAACAGGACCACCACACACAGACCTAATGCCAACAATGCACCCCCAAACTCATCTCTGCTCCCCACCTTCAGGAAGTTCAATGGCTAAATACTGTAAAGTAGAATAAGAAAGACCCAGAGGTATTCAGGGTTGGGTTGAGTTGGGTTGGGTTGGGTTGGGTTGGATTGGGTTGGATTTGGGGTGGTTTGGAGTGGTTTGGTTTGGTTTGACTTCACTTACACCTTTCTGATCATTTTTGTTTGTCCTGTGGCTTCATTCTTTGCTTCCTCGTATGAATCAGAGTTCTGTGTTTTCTCAAGGAGTACTGAATTGCCCTCCTAATACATCAGGCAGTGCAAAAATAGCACCCATGTCCTCCATGAACCCACTATCTCTGAAATGCACTGAAAATCCTGATCCTCTTTCCACTCCCCCTTCCTGGGCCAATCAAGAGAGAAGCCCGGTGTGAAAGGACTTTGACAACACACACCATAGAGACACATACAAACACACAAGTGTAAGGCATTCTGTCAGAGGTAGCTGTGGGTGGCTAGGACAGGGCCTGGTCCTGATTAGCATCACAGAAGGTTCTAGCTGTGTGACACAAGCAAGGGACTTAACTTCTCTGGGCCTCAGATAAGTCACAGTGGGTTGCTGTAAAGATCCACTGAGATGGGAAGGTAAAAGATCTGGACTACCACATGAGTTGTGGACATTAGTCAGCCATGCCACTACTGTGCCTGCCACCGAGGTTTCCCACCATCTGTCATCCCAGTGACACAGACTCCCATGTAAGTCACATCCCTGCTAGAGCAGTACTTTGCACATACATATTGTCTTCTTTAGGAGCCAATAATGGCTCCTAAATAATGCATGCATAACAATATCAGTCTTTGCTACTGGAGACTTGTTTCTAGCAGTGTTGATCTTATTAACACTCTACGACTAACGCCTGCGCGTCATCAGTCTTTCCTTGACACGGAGGGCTCCTGAAGAGATATCTTCTGTGACACTTCTGTTCCCTCCACACCACACAAGATGAAGAACATCTGTCAGGCACAAAACAACAGTCTGACGATTGACCAGACGGCAGGTAACTGTCTAGTGATGCACAGCCCCAGTCTGACTCCATCCCAAACACAATTTGTTTCAGAGCTCTGGGTCAGCATGGCTCAGCAGAAACAGTCCTGTTTTTCTTCCCTCCCAGAGATGAACTTCGAAGAAGAAGAAGAAGAAGAAGAAGAAGAAGACGAAGAGGAAGAGGAAGAGGAAGAGGAAGAGGAAGAGGAAGAAAAAGAAAAGAAAGAAAGAAAGAAGGAAAGAAAGAAAGAAAGAAAGAAAGAAAGAAAGAAAGAAAGGAAGAAAGAAAGAAAGAAAGAAGAAAAAGGAAGCTGCATTTTGAGATCAGAGGTTCTGCCTGATCCAACGAATGACAGGAATCAGAACTGATCTCCCTCTAACAAACAATCCCTGTGAAAAAGAAGAGCAGCCACACCAGGTTACTGATGCCAAACCAGATGGATTCCTGGGTCATCAAAGCTGGGCCCATGGGGCCTGAAAAAAAAATGGCTTCATGTTGGGACAAGATGGGAACTTGGGGGGCTGTGTGCAAGGTTTATTAATAGCTGCCTTTCCATCCCCCCTTCTCTTCACTTTCCCATCTCAGGGTGACCTCCACAAGTCACACCATGAGCGAACATTTATTATTATTATAATTATAGTGATCATATTGGGATGTGTGCTCACAGATGCCTCGGAACGTGTGACATGATACTTCTCCTGCGTTCCCAATTCACAGTGTCTTGGAGCCAAAAATATTCTGCTATCAAATTACTCTCGGTTATTTTCTTAATTTGTCTCCTTTCTCCTTTCTTGGGTAACTCTTTCCGAGCCTCCAAGATGCAGCCAACTCTACTCTTTGTCCCGCCCCATCAGCCCTTCCTCCACTTCCTCTCTCAGTCTCACTCTACTTCCTTCCATTTCCCATGAGCAGAAGAGTGAAGTACATAAGTTATTATGTATGTCATGCCTCCCGGGGACAAATGACAAGTTAATGACATGCACGTCTCCTTGAGTAATTCAGACATCTAATAAGCTCACTACTCAGCACTTTCAAAGCAGTCCCAGACGGACAGTAGGGCATGGTGGGGTGTGGTTGACAGAGAAGGGAATGAGGAGGGACCTTGCCTGTCATCCTCTCTCCTCAGTGTCACGGGGAGGCAAAGACTGTCCCTGGGATGTGTCAACAGTGGCAGAAGTTTGCCATGTTGTGAAAGGAGAGAGCTGAAGAGCAGGCAAAAGGATCAGCATCCAGAGGCCAGTGGATGACTGAACAAGAAAGAAGCCTTTGTTTGCAGGATAAGGAGATGTCTTTACAGGACATCCACTGAGACTTTGGGACAGGCCTCCCACAGCCTCCTCAGAGCTGTTCTGCATAAACAGTGCCAGGTAGGGAAGCTCTTTTATTAATTTTGTCAGTATCAGATACCATGCCCAGGGCCTTACTCACACCAAGCAAGCATCACTGCTGAGCTACACATTTGAGTTTTATTTGTTTACTTTTAACCCAGGGTTCAATGAGCTACCCAAGCAGGCATTAAACTCGCTCTGTAGCCCAGGATAGACTTAAATTCACACTCCCCCTGCCTCACCTTCTGATCTAGTTTCATTTTCAACTTCCTGTTTGTTTCCAAGTGTGTGTGTGTGTACCTCTACTAAGGGTTTGGGCAGCAGTTGTTTCCAGATGTGCATATGCTTCAGCTAAGTGCTCAGTTTCCAGATGTGCATAAGCTTCTGCTAAGGGCTCAGACAGTGACTGTTTCCAGATGTGTATGTGCTTACATGAAGGGCTTGGACAAAGCTGTTTCCAGATGTGCATATACTTCCACCAATGGCTTGGACAGCAGCTGTTTCCAGATTTTGCATGTGCCTTCTCCAGGTATGTGTATGCTTCCACCCAGAGCTTGGACAGCAGATGTTTCCAGATGTGCATGTACTTCCACTAAGGGTTTGGGTAGCAGCTGCTTCCAGATGTGCATGTGCCTCCACGAAGGACTTAGACAGCAGCATCAATACCTTGTCTTTGCCATCTCATTGCCTAGAATTGAGAATCTGGCAACGGATGATCAGACTCTCTGGTTATGGCACAGCAACAGTGAGGGCACTAGTTCTCTACAACTCTTAAAACAAATCGCTTCAACTTAGCGGTCAAAAACAACCCAAGTTTATTTCCTTCCAACTCTGGAAGCAACACGTCAGAAGGCTCTCACAGAGAAAGCTGAATGAGTGGAGCGAACGGTGGCACTCCAACAGAGACGTCATTATCCCCCTGCCTTCTCTTCTGGAGGCTGGAGGTGTCTTTGGCTAGAAACTGCTTTGCTAAGTCTCTCTGAATACTGCTTTCCTACTTCTAATCCCCCACCTCTCTCTTTCAGTGACCATGATGCTTATACCACACCCACCTAGACAACCCAGAATAATTGATACTCAATATCCTTGGCTTACTCTTATCTGCGAAGTCCCCTTGACCAGATAGGGGATGCTCACTGACTCCAGGCCTGGGGATGCAGCTATTTCAGGGGTAGGCATTTCATTCTGCCCCCCACCCAGCATGCACAACAGTCCCAGTTCTCAAAGAGAGGTCACTGTGAAACTAAGAAGAAAAGACACCGCAGAGGCATTCCCTATGATGCCTGGCATCTAAGTGACTGGTAAGTTAGGATGAAACACAGAAATGTATCTGACAGAGACAAATGCTTACTGCTGACTAGGAGCTGAGCCAGGAGCTTTGACATATGCAATCTTACCACATGCTCACTGCAGACCTTGAGGTGGATGGGACTGTCCCACGTTTCAGGACAAGACAATACAGACTAGAGTGGCCCAAGGTCACACAGACAATAGATGGCAGAGCTGAAATTAAAATCCAGATTTGGACAGGTAAATAAGGGTGGCACAGACACCAATGCTACTGAACCCACTGTTCACTAAAACAGGTGCCAGAATTATCTTCAAAGACAAGAAGGCAAGCAGATTCACGCGCCAGCCTTGGGGGACATCTTATCCAAGACACACAGACTGGGTCCAGGGGAAACTGCTCTGGCTTTCAGTTTGGTTCTATTCGTGTGTGTGTGTGGGGGGGTACATGTATGTATTTATATTTGCATGTGTGAGTACGTATGCGCATACAGGTGTGTGTGTGTGTGTGTGTGTGTGTGTGTGTGTGTGTACATGTGAAGGCCGAAAGCCAACATCAGATGTCTTCCTAGATTACTCTCTACTTTGTGGATCTCTCTCTTGATCCCAGAGATTACAGTTTAGCAGACAGCTCCCTTTGAGGATCTCCAGTTTGTACCTGGGGTTACAAATAAGCTACCACATCTGTGAAGAACTGACTTGCGTGCTGATGTGTGAAAACAATTCCTGAGCTCTTGTGGCTAGCACATTAGCCATTTGTGCTCCCCAGCCCAAAATGGGCTATTTTCAACAAGCTTGAAAACTTATCCCGCAGCCTTTACAAAACCCCCATCCCTTTCAAATCCATGTTCTCCTTGCACACCACACAAAAGTGACACCAGCAGAGCTTCAGGACTATTGAACTTTGGGACAAGATGATTGTTATGGGGACCTGCATACCACAAGATGTGGCACACTGTTCTCTTTGTCTTCCTTCCTCATTCACACCTCCTTCCCAGTTGAGACAAATGTCCCCAGACATATCCAAATGTCCCCAAGGAGACAAAATTACTCGTAGATGAAAGCCACTGTGATGAGAGTCAGGGGAGAACAGGAATGAACACAGAGTCACATTGCCCACAGAAGTCCCATGTCCACTCAGATCACACCTGTCACTGAACTACAGCAAGTGGGAACAGGCAGCAGAGGGGCACAGTTCCGTTCTCTCTTGCAAACAGCTCAGTGGGAGGCTGGGGAGTCATTCAGACAGACCCTCCCGCACCCCATGCATCTATCAGTAGGCAAAGAATAGCTACCCAGCTTCCTCATTCATAAATAATAAAGCTAATCGGGAGTATTTGGGATGCTTCCTGAGTTCTGAGTGCCTCAAAGGTGAGAAAATCCCCAGATGAGCCTTCTGACTATGAGGATGTGAAGCCATAAGAATACGTGGACCGTCATCTAAAGACAGATAGATACCTGCAATGCAAGATGGGCGGCCTGCGCACATGGAGAGTACATTGAAACCTCTAGCCTTCCTACCCAGTCCCTTTCCCTTTCCCTAGGAGACTCCGTGCTGCCCTCCCTCAACTCCTCTTTGTTGTCATTTAAGGAAGAAATGACATGACTCAACCAGGCTAGGTGAGGCTCTCCCTCTTGGTGAAAAATCCGTTTGGGTATTCATATTTTTACTGAGGTGATAATGGTATGAAAATGTCCCTCTGAGCCCTGGAGCTAAGATTACTAGTATTTCCTCCTGACCTAGAATCTTAGGGAATACAACCTCCTTCAGTGGCCTTAGGTGCCCAAGGAAAAGTTGTGGATGGCTCTCAGAAGACAGTTGAACTCAGGGCTGTCCTTCAAAAGGGAACAAAAACACCTTTCACTGCAAACCATGTTTGATGTGATCATTTGGCAAAAATGTGCTGCGTGGGACAGACACTTAATTCACTTTAAATTAATGGTATTCCACAAGCAAAGTGTGACCTGAGGAGGGGGACTGTTCAAAAAGACGCGTGGTGGTCTGAATAAGAATGGCCCCCACGGGCTCACACATTTGAGTGCTTTGTCTTTAGAGATACTTGACAGGGATTAGGAGATGAGGTCTTGGTGAAGTAGGTATGGCCTTGTTGGAGGAATCATGTCACTGGGGGTGGACTTTGAGGTTTTTAAAAGCTTAAGCCTTGTCCAGTGCCTCCCTCTTCCTGAATCTGCTGCCCCCAGCTGATTCAGATGTAGAACTCTCAGCTCCTTCTCCAGCACCATGTCTGCCTGCGTGCTGCCGTGCTTCCCGCCAAGACAATAATGAACTAAGCCTCTGAACCTATGAGCCAGCCCCAATGAAAAGTTTTCCTTTATAAGAATTCACTTGGTCATGGTGTCTCTTCACAGCAATAGAACCTTAACTAAGACAAAACCCAACAACAACAAAAATGTCCAAATATTATGAATATCGTGCACAAACATCTTGTCTCACCTCCAAAGGGCAAACGGAACTGACTCTCAGAGGAAGGCTGTCAACCTTGACTACCTCTGCGATGCCCAGCAACACGGGAACTAGCTGAGCAGAAAGAAGTCAAAATATAAAACATACCTGAAACTCTGTGGCTCCTGAGAGTGTTAGAAAACAGCCGCACTGCCTGAGGGTCTTCAGGCACAACACGGGGCTCACTGCCCACAGAAAACTCATCCAGGACACCATCAGCTCCCCGCACCCCTTCTTTGTGCACCTTTTTCCAATCACACTTATCTCTGAGATGCAGGCAGACCCTCTCACCCAGCCCTTCTCTACCTGACCCCCACACTCTGACCCAGGGACTCAAGCACCTCACGTTGCCAAGAATGCGCATCTACACATTGCATTCCTCAGTCCAACTGGAATCTTTCAGATGCAAGTACCAGCTTCACTCAAACCAAAACTGTACTTCACAACAAAGAAACAAAGGATGATGGGTGAAGAGAACCTGTCTTTTCCCTTCCAGGGCTAACCTCTGTGTCTATCTGCCTACTGTCTGGGAGACCTCTCTGTGTCCCAGCAAATCAGTCCCTCACTTTGGCAGCTCTTTCTTCCCATGTATTGACTCGCTGTTCCATGGAGCTAGTCCAGCACTAGAAACAAGTGTACCCGTGATGTTCTGCAGGAGGATCTCAAGGATGCTGCAGTCGACAGGAAGATGGTCTAACTGCCACTCCAAAGCCACAAGCAGACTGTGCAGTCTGTTTATTCTTAACAAAAGCAGCCCAGATACACACAGTTTCTGTGTCTGAGGACCAGAAGACATCTCCAACACACACTGGGGTGGTCTGTGGGCCTCATCAGTGGGAATCTTGAAGACAAGTCTCTAAATAACCCCACATTTTAGTACTCTTAAGAACTTAACCCAGACCTGGCCCCTGCAATAAAAAAAAAAAAAACAAAAAAAAAAAAACAAAAAAAACAGCAACAGGCATATCTAAACCATGACCCCTGCAGCCACATGCCCAAAAGCAAAATTGAATCTTGTGTGAAATTTCTTGAGCTTTTTGTATCTCGGCTGTGTGCCCTTTGAACTCTGTAGACGTCACAGATGACAATGTCCTGTCTCGATGTGCGAAGGGTTGCATTGTCTGGTACTAACATTCTCTGAGCATTCGCATACCGAATGAGCTCTGGTAGGTACTGTATTCATATGTTCCCATTTGCTCCTCAGTAAGAAAGGGGCTCTGTAAATCCCCATTTCGTAAGTGACACCTTGGAAGCTTGGCTCACTGTGATCCCAAGGTCACAGCTAACAAGTAACAATTCTTAAATGGAAGCAGAGTTTCAATTCCAAACCTCAGGTAGCTTCCAGAATGCCAAGCCACATCCTAAGAGTGAACACTTCCCAAGCACTGTCGGATTAAACCAAATTCCCACAAGGACCATAAGATGGAACACACACATCCAACACCGGGCTCCTCATAGCTTACTTCCTCCTTGCTAAAACTTATTCTAGACTAACAAGAAATAATTAGAGTCCCTGGAGTACAGTCTACAGGAAATATGTCCTTGGGAATTAGAATATAAAACAAGCCTAAGTAGAAAAGTCTTTGCTTGCTGGGGAAGTTCATAAAACCACAGAATCTCAGAGCTGAGGGGAACTCTGGAGACCAGCTGCTCAAGCCCCACATCTGTACAGAGAGCAAAACACAGGTAGAGACTGAAAATAACCCACTCAAAGCTGCACGCCAATTCCTTGCCATGACAGCCCAGAATCCATATTGGCTACCTCCTTATGGAGTCTTTCTATTTCAGATCCCAGTTCTATGCCTTACTTACACCAGCCCTCAGAACCCAGGCTCAGAGAGAACCTTTTGGTCACATCTTCTATTTTCCTTGTCAGGTACTTGCAACTCATGGCCGCCACTTCATCTCAGCATTTAATCACCCACAGAAACTGTTTCCCGCCTCTTTGCTCCACTGCCAGAAATATTATCCTTAAATAATCAGCACAGCACAGACTTCATGCGAGGGATAACACCAGTTTTCCTTTTCCTGGGGAAGTGGCAATCTCAGCCCGGGTTGTGAAGGACACAGAGGCTGCTGTCAGACCGCATGCCCTCGGAGGCACGGTGAATAACTCGGGCTGGCGAAGTCTACCCGTAAATAACAGGAAGCCTCCAGAAATCAAGAGGGGGGCTGCCTTCCTCTGCCCTGAGAGTTTATTCGGCTAGAAGGAAAGGCTGATCTGTGGGGACTGTGAGGACAGAGGGGACAGGGACACATGGGAGAGCTGCGCAATCATGGCATGAAGGAAGGGAGGTGGCTTGTACAGTTAAGTAGGGACAATATCATAATCTATAAGGCAAAGTTTAAAACACTATAGTCAAACGTCTTTTTAAAAAGTCAGGATGGAGAACGTCTTAAGGTTTTGGGGGCATCTACCTGGGGGGTGCAGCAACCTCGTCTGGTTTGTTTAGCCCCAAGTGAAGCTTTCCGTTGGAACACATTTGCCACTCACTTTCTAGATTCTTTCAGTTCTGTCTTCAGATCGCAGTTGATACATAAGAGAAACAAGGGTCAAGCATGCTAATCTGAGCGCTAACACACACGCTAGCATCTGATGCCCCCACCCCGTTCCGAGGCACCTCCCTCCCAACCCTGTTGTCTCTTGCTCTCTATATCCAGGGTCCTAGCAGCTGCAGTCTGGCCTTCTAAATGGTTAAACCCCAGTTCCCTGATTATTGATTATTGATTTACATTTCAAATGCCATTCCCTCTTCCTGATTTCCCCTCCGCAAACCCCCCTATTTTATTCCCCTCCCCCTGCTTCTATGAGGATGCACCACCCACCCACTCCTGCCTCACCGCCCTAGGATTCCCCTACAGTGGGGCCTTAGGCCTTCATAAGACCAAGGGCCTCCCCTCCCACTGATGCTAGACAAGGCCATCCTCTGCTACATATGCAGCTGGAGCCATGGGTCCCTCCATGTGTGCTCTTTGGTTGGTGGTGTAGTCCCTGGGAGCTCTGAAGGGTCTGGCTAGTTGAAATTGTTGTTCTTCCTATGGGGCTGCAAACCCATTTAGCTCATTCAGTCCTTTCCCTAACCCCTCCACTGGGGTCTCTGTGCTCAGTCCAATGGCTAGCTGCAAGCATCCGCATCTGTACTGGTAAGGCAGAGCCTCTCAGGAGACAGCTATATCAGGCTTCCCTCAACAAACACTTCCTGACATCAGCAACAGTGTCTGGGTTTTGTGGCTGCACATAGGATGGATTCCCCAGGTAGGGCAGTCTCTGGATGGCCTTTTCTTCAGTCTCTCTGCTCTGCTCTTTGTCCCTGCATTTCCTTTAGACAGAAGCAATTCTGGGTTACAATTTTTTGGAATGGGTGAAAACCCATTCTCTGAGCGGAAATGCACCCACCTGCTGCTGCTGTGGAGTGGGCCTCAGTGCCTGCCATGAACTCAGAGACTAACCAAGAGGACAAAGGCAGATTAATTAATGTAAACCAAGGAAACAGCGTATAGCCATGAAGTCCCCTGGGATTGGATGCCGGGGGGGCCCCCTCTCAACCTCACTGGCCTCATTATGCAAGGCCACACATGCAGGGCTTTTCTAGCCATCCTTCAGAGCTCAGACTGAGAGTTCCTTCTCCAAGAAGCCTTTCCTGGGGGCAGAACTCCATGGAGGATAGTCCCCGAGAACTCAGAGCTCTTTATAGTACAGCCTCGTTTCCAATTAACTTAGTAAGTACAGGTAATGACTTCTCAGAAATATGTCTTCTCCCCCAGAACTTACGGCAGAGATCATGCCCATCACGGTCACCTGTGTCCTCAGTGACTCTAGTGGGTCAGGATGGATGTCAATAGGTCAGCTGATTACATGGTACCACAGAAGTCCTGTACAAAGAAGATTTGACAGGCCAGAAATGTCAATAAAGGTTTCCAGGAAGAGAAGGACAATTTGAAGAAAAGGGGGAGGGGGCTTTCCCAGCAAGGGGAAAAGGCACTGACTGAGGATGCATTGAAAGAAACAGGGGTTGGGTTCCCGGGAATGGGAAAGTGACATGATATGGGGCAGGAAGAGAATCAGAAATGGGGGAGAAAGAAAAGGCTTGCTGAGGGATGGCTGATGCAAACCATGTCCCCGAAGGGTCAGGAGGCCAGCAGACAGCATAAGGAATAACATGCTAACAGCTGGGTTTCAGCTCCGGGCAGTCAGGTAAAACGCTTCCAGGAACTTAATCACCAGAGAGGCAGGAGGGAATCGGGATCCTGTGACGAATGTCACAACGTGACACCAAGGGGCCTCTGTGGAGGACGGTGGTCTGCCGAGAGTGAAAGATAGTAGACAGGTAGGGCCAAACAGGAGCCCTCCGGGTTTAGGGCATGGTCCACACATCCCTGTCACATGATAGATAAGGCACCAGCCCCCTCCCCACCTCAGTCTGAAGACGCCTGCCCTATCAGCATCCCTGTATAGAAACTTTGCCTGACATACAGGCCTTGGCTTGCAGGGGTTACGGGTGGGTTGGGCCTGTTCCCAACCCACATACATACTCTTAGCCCAGAGAAGGAATCTGAGCTGTCCTAGAAAGGACAACAGAAAGCAATAGTTAGGACATGTGTCCCCGAGGAAGCTGCTGAGTGGGGCTCTCCACAGAGAAAAGAACAGCTTTGAGGGTCAGTCTTTCTAACTCAGCATCTTCCCTTCCCACAGCCCTATCCTCCTCCACCTCAGGGACCAAGGTGCTCAGATGGGATCAGGACGCATGTATAAAGTCCCTGTGGAGTACCGGCTCAGCCCTTGTACTTCTTTATAACCTAGCTTATGTACCTGCCCCTGATCCCTCCATGTATGAGGAAACCTGGGATTTTGCGCCTAAGGAGCGGGAAGAACAGAGAAGGAAGCCAACACACAGCATCTTGTCTGTAGCTGGGCCTGGTTCTTTCTGGGCAGCAGCCTGTAGCCACGGAATCCTCAGCACATAGGGATCAACCCTGGCCAAGATTCAAACTGCAACATCCATTACAGAATGATGTGACCATCCTCTGCCTGGGCATCCCATAGGCCCTTTACAGAGTCAGAGGCCGATCATCTTTTCCAGGAGCCAAGTTCTTTCTGTTATACTTTTCTACATGGGTCCCCATAGGGTTAACTGCATCTGCACAGAACTCGAAAATGGAAAAGAACTTACAATGGAAAGATGAAGGATCTAATCCGATACTGCTCTGTTTGAACATGTGCAGACCCCCTGGGATGATGCTAAAAGCAAATTAGGGTACAGGAATCCAAGGAGGAGCTTAGCAGTGCTTCTAACCCCCCCCCCAGGCACTGATGCAGCTGGGTTTGGACAGCACCTTAAGTAACTAATGCCACACAGCTATCCACTACCCAATATGGTACCCAGAACCCATAGATACCAAGTGCTTAGACAGGACTGAGCAAGCCAGCTAAGGTAGGCTGCACATGTAAAATACATACACCCAAGTGGGGATACATGGGGGAGGGTGGAGAGAAAAGAAATGTAAATATCACATGAATGACTTTATATTGGTTACATTATATATACATTATATTATATATATTTACATTATATTTTATATATATACATTATAATATTTTGGGTATATTCTGATACACAGAAATATTTTGGTTTTATTTCAGCTGTTTTCCTTTTACCTGTTTAAACACAGTGACTAAAGGATCCCCAAGTTCACCCAGGGCTTGTGACATGCTCAGAATGGAAGGAGTTCATACTATACTCCCACAAGTGAAAGCTAGCCCCAGGGAAGCTACTGTGGCCTCTAAACAAGAGGCCCACCCCTTGTGCACCATGGAACCCCACACTCAACGTGGGGAATACCGAGTCAGTCATGAGCAGACCTGCTCTTCTGGGAGGTTGACAGCCCTTTTCTCTGGTTCTTGTGCCTTGCGACCTCTTAACAGGAGTGATGCTTTGCAGGACTCTGCCTGCGACATGTGCTGATCTCTCTTTACCACCGAGTAAACCAAGACTGACTCAGGCAAATCCTCAGCTTCCTCTCCACAAATGCAGCTCAGCCCAGGTTTGGGAATTTAATGGTTCCCCAATCACCTAATGGTCCTGGTAAAATCAGCCGGAAACTATTCCTAGGTTTTGACCTCCCAGGGAGTCTTGAGTCTCCCTAGTGAAAGAGCATGACGTCACGCCTTGCTGTGTGTCACCGGACAGGATATGCTGTCAGTAATCCACAGGACAGCCCTTTCAGAAAGAACACAGCCACCAGACCCTTCCCTTTACAGAGGCTCAGGCCTCTGCGCAGTCATTCCTGCAGCCAGGGGAGACCTAAGACTAGGTCAGTGCTCAGCCTTATCACTCCCCAGCATCAATATAGCCCCAGACCTCCCAGAGCTTTGCGTGCCTCATCCAGCTCTGACAGGTTGTATTGAAGACTCCCCTGCCTCTAGGTGTTAGAATAAGAGGTCACAGTGACTGCTTTCCTCTCAGTTGGACTGTCAGTACCTAGGCGGGCAGGAGCCCACACCCCCATACACTTCCCAGTGCTCTAAATAGCATCTCAGATACTTGATTCTGAAAGTACTGCTGAAAATAGAAGCAGCTGGCAGCACCCCTGAGAACCAAGCTCCTGGGAATGGGCAGACCCGGAACCTTCCCTGAGCGCTGACTTCCAGCTGGTTTTTTCCTGCCCTTTGGCTCGCAGAGACCCAATAAGCAGGTTGAGTGGTTCAAATCTCAATCGCCAGTGCTCATCCCTGTGTAGATTTGTAGTTTGTAAATCCTACAGCCGGGGGGGACTCTGTCATGCCTGGAAAAAGCCACAGAACGGCCCACATTATATTAGGTAGACTTTCTTAAGGACAAGTAGTTTGAAAAGTCCTCTCCCCCTCTGTGCTGTTGCTCCTTGGACCACGTGGATCCTGAGGTCTGGAAAATGGAACGGGGGGGGGGGGGGGAAGAGACACAAAAGCGAGGCAAGATGAGGAGACTGTGCTGATGCCACATTCGGCACACAGGGCAGGGTGACAAGAGCCAGGGTGGCTCCGCAAGGCCATTTAGATTCTGTTTGAGTAGGCTGCACCACATGCTGTCCTGACCCCCGGGCCTCCCCTGGTGCCTGGGCTTCTGCACACTTCTCCACTGTCTGTGTTTCCGTTCCCTCACCTGGCTCCGTGTCAGGTCACCCTGGCACCGGGCAGAGAGGAAGAACACCTCCAATTAGCAGAGCAAGCAGATGCTTCTGGCATAGGAAATCGCATTGGCGGGAGCAAGGGGCGACCCCGATTGTGAAGCTCCTGAATAGCAAATGATCCGTCAGCAGAAGCTGGGTAAACAGGGGCTGAAAAGAAGTGCTGAATGTGTGCGAAATTTCGCCACCCTCCTCCGGAGGCCCAGTGGGTGACTAGAGGGTCCGCACCTGTACCCATGACTACTACGTGCCAGGGAGGATGAAATGCTACAGATATATAAAAGAAATGGCGTTTTCTCACGCCTCCTCCTATTGTTCAGTCTCGCCTCAGATACAACCTTTCGAAAATACATTTTGCATTATAAAATTCAATTTGAGCAGCACTTCCGTTTTGTTCTTGGCATAACCAACTCCCTGATTTCTCATAAGCTGCCCATTCTCCATCTCCTACCAACTAAAACTTCAGACTAATGGGTCCACTGATGCCAGCACTACAGCCACCCCGGAAGAAGCCTGACTACTCTGAGTCTCCATGTGAATCTGTAAAATGCCAGTTCACCCACTGGCATCGCAGCCAGCAACACAGTGCAGATCTATAGCACCTTCCAGACAGGCAAGGTGTTCTTTGTCCCAACACAGGTCTAGGATAAGACATTTAGAGGTGGTGGTGATGGTGGCTGTTGTTTTGCTGCTGCTGCTGTTGTTGTTTTCAGAGAATCTGGCTCAAGTACTAATTCCCTTGACCTACTGAAACCTCTCTCAGATACCCAAGGAGGACATGGGAGTTTCACCTGAAGTGAACCGGTTTGGACAGCGACACCTACTGGCCATCCTTTGCAACTGCAGGAAAGCTCTATTAGGCTTGAATTCCTTTTACTTGAAACTTTAATCATTCAAAATCTCTGTTCCCGGCAGCACAGAAAGACGCTGCCCCTGCATTACCTCATTAAGTTGGGGTTCTTGAGTAGGAAGAGGAGGGATCTTAAAGGCTCCTGGGAGATTTTTATTGACTGGTGATTGGGAAAGCAAACCTTGCCACCTTCTGGGAAGGTCACTTTCTCAATCTCTCTGGATTAAATGTCCAAACATTCCACACTAACTCACTAGAGATGCACAGCCCATCTCTCTACGGAAATCCTGCATGTGGTCTAACATTTAGACTCCAGAGCATTTAGCTCAAATAATCAACCAGTTGGCTGCTAAGTAACCCGCCCTCTTGCTATCCACAAGCCTTGCCACAGTGCTGAGAGAGTTTAGAAAGCCCTTGTTTTCAAAGTGTGGGAAAACTGCTTATAGGCTGATTCATATCACAGGACACAGAAAACAAGTAAATAACAGATTCCCATGGCCACCCAAGTCAATCTTAATTCGGTTTTCTGGAAAGCACATACTTACTCTCTTGCCCAGATATGCCAAACAATTCACTAAGCTATGAGACGCCAACAGCTCATTACTTTCCTAGCGTAACTATCCAGAATACTTCCCAATTTCAAGATTGCCACAGCTTGACTGCAAAACTGTGCAATCTTCCCCAGGAAGGTCGGCAGGCACCCTGTAATGTGAAGAGACACAGCGCAGTGTTCTTTGGTTGGAATGGTTCACGGTTTTAACATTGCTGACTGTCTTTGCAAACAATTCCTCTGCAGATCTAATTCTGCTTCTTTCTCCTTTTATCCCCCCTACATTATCCAGTCATCTGGATTCAGTATCGCAGAAGCAGCGACATTGGAAGCTTGGGGAAAATGCAGACTCTCAGACCACCTCTGGTCTTTTCATCAGAGTTCCTTTAAGCAGGTGATTCATATATATCCTGTCCTACTACGGGGACAGGGAAAGTCTTTCCACTCCAGGGATGAGCTCCTGATAGGTGACCCTAAACACGTGTACGTGAGCAGGCTGTAATTATGTGTATGTATGTATGTATGTATGTACATATATTTGTAACAAATGTATAAGATGTCATGAATTGGAGAAGGAGAACACAGGAAGAACTCAAGGAAGAGAAGGGAGGGGAAATTATGTACATACTGTATTCATATATGTAATTTCAAGAAAAACAAAAATGGATTGCTGGAGAGATGGCTCAGCAGTTAGGGTCACTTGCTGTTCTTGCAGGTCCCCAGTTTAGTTGCCAGCGTCCACATGGTGCTCCACAGTTGTTTTCGACTCTGTTTCCAAAGCATAAAATACCCTCTCCAGGCCCCCTGCAGCCACTAGGAATGCATGTAGTGCCCTTACGTGTATTCAGGCAAAATACTAACCCATAAAATAAAAATATACTTTAAGGAAATGTGATTTTTTTTAAGTGGTAAAGAACATCAAGGTTTTAAGTTTGCACTTCCTACATATTCACTGTTTTTCATGTGTGTTTCATTCTCTTCCTTAGGAGTTTTTATACATTTTTGATAGCTGTGCTGTCAGGTTAGAGCAATGAACTCTATGCAAATACTAACAACTATGAAGAATGTAAGAACTTCGGAAATTCACCACTGAAAGAGCATTCAGACAAGTCGTAGACAGAGAAGAAAACCTCACGCTGGTTCTGTCAGGATCCAGTGGTCATGAGAAAGGACGACCAACTAGTCACATTATCCCCATTGATTCATACATGCTCAATGAATAAATGAATGAATTCCATTATAACTTGTTTAAAGCAAAAGGTAGACTTCTGTATAGCTGAATGAGCATAAAATCTCTGGATATTTGTAAACCACATGATTCAATCTGCAAAAAAGAAATCTCTATTTTAAGGTACTCTGAGCTAAATCTTCTCACAAAAAGGAAAAAAATAGCTTGCTTCATGAAAATGTAGAGAGACTTTAATCAACAAGTGTTGATTGGGCACAGCTGTGTGCCAATAACTGTTTTTAGGTCTAATAAGTATTCAGGAGATGTAAGAGTTATTCTTGAATTCAGTGTGTATAAGACTCACCTAGGGGGCTTATTAAACAACAGAGTGCTGGTCTAACTCCTCTTTTAGAGGGTTCCTCATCCTCTATATTTTGGTTCTGGTCAAAATTAGATTTCAATCCAGCCCAGGAGGACACTAATATTCTTGATCCAGGGACCACACTCCAAAAAGTGGTGGTATCGAGTATTGCTTCTGTTTTAAGACACAGGCTCTCCGCTTCACCACCTTGTTCCAGCCTGGACATTACATTTTCCAAGCAAGTGTATTAAAAGTACTTCACACAATCCATGCGGTCAAAAATCTCTAAAGGAAAGTCATGTGCACTGCTGGCCCTCATGGGTTCTTCCCACCCACTGAGCCTCTAATATGAATCCAGCATTGAGCTCACTGTAGCTTAGATTTTAGTTGGGGAGTTAAGACAGATATTCAAGAATTCTGTGACCATACAGCGTACTGCTGTTGACAGTAGATACCAGCTAGAGAAAACCAATTGTGCACATCAATTGCCAAATCTTCACTCAGTGGCATGATGCTGTTAGTGAGAAACCAACCACGATAAGAATACTTACACTTCAGAAATGGGCAAAGGCTAGGAAGCAGGCTTCTCCCTACTCCCTCAAGCCAGAGAACCCGTCACGGAATAGAAAACCTTCTCAACAAATACCCAAGCAACAAATGCCAAGGAGAAGGGAGAGAAAGAAGAAACCGGATCCGACTGAAGTAGACAGAGGATATTTCACATAGCAGACGCAGTCAGGGATGGGTATGAATGGGGTCCATATAGAAAGACCTTGGAGAAAATGTGACTGCATGTGGGAAGGGAGGTAGAGCCATCTGTATTGGGTACAAAGTGGAGAGTGAACTCACTGGAGGGGAATCTTACTACGGAGGTCCGTTTCAATGAGAAGGTAGTTTCTGAAGTTTACAGTATTGTAAAATGGGTCTCCACAGAGAAGCATACAGGGCAATAAGAATCCAGGCCCACGCACTGGCCAAAGTTATCCGTTAAGATCATGAATAGACAAAGGCAAGACGGGAAACAGGAATTGTGTCCAGCCCCATCCTGACTCTACAAAGGCAAAACAAACAGCAAACAAGCAAGAACAAAACGTTCAGGCAACACCTAAGAGATGCTCTAGGCCAACCTACTTAATCCCCAAGTCCTCACTTTGAGTATGAGCCCAACCACCTCCCACTCCCCACCCCAAGCCTTCAGAAGGGCAATCTGCACCTCCAAAAAGCTATCCTAACTCCCAAGAGGAGAGAGGAAGGCTGGGAAGCTCTATTTTGATTGCAGAACCCTTGCAGGAAGGAAACAGGTGGAATCCCAGCTTCCTGAAGGAAGAAAAATAACCCTTTGAGAGATGCTAAGGAAAAAAAAATCAACTAAGACCTAGGTAAGAGAAGACAGCCTAGCATTGCCTGCCACTCAGAGCCATACTGACACAGATGAGGGTGCTTGCAGCAAACCATCAGACTGAACACTGGGATCCCAGTGGAGAAGCTAGAAGCTTTCCCAGTGTAGGGGAATTCCAAGGTGCTGAAAGTAGGTGCTTGGGAGAGGGAGCACCTTCCTGGAAGCAAGGAGAGAATGGGAGATGGGGGGGGGGGTAACATTTGAAATGTAAATACAGGGAATATCCAAATTTTAAAAGAAAGAAAGGAAGGAAGGAAGGAAGGAAGGAAGGAAGAAAGAAAGAAAGAAAGAAAGAAAGAAAGAAAGAAAGAAAGAAAGAAAGAAAGAAAGAAAGAAAGAGAAAGAAAGAAAAATGAGGGGGAATGCCCATGAATATTTCATGTGGTGGCTCTGCTGACTTCTTAGGTCCCCGAACACCCATTAAAATGCCACTGTAATAATGTCATTGTTTGCTGGTCTTTTCCTACCTGGCTCTTAGGGAGGAGGGGAAAAAAAAAAAACAACAGAAATAATCATGCCTCAGTCTGATTGGGAGGTCACGGGAAATCATCTGCCACTTGTGCTGAGGCTTTTGAAGATCAGAGGGCTAAACAATCCCACTCTCATTTCTTTGCAGCTACTCCGAGAGGCAGGAGGGAGAGCCTTCCAGTTCAGGAGGCTTATCCTAGAGTGTGGGCTTCCCGTTTTTTGAATTTGGAAACCATTTCAAATGGAAATGACTCTAGAATAGTACCTGCTTCCCCCTTGTTCTTAGACAAAACAAAGGAAACAAGATGTAAGCTTTTTCCTGGTATTGTGGGCCCCTCATTGTAAGGAGCCTGTAGTCTTATCAGAAAATCATACAGGCTGTCTCAGGCTTATTGTGATGTTTAGGACTGCTGGTCTCTGAGCTTGCAGCCTCATGTGAGAGTTCTGGCCTGTTTTGTTATTTTGTTTTGTTTTGTTTTGTTTTCTCTTGCTGATATCTACTTTTTTTAATCAGTCTGTGTGTGCGCCAAGGAGTCAAACTGGAGTGTTAATTCTCTACCCCCATTTGCTTCACAACCTAAACTTCTTGACTTAAATTTTGCTAACATATAAAAAATTTGCAGCCAACATGATTACTAACAGTATGCAAAGGAAGTTTACAGGTCTTAAACAATGGCCAAAGGCAGTGTTCTCTTTTAAAAAAGAAAAAAAAAAAGGAAGCAAAAGCCTGTCATATTTGAACAGTATTTATTTATTGCTTCTCAATGCGCCTCATGTGACCAAGAAGCAATTCTTAGACACAGGATTGCCTTTGTTTAGTGATATCTAGTTCATGTGTTCATATGTTTTCCATATGAGTTAAGCACCGTGTGCTAGGTTATAAAATTCTTTCCACAGTAATCCCACTGACTAGCAAGAGCACAGGCCTCTGAGACAATGCCTCTGCAGTTTCTTCACCACTACAGCCTGGCCCAGGTTGTCAGTTCTTTGGCTGTACCCTATATTCTTCCCTGAGATTTCCTCCTACAAGTCTATGCATGGCTGGTGCGTCATATCCTTCCAACCTCAGATCTGGTTACTGCTGCTCTGAGAGTCTTTCTCATCTCTAAATGACCCAAGCTTCCTTTCTCCTAGATGACTTTGGTTTTTCATTACAAAATTTCCCCCAGCCTGAAATAGCTGGATCCACTGACAATGCATGTGTACCTGTCTCCCACATGCAGGCTGCAAGGGAGGACACTGGGGTGGCCTTCTCTCTAAAGCCAGGTCCACAAAGCACTCAAAGGAGTAATAAGCAATAGAACATCTATTGAACCAACGATCTGCATAGAGACGTCAAAATATCATGAGCAATAGAAAGGAAAAGCGAAACACAAGCCACCCATAAAATCAGGCGCTGTTTCCTCATTTATAGTACCTAAGTAAGGCCCAGATTTTGAGCATTCTGTAAGGTATCAGTTTCCTAGACTCTTGGACTTATCGCTTTTAAAATGGCAGCTGGACCTTGTGGGGCTGCTTACGAGATGATGTGATCTTGCTGGTGGTTTGGGGGTCTTGTAAGCCCTCTGTGAGGAGCATCCATATCTAGTGTTTCTGCTAGCGCTCCCCACAGGCTGGCTTTTACATCTAACCTCTTCCCTTATAAGATGCTTCCTTGAATGGTCTGCAAGTCTCCTTCTGTAGTGCTGACAAGTAAACACCATCCGTGTCATCATCCTGAAGAAGCACATTCTGCTAGGAAAATGAGTTTCCAATATGAGACTGAATTTTTATGGCTTCAGTTGCACCCACTAAGATCCCCAAAGTCTTAACTGCCAGGATCCAATAATGAGCTGTCATTTGGAAATCAGCTTATAGCACATAAGGTCAGTTGAGCTGAGGTCATCCTGGAGTAGAGTTGGCCCCTGATAGAGACTGTACACCATGGATCCTAATCAAAAGGAGAAATCAGGACAGAGACAGACACATGAAGGAGGTTACTTGAGCAGCAATCAAAGCGGTGTGCCTACAAGCCAAATCTTGTCAAGGACAGTAAGCCCCTACCAACTGGCAAGAGGCAGAGGGGAGATACTCCAGCACAGTCCTCAGAGAGGCAGAGCTGTGTACCCTGTGATCCTGGACTTCAGCTCTAAAGCTGTGGTGTGTGGCTTTACCCACCTGGGTTATGTGTAGTCTTCTGGTACAGTAGTCTGAGAAAACTAAGGAAGGCTTCAGACACACCGTATTTGTGGGTGTTTTTTAGGGATTGTAGAACACTCAGGAATAGAGAGCCATCTCTCAATCTCTCTCTCTCTCTCTCTCTCTCTCTCTCTCTCTCTCTCTCTCTCTCTCTGTGTGTGTGTGTGTGTGTGTGTGTGTGTGTGTGTGTGTGTGTGCATGTGTGGGTGTGTGTCTGTCTGCCTGTTTGTCTCTTGTCTCTCTTTATCTACTGTCTGTCGATCCCTCCCCCCTTTTCTGCTAGTCTAACAGTACAGAGACTTACGGACCTGCTGAATGTGTTTTTGGTGTAATGTAAAAGGTCTGTTTCTTCACAACTCAATGAACCTTACATCTCAGATCTTTGGATATTCATAAGCCATATGATTCAACATGTAAGAAGAAAGGTTTATTTTAAGGCCTTCTGCACACAAGTCTCTCAACACAGAGATGGGCAGGTAAGATGGCTCCATGGATGGATTCTCACCACCAGGCCTGATGATTTGATTCTATCTTTGGAGTCCACAAAGCACAAGGAGAGCTCTGATCCTAGCAAGTTGTCTTCTCATAAGGTGGTTGACAGGATTTAAAGCATTGAGTGAGATTTGGTGACAGGGTTACCTTATTAATTTTTACAGTATACTTGCTAGCTTTTGTCTTTATATGGACCGCTCTTTTCTGTCCCGGTGTGCATTGGTTAGGACTAGTTCAGGCCTATTCGGGAAATCAGAGGGTGCCCCCTACAGTGCCTGTCTGCCATCATGACATGTGCATATAGTCTGTACCACACCCCATCCCCAGTAATCAATCAACAGGAATCAACTAACTGAGCAGATAAAGAATGAGCCCATTGCTATTTGCTCCTCTTGTGAAAAGGGAGGGGGCATGGGGAATGAGGAACAAATCCGAGTTAGAACTAATTGCCCACCGGAAGTCGTTCAAGTAGAACACAGCCATACCCATTGCCAAAAGAGCAGTATGAACACATCAGGGACCTGGTTAGATATCCGCATGCAGAGGCACACAAGTGCTGCCAGGACCTTTCTTGCTCCACAACACAGATCTCAGACTTTTCATTCACAGGCAAGTCCTAGCCATTGCTTAGGACTCAGTCTAAAAGCCGTCCTTGGTACTGAGGTTCCCAAACAATCTACTACAAGAAGCAATTATTTCTAGGGCTGAGAATTCTGTCTCGGAGTCCCGAACTAATGTAAAGTTCCTCCTGCAAAAGGCTGAGGATCTACAGCAAAGTATGCAATCAAAGAGAAGGGTAACCTGTAATCTTAGCTTTCCCTTTGTACTTCAGACAGCCACCATCAGCATCAAGGGAACAGGCAAAGCTGCCGGCGGAGAATCTCGCCACACACCTAAGCATGAGACTGTCGCCTCCTTTGAATGCTGGGGTTTAAGAAGAGAAATTGCTCAGAGATGAGAACTGGAAAGAGAGACAAGAGAAGAGAAAGAGACCAAGAGAGAAAGTTCATGCCCCTCAAACTGAATTTCAAACCCGATCACATGCAATATCCAGCTAAGAAAAAGCAAGGGAAAAAACCTATTCCCTTGACAATAAAGCCAAAGAGCTCCAAGCAAACTGAAATGCAGGCAGAGAACAGCTCTCAGTGACTGCAGTCCAAGTGACATTGCAAAGCTCACAGGATGTAACACTTTTAAAGAGCAAAGGCGCTGTGCTGCGTGGTGTGGTCCTCCCGAGTCACCATACTCCTAGATCTGTCTGGTGACAAGGACAAGCGTCCATAACTCTACAATGAACCACTGGCAAACGAGATGGAAATCAATCTATGGTGAGATTCTGCATGCTCTGAGGACAAGAGCTAATGGTAATTATTTAGTTTTAATAACTGGGTAATTGCTGACCAGACCATCAGAAGCCAAAAGGCCAATGACTTTGCACTGCCAAGAAAACCAAAGGTTATGTGTTAACTGCATAAAATTAAGTTGACTGCTGCTCGGGTCATTCCTAATTGGGCTTTGTTGCCACATGACATGGGAACACTCCAATTTGGGTCAGGGAGGGTCTCTGACAGGCTCACCTGGACAGAGGAGTATAAACTTTTGTGAAATGGAATTGGCCGAAAAAAATAACCTAAAAATCTTTAACTTGGACAGCAGCAACTGTTTGGTGCTGGAGCAGGTCAGGAGTCCAAGGGTAACAGATGATCATGTACACGGAAACTGACCTTCCTGCTTCCAGAGAAGCCAAAAATGATCTCTGGGGGTCCGAGAAGCAGGTGGAAGCATTAGAAGGCCAAGTCCTTAGTTTTAAGCCCTAGAAACAGCTCATCTAAAAGTCTGGTCTATTTCCTTGTGTGCCCACACTATACATCAATAGTCCACATCCGGTCCAATGTGCTACTGGCCACATGTAAGAAAGGTGCTGAGCCCACAGAGGAACTATCTTG
Source organism: Micromys minutus (assembly GCF_963924665.1). NCBI lineage: Eukaryota > Metazoa > Chordata > Mammalia > Rodentia > Muridae > Micromys > Micromys minutus. Next base: position 12,676,060 of record NC_137971.1, read on the forward strand.
AGAGTATACTGCCCAAGGGTCAATCTACTCAAAGGACAACCCCAATTCCTTAAACAACTTCTACACCAAACGGTCATGTCTGCCTAGGTTCCTCTGCCCCTGGCCTTTTACACTGCTGGCATGCCTTCTCTTCTCATGTTCTGAGAAGAGGCAGAGAACAGCTGATATTTCTGGCTGATATTTCCAAACCGTCCATTTGTCCTGCCGTTTTAGCTTGCTTTCTGTTGTTGTGATGAAATACTAACCAAAGCCGACCCAGAGAGGAAAGGAGAATTTGGCTTTTATTTCTACATCACAGTCCACCCTTAAAGAAAGCCAAAGTAGGAACCCAAGGCAGGAACTAAAACAGAGACTACAAAGGTTCTCTACTTACTGGCTTGCTTTCAATGTCTTGCTCAGCTACCTTCTATAGCCCAACCCTCCCTGCCTATGGATGGCACTGTCCAATGGACAGGCCTAATCAAGAAATCACATCACTGGTATCTCCATAGGCCAGTGGTTCTCAACCCCTTCCTAATGCTAGGAAACCTTTAATACGGATCATCATACTGTGGTGATCCCCGAACTATAAAATACTTTTCATTACTGTTTCGTAAGTGTAACATTGCTATTGTGATGAATAATTATGTAATTATTTGATATGCAGGCTATCCAGTAAGTGACCTCCAAGGGATCAGGACCCACAGGTAGAGAACCTCTGCCACAGGCCAATCTGATGGAGGCAGTTCTTCAATTTAAGATTCCCTTTTCCCAGGGATGTGTGGGTTTGTATCATCACTGACAAAAACTGTATCATCTCCCTATTCCTCGGGATGTGTGACCTGCCTCTTAGCATTATTGACCTCTGCTGAAATATCTGAGTTTTTATGAACCAATTTCAAGCTCAAAGGATGCTTAGAGGTCATCTCTTCCAACTCCACATTTCAGAAGTCAAGAGCCAGGCAGATTACTTGGACCATGCAGATATCCTTTTGCTGACTTCTATTGGAAGGATGGAACCCTCGTCTCTCCAACCTGTTGAATGCTTCTGAACTAGGAGGCTGCAGTATGATCCTATTTGCTAATCTCACATACACCCCCACACACGTATCTAACACTCAATGATCTGCCTATTAGTTCTTAGCGTGGGCCCTTTACTCAGGTGCCCACTGCTGTCCTTTAGTAGTATCATGGGGCTTAGAGTGACCTCAGCCACACTGACTATGGCCACATAACAACCTGCAATCTTATGGAAGAACAAACCAGGTTCGTGTCAGATGTGTAAAAACAGCAAAGAAGAAAAACTGGGTCCTCACTCACTTCATATATTGGATCCCAGGTGTTTGGGGGTGCCCTCTTCCTCTAGATGTTATACCTACTTCACAACTCCTTGCAATATTTTTTTGTCTCTTGTGTTTCTTGACTAAATCATAGACAGTCTCAGCTTTCCTGTAACCTAACTGTTGCTCTGAAGTTTCAATTCCTTCATGGTCAGTCCAGGTTCTTTTTCCTACAAAATTCAAACCTGGGCAAGTCTCAGACACACAGTCAATGGTCAAAATGTGGATGAGCGAGGAATGAGGGAGGGAGAGGATGGTTATTCAGGTTTCAGCTCTTTGTTAGTAAAGTCTAGATGAATTAATATTCTGTCCACCTCTCATCCTGCCTGTTACACAGTAACACACAGATCCTGCACACACACACACACACACACACCACAGGCACACACACACATACACACACAAATCCCACACACACCATAGGCACACACACCCCACATGCACACACACAGCACACAACACACACTCACACATACTTATAAACACACACAACCCACAGGCACACACATACACACACATATCCTACACACACCCCACATGCACACACATACAACACACAGCACACAACACACACTCACACAACACACACTCACACCACATACAACATACACTCATACCACACACACCACACATGCACACCATATACACACACACCACAGCACACATACACACACACTCCACAGTCACACATAAGACACTATTTTTAGTCATCCAGACTAAATTCACCTGAAATGCATTAGCCACGCAGCCCTGCTAAGATTAGCCGGGTTATTCCAATAGCACCTTTTACATTTTAATTTAATTTTCTCTCTCACACCCTGCTTCAACCCATCCTAACTCCATCTGGATTATGTTAGCACTTGGAGAAAAGGAGCAAATGAGCTGGCAGGAACGGGATGTGATCCTACAATTCAAATTACTACCCTTTAATGTGTGGAATAAACCTTTATTGATGCTAATAAACAAGATGCCAATCAAAGAGGACAGAGGTCTGAACCTAGCTCAGTAGAGTCCCAGCAGGGACCGGTTTCTATAATCACCTTTAATTTCTCTCTGAATATCCCAAGATCCAAGCAGGCTGAATGGAAATCACTACCTGAAAATTTTCTCATGTTCTCCAGACCAAGCAAAGAGGCTCTGAGCCCAAGCTTGCTTCCAATTACAAAGCCTAAGAATGTCCCTCTACCTTTCTAGGCCTCTCTTGGATTCCATTTTTATAATACCTATACCAGGAATGCAGAAGTATAAAGGTTAACTCTACCCCCTGCCCCATACACACACTGTTACAAACACTAGCGTGAACTTTGCCTCTAACATTTGCTGACCCCTGCTGATGCACAGCAGACAGTCTGCCCTCTACAGGATGACAGCTTAAGGCAGGCCATAAGACATGAATCAAAAAAGACATAAAAGAGCCTGTGGTTCCCAAATCTGGCCCCACAATCAACCTGGTGAGTTGATTAGCAGCTGGAGACGTCTGATCCAGTCTTAGGTGGGGCCTGACGGTCTAACCTTTAATTCCAGGTCTAAGGGGATTCCAAAGTAATATACCCACAGGGCCCACAGGAGGCACGGGAGCCACAAGCTGATCAGCACTGAGACGCAGCTCGTGTCTCAGACTGGAAGACCTGGGTTATTTACCACCTCCATTTGTTACTGCACAAGCTCTTTAATCCTTGGGTATGAGGAGTCTTTCACAGGGATTGTCATGAGGATTTAAGCCCTAACAAAACTGACAGTGCCTGGTACACCATAGAGTTTTAGCGAACGGAGGCTGCCAGAAGTTAGAACCCTGAATTCTTACATTCTGTGTTATGTAAGGTATGTATACCCCTCCCCCCACCCTGTGTGTGCGTGTGTGTTTGTGTGTGTTTGTGTGTGGTTGTGTGTGTGTGTAGACCATATGGATGTTTCTGACAGTAACTCTCTACTTCAAGATTTGCAACAAGGTCTCTCAAACCTTTAGCTTTTTGACAGGCTACAAAACTTCATGGCCAGCCCTGACCCCACCAATCCAGTGCTGGGAATACACGCAAATACAACAGCACCCAGCTTTTGATGTGGTTGCTGGGATCCAAACTCATGCTTGTGCTGTGTACAAATTACTAGCCCCGCCCCTCAACCCCCGGATTTTAATCAGGACGTATGCATAGTCGAATCTCGTAGGATAGGAGATATTTCTGAAGCTTTGGAAAATACAGCCGTTGGAGTGGTAGCACAGAATTCTGCATTAGTAGGTCACCCTTGAACAGTGAGGCCATTGATCTTAGAAGCAACACAGGATAACAGTGTCTCATGCACAGCATGGTACCACAATACAATCCTCAAGAACAGTGTCCGACTTTAAAAAAAATTAAGAATGTAGGTGAAGAAATCCTTTGAAAAGTCCCCTGAAAAGTAATGCAAGTTACTGAGCTCTCTCTGAAAAGTGGATTTGAAGGGGACTGAGGTGAAACCATCAAGAAATTTATGATGGATTAATCCAGAATGATCATTCATAGTGTTAGAAGATGGGGCTCTGTGGCTACACATAATTCTCAGTGCATCTTTCAGAAACCGACCGTAATGGAAGCTTCCCTTGGAAGCTTCAGTGTGTAACTTTTCTTCCTGCCATCACCCGGCCCAGTCATTCTACACAAATTCAGATCGCTTTTCCCTTTGCATTTCTTGGCAAGAAAAATTGCTGGTAAATATAATTTAACCTTTGTCAAACAGCAAAGGTGGCCTTGGTTCCATCTGTCAAATGGATTTCTCAATCTTAATTAAAAAAAATTAAAAAGTGCCCTGAAACGGTTTTTCCCCCCTATGGAAGAAAACCAAGTAAATCTTATTTGGATAGATTCCCCATGGTTGTCCAAAGTCAATGCCAGATTCTTAAAAGACACCTAGCCAGGTTCAGCATTTAATTAAAAGGGGTCCAGTCGATAGAGTAAGCATACAGCTACTTGACTGGTCAATCGCTAGAAAGAGTTTTATAAATTATTTTTGAAGCCCCGGTCTCAGCATCTATAAAACGTTTTTGCTATCCCGTTTCATTTTTTGCAAACCCCTCACTGAATTTACTGGCACACTCGTTCCAAGGTTGCTGAAGTACCCAAGACAAATGGCTATATCTACGAGCACTCAGCATACTGAGAAAATATGTTAACTCTAATTTTCAGTCCACCATAACTAATAGAACCCAAGCAGAGTCAGACTGCTCAATGGTCCCTTACAGAAAATGGACGAAGGAGAGCAATTAATTCCATTGAGAGTGTTGATGAGAGTATGTTATATTTCCACCGCAGGGGACATGCAACAATGTAACAACCATAGTGAGACAAACCTAAATGCTTTAGGCTTTTTCTTCAAGACCATGAGAGGGGGTCAAACCCACAGTTATCCAACAGCACCTGTGAACTGCACACTTGAAGCTTTTCTACATGTTGGTAAAACTGCCTCTCAATGTTAATCACCCCTCACCCTGTTTGTCAACAGCAGCAACATTTCTTAGCTTCCCAATCCAATCTCACTCCTCCCCAAACTCTAGCAATGTTCTCCCCCAATCCCCTCCCAGAGAATCTGCTCAGTGAACAAAGCGCTCATTCCTCTGAGACTAATACCTGAGGGAGATCCCAGAACCCATAAAGCCCTATGAGAAAGCACTTGGAATCTTATCTCTGGGGGACTAGAGAGAAAGGAAGATGTCTGGGGCTCGTAGTTCAGCCAACGTAGCTAATTAGTGAGGTTCCAACCCCAGAAGAAACCCTGTGTCAAAAAGCAAGGTGTAAGCCCCTGGAATGACTCAGGGGGTGAGGTATGTGCCGATGAGCTGAGTTCAATCCCAGGGACCCACAGAGCAGAGGATTGTGCCTGCAAGTTGTCCTCTGACTGCCACAAGTGCACAGTGGTGCTCAAGTCCATGACAGGCATGTGTAGATACATCAAGCGCTCTTTCCATGACAGGTTTTCTTTTTCTAACATGGACTAAGCTAGAACTTGAGAGGTAACTGAACAAGAAAGCCGATTCCTTCCAGAGCTAACCTTGGCTTTTGATGTGTCCCTCCCATTAGCACCCGAACCTTAAGTGAGAAGACGGAGGCTTAACTACATTGTAAAAACCAGAGCGATAAAATTCTAGTCCCTATTAAAGTCATGGTAGAATAAATATCTCTGGGTAGGAGCCACCTCTGTTTCCATCCTCACGTCACACTATTTAGGTGAGCTGACACATAGCTATAAATAAATGTGCCTTTGGGGGGAGGGGGAGGGATGAGCTTATTATAGCCCGTTTCATCCCAGAACATCATGAATGAATGGGATCCGAGTCTAGCCTCTCTTCTCAGTTGAGGATGCTGAGGACCACAGCCAAATACCCTAGCATCACCAGCTACCTATTGCAAGACCTTTTACAAGGTCTTTGGAGCAACAGATACCCTAGACTCTTCTGTGTTGGTTTATCACCCTTTGTAGGGAGCTGGAACACAATGAGGATAAAACCCAAGGCCCTGGGCAGGCTAGACAAGCACTCTCACAGTGAATATATCCCCAATCTTTCCATTACTTTCTGTTTCAAGGCAGAGTTTTACAAAGTTGTCTGGGGTCTCCATTCCCTTGCTCAGTTCCAAGAAGACCTTAAAATAATTGTCTTCATGCCCAACTTCCAAAGTAGCTGAAATTTACAGGCCTGTGCTCTCTCAGCTCATAACCGGGTAGTGAAGACATTGTATTGCACCCGAAACATATCAACTACATTATAACTAGCTCCCTGGTTCCAGACTAGCATACCCTCTTAAAGGAGGACGAGAATCGTTGTCATTCCTTGGCTTATAACACTGAGTTCTTCTACTGAAGGATACAACAGTAACCATAGAAACATAGTCGAGCTTACCTGGTCTTTTAGCCTTGAAAGTTGAGTATCTTCCAGGAAAACTCATATCAAGACCAGGAACACCTACCTTTTAAGAACTTGTAATTTATGCAACCCTAAATATATCTCCCTGTGAATACTATATGTTAGCGGCAGATATAAATCTTGGTTCAATAATAAGCAACCAGAACGCATCTTGTATTTGACATACCTTCCTATATCCCAAGAGATGCTATCATTGACTTTTACTCAACTTCTCTTTTTTGCCACATAATTCTCCTCTCGTATGCATTCTACGACACCATGCCTCACTACACATCCACAAAAGCTAAAAGAAATTTCCATATCCAACTATTACAATGTACTATTTTCATCTGAAAGTGCACAATTCATTCTCATTCTAGAATGTGCATCCATTAGCATAGATTAAAGTTGCATGAGCTTTTTCGTTTGTCACAGTTGACTCATAGTGAACCTTAAGATTACTACTCCCCAAGACTTTTAATAATACTTCCCTCGTGCTACTAATTCTCTGAAACATCTCCCTCATCCTATTTCATGCAATTTCATTTTGGGATTTGTAGAACTTTACATTTATCCATGCTACATTTGTTCTGTTTCATTTGGCCCAGATCTCTAGTCTATAAATATCATTTTATATCCTGTTTCTATCTTAGTATTCAGTGTTCCTCCTATCTTTGCATTATTTGCCCATCTGATAAATATGCCATCAATATCTTTCCCAATGTACAGGGAGCAGTGCCTACATCTCTTAGCCAGACTGATGGGCAGGACCATAGACAGTACCTTTTAGTAGGTCACCATGGAACATCCCCAGGCTAAAGTTGAACCACTGACATGTAAATTTTTTTTGAGATTATAATTTAACTACATTTCCCCCTTTGCTTTCCTCCATCCAAACCCTTCCATATACCCCTCCCTATTCTCCTTCAAATGTATGACTTTTTTTTACTAATTATTACTGCGTGCATATATGTATTACCAGATATAAACTGTTTCAGTCCGTATAAGTGGTTGGCATCTGCTAAGTGTGATTGAACAGTTATTAACTCATTCAATTTCCCTTGAATGTGCTTTTAAGGACTATGGTGAGATCACTAGGAAGATGTTCCGGTACATTGTTGGTTTCTCTGCTTGCAGTTGATTGCCTTTCAGAATGAGCTGCATTTGGTTTCTCACACCTTTTAGGTTATTAATCCTTGAAGAAGCGAGAGCGCCGTACCATCCCTCACGGCATCTAATGCTAATCATGTCTTCATTATTTCAGCATCCTACAGCTCGCTCTGCTCTTTCCCAGACCAGGGTTTCAGGGTCACATCACTGATCCCCTGCCACCTCTCCGTTTCATGCTTGAGAATCCTTGGAGTCATGTAGTCATCTTCTACATATCAACCGCCAGAGCTCTGACAACCTGGATTAATTTAGAGGAGTGTGATACCCTTCTTAGTTATTTCACACAACTAAGTGGACTGGCTGTCCTAGCTACATTGTTTCTACTCTGTTAACCTGAGATACACACACACACACACACACACACACACACACACACACACACACACACGATGAGAGTGAAGGCTGGAGTTTTCAGAATCTTGGTCACCTCTCCCTCTGAAAAAACTTCCTTCATTCTAAACATTTGCAAAATCCCGGTTTTGTTCTCAGAATTACTTTAAAAACTCTTCTAAGATCCTCCCCTCTAAGGGAAATCAGGGCCACCCACTACCTTATATTATGGGCGCCTCACCTCTGTATGCATTTTCAAAAACTTTCCTTAACATTTTGCCTAGTGCTAATCATGAAAATCTAAAGTTGTATTATCCATCAATTATTTATACTTATCCTTTGTTGATTTTCAGGGAATGACATTCGTTTTCATTATCTTACAAGAGATCTATATAATGAGATATAGCTTTTAAAAAAAAGTGAAAATAATTCCAGAAAAAAGGGAATCAAAGGAAAACAATTTAAGACATTAAACGAAATATAAGCAAAATAACTTACTGAAATACATAAAAACTGAAAGCTATAATATATAGTAGGAGGTAGTATGGACTTAGAAATTCGAAAACATATTTAAATATGTTCAGTTCGTACTAGATATGGTTAATCTTGAAATAGTTACCTTCTTCTTCCAAAAGCCCTCTTCCCCATATGGGAGTGATAAACACCTTCAAATGGATTATGGATAAAGGCGCCTGAGCAAGTAATTAGTTTATACAGTTATTAGCATATAATAAACAGTCATTAACTTTGAGAGCATTTTATATACTTCTATTTAAAATACACTTTTATTTAAACACTTGAGCCAAAGATGCCCCAATTTTTTAGGCAGCATGAAATATGAAGAAGATATAAATATTTTAGGAGGAAAGAAAGTAAGAAACAGCCTGTGTGCAGAAGTGATAATCGTGTCAAATTAATAAAGTCATCTCTCAATCACCCTTCTAGGACGGGCTCCCTCAACAACTTCTCCCTTTCCGACACTGGAGCCGGTCACCTTTCTCTCCGTCGTTTCCAGTGAACAGTGAATGGTGACCACAGCACTTCTTCAGAGGTAGAGATCAGAGACTGGGAATCAACTTTCCGGTCTGTAGAGAAAGTAGCTGCAGGGCTGAGGAAGTGCTTCAGTCAAAGCCTGAAAACCTGAGTTTCAGATCCCCAGCACCACGTAAAAGTTTGACAGTACAGAGCTGTAGCCCTGTAGTTTGGTAGGCGAGGAAGGGGTGCATCTCCTGAACTGGGACCTCACTTGCAAAATTGTGAGCTCCTGGCTCGGTGAGAAACCCCTTCTTTAAAGAACAGTGTCTAAGAGTGACATTTTGTCAACCATTGGTCTTCACATACATGCACACAAATGTACATATATGCATATGCAAGATATACACCACACATACACACAGGAAATGTTAGCTTTTAAGAATAATTATGGTAGATAGCATCAGTTTATGTCCATGTTCCCAGACTCTCGCATGTGTCTCTACTTCCTGACTTTGCCCTTTTAGCCAATGTAAACTGAATTAACGGTGGACACCTGACCACAACTGAACAAACTAGATTCTATTTTGAGAAAGTATTAGGAATCTGGTGACATTTTGTCGATCTTGAAGAGGCGTCCAGACTCTTGTCCTTGATTTTTTGCTAGCCTGTACCATGCCGATATTTGTCTATCCCCTCCACTTCCACCTGAAGCCTACAGTAGCTATAAAACACATTTATTTTACTTGCTCAAGTGAATTCCAGTTGGTTCTCGTGGCTTTTAATTGAAGAAAAAAGAAAAAAAGAATTAATACATCAAAAATAATGAAGCAAAATGCTTATGGTTCTCCTGGTTTGGCCACAAGTGCTTTGACTAATACAAAGTAATACAAGCTCTAATAATTAGTACAAACTAGATTGGACCCAGTAAAGATCTTCAATGAAAAGATACCAAATCACCTCAACAAATTGTATCATCAAAACTATAAGAAAAAGGCTTTGAAATAAGTCAGCATGAAATTGGAGAAAAGTCGACCTGGCTAAAGGAAATACATTTCAAATGTTAACACCTCCTTCCTTGTGCTAGCTTTTGCTCAAGCTTCTGTGGGTGTCATCTTTCTTAATCTTCGACAAGAAATGTTGTGCTATGACAACCTTTAAAAATTAAGAAACTCGGAGACTGGGGCACGTGTTTGCAGTCAGCAAGGAGAAGACCTGAGCTTCCTACCCAAGTTCTTCATAATAAACAGGTGGGGATCTGGCAAATGTGCTGTGTTCCCCAGTGACTGATGACACACAAAAGAAGAAAGAGAAAATCACCACACGAAAATCAGTTTCCATATCCCATGTGTACTTGACCCTTTTGTCACATTTTTGGAAGCTTCTTACCTCCCAGAAACTATAAAGGGCACAGAGCTCAGTCCCAGTAGAATATCTCTTTCAGAACATGAGTTCCCAGAGCTATAAGACCTATACACCATACACGTATTCAATAATTATTAAGAACCAACCTATTTCCCCCATTCCTTCCAACCCTGCCTTCATTGACTCCCCAGGAGTCCCAGGCCTCCTCGTTCACTAAGGATTCCTGACATCACATTGAGTGTTCCTGAATGTCTGCTCTATAATCATAAACTACTTGTTCATGTGACTGTGTGGTTCTTCTACCTAACTAGATCTTAGAAGTATTTACTGACTCAGACAGATCCTCTACAAATGTCTACTTAATGTACTCTTGAATAGGACCCATCATCTCTCCAGAAAAAACAAAAGCCATTGCAGTATAAACACTCTGGGCAACTAGTCCTCAGCAAGAGTGGGGTTTGTCCTAAACTAGCTCTTCCCTTTGCTTCTGCCTCTTCATGACGAGCTTCATCCATCTGGGAAGTAGTCAGCCAATGTATCTCAGACTAGGTTATAGGGCAATGGGAAAAAGTGCCCTGGAGTCACACTGAAGGTATGAACTAGCTTCATGAGTTTACACCTTCAACACCTTCAGGGGAAGCACAGCATTCTTACTGATCAAGCATGGACTTGAGATCTCAGAATACAAGCCAACTCTCTGCTCTGCATCCAGGAGTTTTGCAATTTTGAAGACATGGTCTTTTCTGAGTCAGGCTCTTTTAACTTTCTTACTTGCTTCAGGGTCATAAAGAAGCTTACATTCGAATCAGATAAATGAATATGTGAGTTCATAGTAATTGTCAATAAAGATGAATGCCCTGAGTATTGACTAATGCCTTTTAAAAGAATCTCCAGATCCTTTAGGCATCAATGCAACCCTAATATCCATTAACAGATTAACCGGAAAGGAGAATAAATTGTGTACACACAGGGTATAGTATTTGGCTTTTTAAAAAGAAAGAAATATCTGCCATTTGCAACAGTGT